>NC_092501.1:107852400-108452400 GCF_047511675.1 Marmota flaviventris | reverse complement strand
ATGAATATATTTTTCCATATTACCTTTGTATAAGTATTTCTCTGCAGTCTAACAAAACATTCAGTAAAAGTGCAAATTCCTTTACAGTCCAATGCTGAAAAGTGGACATATGAATAACTAGGGATTTAGGGGGTGGACAGCCCAGTTGGTGTTTTTTAGCTGAGGTTCCACATGTGTAAGAATTCATCACTTAGGAAAACATCCTCCCAATGAAGTAAGATAGTTATTTACCAAACCATATGTTTCAACTCATCACTTTATCAAGCAGATTAAGATAAGGGTTTCCTTATTAGAAGACCAGAGCACAATTTCAAAAAAAAGTTCACAAACAAATTCAACACAAAGTCTCAACATTGTACAAAACAATTTCTGAAACTTTATTGTGAATTTTAAAGTACATTTAGTAAAGGATGTTATCCTTAATATAATTAATTAAAAATAAATTTGAAAAATGCACATACTACTTTTTAAAGCAAGAATAAGTACAGACTTTTGAAGCCACAATATATACAATTATATGAGTGCAATAAGTTCTAAATACATTAGGTATATATCTGTTTAAATAAATAGTAGAATAGTTGATTTGACATATGTGAGAGTCATACTGGTAACACCAAAATGTTTTACAAAATATAGCCAAAAATGGAACATTATACATTTTGATATACAACTTTCATAATAATTTATATATTCATTATTTAATTCAAATTATAGTGTACAGAAGTCCATTTTAATGAGGATAGGTTTTAATTGTGTGTTTAACACTTTTCAGCAAATATAGATATTAAGATGCATCCCTATATTTACTAAATACCCATTCAACTTAAATTACTATCACAGGGATGAAAGAATTATACTAATTAATAACAGTAATAATTTTTATTGATAAATTGTCCATATAACACATTTCAACATTACTTTGGCTATTTTTAATTTTCTAAAGTGTATCACTTAATTCTTGAGTTCAATTTGTTTTGTGTAATATAAACTTACGTGAATCAAAATAGAAACATTTTATTACATGGAGTTTCTTATCTACTCTGCAATATAATGAATTTAAATAATACCTTTAATTATCAGTTTTAATTGGGAAATTCCCCCTATAACTCTTTGATAATAATGCTTTGTGTAGAGACTCACTACACAATTTCGAGAATTCATTTCATAAATTAGCAATAGAATATACTGTATTGTAAATGCTACTTATAGACTAATAGTATTATAGGAAAATGTGATGTCAAGTGTCTTACATTTATTATTCATATTGTATAGTACACTAAGTGACTTTTTAGCCATGTTTAATGCATTTTAGCATATTGTTACACATGACAATTTATTTGGGGTATATAAAATGTGGCTGTTTTTCAGAAATTCAATTAAATATAAAAATGTTTTTTTCGTTTTAACTTGAAAACAATTATTTTATTTTCTATAGGATTCTTTACATAAATGAAAGAGAAAGGAAAAAGAAATAAACATACAAATCTATCTTGGGGTGGTGATGAGGGGAGAGGGCTCACTTTATGTTCATTCTCTAAAAGTTACTTAAGGAATAATGAGTAAAAAGATATACTTTGCATTTAATTAATGGACAATAGTTAGAAGGCTATCTCTACAAAAAAATGCTGGGCAATATCAGAACACCATTGTAGAATGACCAGGTGAATACTGTTATAATTGTCATTTTTTACATCTGGACCACAAAAACAGTATGGGAAATCTACTGTAAGTAAACTGAAGTTGCAAGTTTACACTTTTAGATTACTAGGATATTACTATACCTAAAATCAAGCAAGACAAGTTAACTTATCCTAAATCTCTCCACTACCAAACACTCATTCTTTGAATGGAATAGTGCCACATGTCAAGCGCCCAGTTAATCTCTAAAACTCACTAAATTACCTTTTGATTTGTCAGAATAGAAAGCATGTACACTTTCTGCAAGAAGTCAATTGACATTAGGGAGCCTCTATGGAGGGTACACATGAATCTATTTTTAGTTTGGCATAAACCTGTAAAGCATGACCTTTGCCTTACTTACCATGGCAACTTTATTCTCAGTCAGAGATAAATGATGTCAGAGCTATTAACCTTCTGTTTATGGGAAGAAGGAATGTACTCACTTCTTAGTTCCTTTTGTTCACATTTGCATTGTGTGTGTGAGTGTGTGTATGAATGTGTGTGTGTTGAGGGGGCATATTTCCAGGGTAATAAAAGGATTAAATATATTTCAAGTAACTATGTGATTGACAAAGAGTATCTTATTTTTTGTCCTGTAAAATTAACAGGGGTAACAGGGGTTAATTAACAAGTTGCTATGTTTTCTCAATACTATACATTAAGTTGCTGAGAGTAGTAAAACAATGATTCATTTAACCAAAACATATGTACATATTCCAACTAAATAAGATGTATCAGTGGTTTTACCACTCTCATAATGTTAGAAACTAATAAAAATTCTCAAGTATCCTTTAATTCTTTGATTTATGGAAGTTAAATAAAAGGGTTTTACAAGCTACAAATATTTCTAAATTTGGTAGAAAAATTATTAAAAACTTAAAGCTAATCATTTTACTATCTGCAATTAGAACTCCATCACCATTGTTAGTAGATTTTATAATTCAAGAAAATCTTTCACAATTGCCCAAGATGTAGCATGATTAACACAGTTGTTATTCATCTCTTTGTCAAATAATTAAATTTGGCATAGTACTGATCCCTTTAGCTGTAGAATTACTATTTCAAGAGGTAACTTAGAGAGCAACCTTTAAAAATACTGGGAATTATTAAGAATGTCATTCCCTAAGTGATATGGGACTATAAAACTGATACAAAAAGTTATTCTGTTATTGCTATAGTTCACTATTTCTAATCCTTGCACAGCATTCCAATACATTTTGTGATTAAAAAACAGAATTCATGTATTTAAGGAAAAGAGGTCTACATGCTATACTTAAAAGACCTTTCCAAAAACGAAAACCCCAAATCACATTTTCAAAAACCTAAAGAATAGTACTCCCATCAGAAACCTATATGAAAATATGTGCAGGGCTGGGAATGTGGCTCAGTGGTACAGCATTTGCTTGAGTATGATACCTCCCACCCAAAACAAAACAAAGGAAAATTTATTTGCAATGTAATTACTAAGTTTTCAAAATATGTGAAAAAATATACACAGCTTCGGTAGTAGAAAATAGTGCCATAACTCTAAATATGATAGACAAGCTGCTTAGTTTGAAAAACAAAAACAAAGAAACAAACTAAAATTGGGAATTGTGAAGCCTTCTATATATTAAAGATAAAATATTTTTATTAAAATTTTAGAATGGCATAAAATAATCTTTTCAAGAACATTTCATAAAGCAAAATATAAATGATTATATGAAATATTTTGTGTATATTCATTTTTCCATCTAATCTAATTTCCCAATTGTGGCCATGAACTAAGCATTCCATTTTGTTTTGTGGTACAGGTATTGAATCCAGGGCTCTCTACCACTGAGCTACATCACCAGCCCTTTTAATTTTTTTTTTTTTTTTTTTTTTTAATTTTGAGACAAGGGTCTTGCTAAATTGCTCAGATTGGTCTCTTAGTGTGCAATCCTCCTACCTAGGCATACCCAATAGCTGGGATTACAGTGTTAATGGGCTAATGTGCCCAGCTCTCTATAAATAACTTTTAAGAAATAAAAGTGATTAAAATTAAATGGGTAGAATTTTACACTGTACAATATTGGGTCAGTCAGTTAAACCAATTCCTGATATTTATGAAAAAGTATTAATGTATTTGATGAGAAATATTATGTGAGCATTAGTTACACAATTCTTTTCCACTTTTTTTTTTTTTAATCTATGCTCTTGCAATTCTGAGTCTATGAAGGTCAGGAGCTGGTGCCATTTACATTGTCTACCACATCACTATAGAAAAACACTACAGAATTTTTACTACATTTGCAAAATATTGTCCAGTGCATTAATCCTACCATGTCATTGCTCAACTGCCTAGAATTGATGTGTATTAATCCATGATTATGGAAGTAAAAGACAATATATATGTTGAAAAGCTTTTGCTTTCCTTAAGGCAGGAATTTTCAATGCTAAGACTATTAAATTTGGCTCTTGGAATGTCCATTTGGATCAAGTCTGCCTGTCTGTCACAATCATAACCAATAGGCATAATGTCACTACAAATTATCACGAACATCCAGAATGTCATTGCAAAATTAATCTATTTCTGCACAAAGCCTTATATATTTAGCCCCTAGATAAAGGACAACTCCAACAATATTTTAAGCAATATAGAAAGCTGAATCAACATATCATATTAGGTTACTGTATTCATGTGCATATGACAGAGTTTAGATTTCCACACCCAAACTACGAGTTGTACCAGAAGACTATAACCTATAGTGAAACCAAAACAGCTGTATATACTTCCACCAAAATTTGCTAAAATGAGATTACTTGAGTGTTTGTTTTTATGTTTTGTCTGACAAAACATGAGTTCCATTACAAAAATATGGAACAATACTTCTCTTACACATGACATGAAACAAATGGGAAAAAAAAAAACTCTTCCTCACATTGAAATTTATCACTAAGTACCAAGCAAATATTCCTGCATTATCCAGTTTATATCTAAAAATAATGCCTTTCTAATATTTTACCTTACTAATTTAAACAAAGAAAACCCTGAAACTCTAGTTTATTAACAAATTAATACGTGAATTTCCCTTTCCTGTATCAACAGACAATAGAAAGTATGTCCAACATCTTATGGTCTAACAATATCAACTCTAACTTCAATTAACATGTTCAGTACTGCTCTTTAAATAGACTAATGAAATTTTTCTATTAATGTTTATCAGCAAGAGTCATCAAGCCTCCAAATAGATCTCAAACCAAGCTTTTGAGAAAACTGAGTCATCACAATCAAAATGTAAGTAATGTGAATTTCAAAACTATAGGTCTTTGGAGTTACAAATAAGTCTGCTCATCTTATATTAAGAAATTCTTCTTTAAACAGGAAGATCTAATTTTGTTTTCTAGGAATGTGACAGAATTTATGTTCATTTATGTTCTAAATAATAAAAACATGCACGAAAGTGATTCCATGATCCAAAAGTATATACAATGGATAAAAGGTAAACATGTAATTTCAAGAATCAATTACCTTTGCCAAATTTGGAATAGGGAAAGCTGTTCATCTATAACTCTCAATTATTTCATTTTTGCCTTCAATTTCACCTCAGTTTAAAACTGTAACATTCTCACCTGGACGTTTTATTAAAATGCATTAATTGTGATAATCCATGATAAACAAATTTAATTTTACTATACTAAAATGGTTCTCTTCCATTATCAGGCATAAGAGGGATACTGAAAGTTGAACACATGGCTGACAAATATTTATCATGAATTGTTGAAAGAGTTTTAGTAAGGAAAGTATAAAGTAGTCAGTAATATGATACATATGGGGAACTGTATAAAATAGCTGAATAATTTTTGTGTTTGTGGGTGATAAGAGAGGAAAACCTACTCTAGGACAATCATTCAAATTTTATAAATAACAATAAAGTTTTTTATTATATGCATGTTTATAAATAGACATAAAGATGTGCTTTCCCATGCAGGACAGATAAGCTGGGGGAAGGCCCATGTTGATCTTTGCTGGCAAGTTTGTACAGAGGTGGATGATGGTTGGTGTTTCTGAACAATTCAGGAACAGGGGCTAGAATAAAGGTTGAAAAGAAAAAAAAAAAAAAAACTAGAAAGCATCATCCTAGTCTAGTACAGAAGTGAGATCTACTTGTTATTGAAGTTTGATTTCCTACTCTTCTAGATTTCTTCTCTGATACAAAGAGTAGTTTAAAATAAAAATAATCACAAACTGTTCTATTTTGAGAGAAGAAAATTACTTTAAATTCATTGCTAAAATCTATTGTTTGGGGAAAATATCTAAAATCCCACTGCCTAAAAGATACAAATGCCAGTTACTCCTCTTACTAGTGTCTATGAATGCTCATTGTAAACTGTGAAGAATTTCCTAATGCCTCAGGTGTAGTTGTATCATCATGCCATGTGTACAAATTTTATACACTGAAGTAGTGAAAATAAAAATAGACTTCAGCTATCCAATTTTACCCTTTCAACAAATAAATTATTTGTGGCACAACTGACTTTTGCTGCTGTACCACAATTTTATTTTTTAAATAAAAGTAAAAGCCAGACATGTAGTGCATACCTATAATCCCAGCAACTCTGGAGGCTGAAGTGGGAGAATAATAAGTTTGAGGCCAGCCTCAAAAACTTAGAGAGACCCTGTCTCAAAATAAAAATAAGAAGGGCAAGTGATGTAGCTCAGTGGGAAAGCATCCCTGGATTCAACCCACAGTATAAAAACCAAAAAAGTTTAATGATAGAGGCGATATAGCTTAGGAGCTAAGAGACATGTCTCTGGCATCAGACCACTAAAGCTGGAATTTCACAGTCTTCCCTTCATCATGAAGCTGTAACCTGAAACCTAAAATAGGGAAAATAATAATAATACCTGTCTTAAAGTAGGTGGTCCTATTTAATGATTTAACACATGTAAAGTGCAAAGAATAATACTATGTACATAGTGAACACTAAGTAAACATCAGCTATTATTATCTGGTGTTGGAAACCTAGTTTCATAGCATTATAAATGGAGTTTCTAGAAATAAAGAGATAATGGTGCCAAAGTGAATATTTTTACAGAGCCCAAAATATCTTCCATTTCTCCTAAGAAATGATTTGTTATTTTGTTGAAATTATTATAGATTATTTTGGCCTGTTACTTTTTACATGTATTTAAAAGTATGTTCAAATTTTTAGTAATAATGACTAATCATGTTAAAGTACTAAATAATTAGTTTTCATTTCAATAACATAGCATCAGCAAGTTTATTCTTTTTAAGGTTAGCTCCTTCTCATATGAACACTACTCTAGCTTTATCACGGTTTTCTGATGTTGCTTCTATCCAAATTCCTAATGAATTTACTTCTTTTCCAGGCAAAACATTGGAAGGCAGAGTCTATAGAAATTCATTAATCTACAAGCATCCAATTCCAAATCAGATTCCAGTGATGACATCTCTTTGTACTTTTACAATAGAGAACTGACTTGATTGATCAAATAGCTGTGATTTGCTGCATTGTTCCCAGAGAGGCTTACTTGACAAATCTTCCATGAACTTACAGGTTTTAAATCTTGACCTGACCAGCTTCTCACCTTGCCAGAGACTGCTTATATTTCATTCAATCAATTACGACTACAAACAGATAAATTATGTCTTATGCAAAAATCCTGGGGCATTTTATTGACAAAACTCTATTTTTTTCTTTTATATTTTTGTTGTATATTCCTTATAATTGGCTATCTTATGTATTAGTACTATTCAAGTATTTTTGGATTTTATTTTTAGTAGCCTTCTAATGAGCATATATTCATGGAACAAATATTTAAAAAGCATCACATGTCTATGGAGCATATGGTTATTCTCCAATAATATATATGTGTATATAAGCACATATATAATTTAATTGATATTATAATATTTAATTTAGCTTTGATATTATTTATATCACTTTTGCATGTATGGACAAAATCTGCATAATAAATGGACAATCTGGCCCTCAAATTAGATAATCTCGCGTACTTGATTAAGAAACAATTAGGTTTATGCAGGCACTGATTAAATCATTTGATACTACAAAGAAGTTTTCTCGCATTTTCTTTGTAACTATAAACATATTTACTATAGTCACCAGAAATGATAAACAATTGTGCTTTTTGAATGTGAGAAAAGAAAAGCATACAGGGGCTATTACTATTGAAGCTGTCACTAATTGTGGGGACACAGATCTTTGATGTGAGCAGCTGGAAGAATGTGCATAGAAAGAAGCAAGGGGTAGAGATGTATTTACAACAGCACCACGTTTACTGTCATTGGGTGTGATGCTGATATTGAAATATCTCTTATTTTGTGGTGAAATTGGTTGTCAAAGACAAAAAAATATTTATGTCACTTCTAAACCAACTTTATTTAAATGTTACTTTCAATGAACCTTTAGATTTTATGAATTTTATATATTTTCCCCACCTTTATTCTTGACTATACAGATCTGCTTCTCCAATAGGGAACCACACAATGTCTTAATATGAAAAACACTGGAATTCACTGTTTTGTCTTGAAAGCCAACATGATGCATTATAAGAGCAGAACTGAATGATCCAGGTACTAGAGTCTTAAAACTAAAGAAAGCATTATTCAAAATGCCCCACTTTTGCATGACATATTTGAGATATATTTTGGCATACTTGAAGGACTACAGCATATGAAGGGAAACCTTTTTTTCCTGAATTTATGTTCTTTGTATGATTTGTTTGCCCAACTATAACTATACTCCCTCTTAAAAATAGAAGTGTCTAGAACATTTTAAGGAAGGCGTATTTGATGCTGAAAATTCAGTGTATGAGCACTAGAAGAGGCTACTTAATAAGATAAACAAAAAAGTGACTGCTGCCAAAATTTGGCATTTCTGGAACTATAGCTCCTCTGCCAATGTGAACTTCCCAAATGCATAAAATGACTCTGAATTCCATTCACCCACAGTGTAAAATAATCTACTATATATTTATCAACATCAATAAAAGGGTTTGGCTTTCCCAAAGTTTTTTAAGAAGCAGCAGCACAATGCAGTTGGTTGTGATAATTTCAAATAATTGGAGAGATTCCTCAGTAATTGGGATATTACAGCAGGAGAGATGCCTCTGGTGCTGTGCAGGTTTCAGAGCTGTCTGTGGCTCCACGTTTCTGCATTATTCTGAAAAGAATATATAGGTTCTTCTATATGGCAAAACACAATTTTAACTTATGTCCATGCAACCCAATTTTATTTGTTAGACATGCAGGTAGTATATTTGGGAACTATTTTCAGCTAACCTGCAATTCTGTTCTCTGAATCCTAAATTTGATTTTCCTTCAGCAATAGACTGGCAATTCTGATTATTCAGATTATTTCTATGATTTTACTCTATTATTCTAGAATGAACAGACTGCCTAAATGAGAATTATTTGGTTTAACTAGCTCTGCTAAGACTTATCCTAATTGTTGATAATATCAGTCAAAATTATCAGTTTTGCATATTTTTATTATATTTATACATTTTCTCAAAACTATGTGTTGAACTACTAAATTCACCTTAATACCTTACTACAGAAAATTAAACACAATAATAGTAATTTCCCTTATTTAAATTGACATTTATGTACTTATTTTAAGTTGATAATTTCAATTAAACTGTAAATACCAATAATCTGCTTGAGAATTTACAGTTTTGTGATTTTCTTATTTAGGAGAAAAGTATGATTTTCTAGTTTAGGAAATTAAGCAGAGATCTCAAAGAATATAAAGATAAAACTTTAGGTAGGTGTGGTGGTGCATGCCTGTTATCCCAGGGATTGGGGGATGTGAGGTAAGAAGATTAAAAGTTTGAGACCAGCCTCCACAAGTTAGGAAGGCCCTAAGCAACTTAGAGAAACCCTGTCTCCAAATAAAAAAATAAAAAGAGCTGTGATGAAACTTAGAGGTAAAGCACATCTGGGTTCAAAAAACAAAACAACAACAACAAAAGGACAATGCTCTGTTATCAAAGTGAATCTCAGAGAGTGATAAACAGTGGAGATCCTGCAACTGTCAAGAGACACAAGAGACACTGAACCATGTGACTTAGTTTGACACTGATTTTCTTAAGCCAATGTTAACATTGATTTGAACTGTTTGAACATATATCAACTGATGATAGAAAGAAGTAGACCAGATGGATGCTGGGTGGTAAGAGGAAACCTGCCAAAGAGTGATGTTTTCCTAAGTGATTCATAAAAGCTGTAGTTCAATTTTTAATAATAGAAATGGAAAAATTTCTGATTCCAATTATCTAATTTTCAGAGGACAAAACTAAATTCTCAAGATGTTAAATGAAATTTTGAAAAGTATAAACAGTTTTGAATAGATATTATTGTAGCCTCAAATGAAAACACGCCTATGTAAATATTCATTTTAATAACCACTATTGGTTTATTTTCTCTGGTATACAATGCATAGTCACTTATGAAAACTTAATAAACAAGTAACTGAAACTGTTAATCCATCAAAATGACTCACTGAGTAATGGTATGATTGCTATATTTGTAGTTATCTATAGAAATTGGTTACTACAGACAGGGCAATACTCAAGTAAGTTCCATGCCAAATTCTACTTAACGATGTCTTTGATACTAAGGTTACTCTAACTGTTGCTTGGTTCTAAATTAGTTTACCAAATTGTCTATACTTTTATATGATTGAAATGTGAACTACATGTATTTAAATGAATGCTTGTATCAATGATTTTTTTATTTCCAAAAATTACATTATATTTTTATTAATATATTTAATGAGCAAGTGTTATTTCACATTTTATTCCTGAAGTCTACATATTTTAGAAGGTTTCAATCTTGTAGCTCATTTAATTATTGTAATTACTTGGTGATAGTTGCCTAAGAAGCCACAGAACAGTTGGAAAAATCCTTTTAGAGTTAGGCACCAGCTTGATGGTTATCACACAAGTCTAATTGCAATTAAAATAGTACACTTTCTGGAAGTAAAGGTTTTTCTTTTAAAATATGTTTGCAAAAGAATGTGCAGGTGAAGCATTACATGTATCATTTTTAAAAAAACAAACACTTTTGTCAAAAATGATACTGAAATTTTGGAATAACCTAACCTGCTTTTATAAATATTCATCCATATGTAAATTAGTATTTTAGAAATGAATGAGTTAAAATAACAGCTTATCTTGCCTGAAATGTAGATCTCTGTTGTGACACTTTCTTCTACTATAAAATAAAAGCTAATTTTCCAAGTACAAGTATCTCAATTTAAAAAAAAAAATGTGTGTGTGTGTGTTTGTGTGTGTGTGTATATATATATATATATACACACACACACACAAAGTTCTCTATCTTCAATGTTTATGTCAATGTATTGATTCCCTAAAATACTGTGATAAATATTCATAAGAAAATGGACTTGCCAAAATCGTGACCATCTGGATGCAAAAGCCAATTAAACCAAACATTTATTCCAGTCAGAGTTTAACATCTATGTTCCATTTCTATGTTTGACTTACACCTCTTCAAAGGGTGAAGGCTGAAATGTTCTTTCTCAGAATATAATGACTCACATATCCCATTCAAAATTGAACCCTCTTCAATTTTGGAACTTCATTTCTGGAATCCCTGTATATTTTGACTCAGGTTATTACTCAACATTATCAATGTATGCCATGTTTTCCATGTAATTTTTAGTACACTAAACAGGATAATCTCGGGTAGTTCAGGAAATGAAGTTTTACTTGCAACTATATTTTATTAACACCTCTGCTTATAGGAGGACTATGATTTTTAAAGATGAAAAAGTACATTTCTCTTTAAATTAACTAGAGAATAAATTTAAGCCTGGCATTCTTATAATTAGAGTAATAGATCTTAGAATTTTATTATCTCATTGAAAGATCAAGTCACCAAGAGCAGTCAAAAAAAGAGAGAGAGAGCGACTTTAAAAAAATATATTTCAGGGAAATGATGACATCAATTCAAAACGGAGAGAACACTCATTTTTAATAGGGAAATTCTAAGAAAAAAAAGCTAGTGTGCTTAAAATTCACTGGAAAAGCAAAGACAATGTAATTAATTTTCTAAAACTTCCTGTTGTCTTACACTATTCTTGGATAACAACAGTCACTTGTTAGTTTTGTGTTGAGTAAGAGAATGAATAAAAAATAAAAAGAACAAATTTCTGTATATATCAGTGGATTGATCATATGACAGGCCTTTGGCAGCAGAAAATGTCATAGTTATATGTCATATAATTTTAAAAAATACAAATTTTAAACTATAGGACATAATTCTGTAATAATTTTAATAGCAAGGAAAATATGTTTTCTAGTAGTCTAGTGGTAAGTTTTGATATTGTCTAGTTGTCAGATATATATCCAAGTAAGTGTTCGGCAGTCAAAAAAAATCTTCACATTGCTAAATGAGAAAACCAACTGAACCCTGTTAACATAGAGGAAGATGGGCGAGGTACACTGCAGGAAATATCATTTTATTCATAGAGTGTTTAGTCATTATCTGAACTGTAATTTACATAACATGGCCTGGAACTGTCCTTTGTAAAAGCTAATAAAAGATACCAATATGGACAACACAAATAGGATCATCTTAAGGTACATTTCACTATATAAAGTATGTATATACATATATAGCACTTGATATCAGGAGAATGCTATATATTTCAAAACAAATCGATAAAGCCCAATTTTTACTATTACAGTATTTTGAAGAGTATAATTTTGCATGATTACCTCCATGTTTGCCCACATGGTAGAATTAGGTAGAATTCATTGAACATCTACTCTATATAGCATGCTATAGACCTTAAATAACTCCATGAGTTCTGGCCACCAAGAGAATATTCCACACTTTGCACATGCTCTGACATTATAAAATGGGAAACCACATCTTAGTATCCTAACACTATAAAAAGGGAAATCACATCTTAGTGTAAAACAAGAAGCCTAAAGAAAGTGGTACCAATTTGCCATGTTTTATCTGTTGATTAAACTTTTCCAAGCACAAATAATAAGTGTTGTTGTCTATTTTTTTTAAGTCCCTCCTTATAACTGAGGCATTATCCTTCACAAAACTAGAATTCAAACAAAACCACAATCTAAAATCAATTCAGATGCACTAAGAGGGTAGGAAAAGTCCAATAAGAAGTTAAAATTTTAATATCTGCTTTCTAAATCACAATGAAGCCACCTGAAATGTGACTACCTCTAGTTCTTAGTTGATAATGTTAATTGAATTAGTTACAAATCTCTATTATATTTGCTTCAAATTCAAATTAGAAAATTTATCTTGATGACTTCTACTACCCCTGCCCCTGTAGGGTTAGTTTTTTTAAGAAAAAAAAGTAGAGGATTTTGGCTCAGGATATATATATATATATATATATATATATATATATATATATATATATATAATGTACTTTTCAGAGACAAACATACTGCATTACTTTTTAATTTGTTGGGTGTCGTTGATATTATTATGTCACCCATATATTACTCAAGCATTATAAATTTATATATTCAGACAATAAAAACTTGCTTATAACTAAATGCATATCATTGTAAAATAAGAAAAACATAGTAAAAACTGTTGTTTATTATGCCTCTGGCATCAATTTAGCAAATCCCAGAAATATGATTCATATACTCCAGGGCATTTTGACTAGTTTGATTACACCATGGATGCCATTACTTCAACAGGGATGCTTTCTAGTCTATGGAATAATTGGAAGCAAGAACCAGCAGGTTTCAAATGACTCCAGCTGTGTTAAGTACTGACTGTGAAACAGATTCACTCTCTTATATGTTGTTTTGTAATGGGAGTGATGTATAAGGTGAAAATCCCCAGACGGGTGGAGCTCCTATGGGTAACTGACAAAGAGCTAAATTAATAACAAATACTAAAAGGAAGAGAATAATTTTAAAACACAACATGCAAATGAAATAGGTAAACTACTTTCAGATGAAGCAATAATGCCAATGTAAAACATTAGGAACTGAGACCAAAATGAAACATCTCATATGCTTTGTTCGGATGCTGTTTCAGAACTCTTAAATAACCAAAGATCAGATAGTGGTTTAAATGAAAAACAGGTCAACATTGATGACTTACCTATAAAAAAGATAATGAAACTCAGATCCAAGAAAACCATAAAAAACAAAACTAAGAGGGCATTTATTAAGTAAGTGAACATGGGCACTCCTCTCAGTGGTGAAGGGAGACCCCTTAACAAAAGGATGGAAAAACTAATAAACTCAATCACTTAATCTCAGGACAACTTTTTGGATTAGGCATGACTACATTCATTATATAGACAAGGAAATCAAGGCCCGGTACATTTAAATGATGTAACCGATACTACACAGTTTCTATGTAGTAGTTCACCACATCATTTTTCTTACTCCATAAATCAAACTATTTCTCATAGTCTGTTTCTTCAGGTAGAAAAAAAATTAAATAGGCTACATAATCTCAAAGGCACATTTGAGTCTTGAGAATATGAAACTATTCTATAGATCTATTAGACACCAAATTTATCTTTCTAAATTTAACATAGTAGCTAGACACTGCATTAATCATTATTCCATTATTATTTTGCTTCTTTTTATAGAATTTATACTGGATTCTAGTGTACTATGTGAATAGCTGAACATTCTATTAAGGGGATGTCACTGTAATACTACTTATTTCTTCTGATAACATGTATTTCTATCAAACAGGTATCTAAGCAAACCTATTTATCATAATTATTTAGAAGTAGACAGTAATTAAAGTCTTCATAGGTTTAAATAAATTTTTTGGATGAGGAGGCTTGAAAGAGAAGGAGGCTGAACCACTTTTATTTAACTCACCATTCCACTTCTGATTATATTCTAAAATATATAAATGAAAACATTGTATGATTGGCAGACATAATGGTGTGTAAGAAGTGAGGGAGAAAAATGGAAACCACAGATGTCTGGAAGTGATAGAGAATTGTAGGGTGAATAAAAATGACAATCTCTTCTTTATATGGTGTTAGAATAATTTAGTTGAAAATATTGTACATACACAAAGTGTAATTCCAACATCAGCAGGTCTCCCAGGTTAGATCAACACTTACCAAATGTCTCTAAGTTCACAATTCTCAGCACTATTGCAGGTTCACTGTTAGAAATAAGTGAGTAAGACATGGTCTCTTATTTTGAGAGACTTTCTTATATTCTCCTTAATTATTATGATATAGGTAATAATATACCAATATTTGGTTTGTCTGACTTCCACTGGAGATTTAAGAGCATCAGGATCCATGACTGTGTTTTGAATAATCCTGACTATTTGCTTGGGTTGACCCTGCATCAGCTGGAGAGGATGCACAGCTCTGCCAATAACAGATGGTCCTACAGGAATAGTTTAAACCCTGAGGAGTGTTGCTCCCAGTATCATCCAGAAGTCAATAACCCTTAGCTAAAGCAAAATTTAATTGTCTAAAATAGAGACTTTAGGTGTCAAAATGCCTTTTCTTAATTATTACTATGTTTAAAAATTAATCAATGAATTAAACATATTTTTCTGCCACTGTTTGGCAGAAGATCTTGCTGTCAAGACCAGGAAGGAAAATGAGTTCATGTCACACTAAAATGCCTTAAAGATTGTGTGTCTGTTTTTATTATAGTGTAAAGCAATTTTTATTCTTATTTCAAGGCCAAAAACAAACCAATTTTCTTTAAATTCTACAAATCTCAATCTTTTATGCTTGTATTTGAATGGGGGTGTGAATGTATTGAAATATTATTAACCTATAAAGCTAAATCTAGTTTTATTCCTTAACTTGAAAAAGGCATTATTAAGAAAAACTCAATTTTAAATCTAGCAAAGTAAAACCATATTATCTGAAGCCATAAGTCAGGGGAAAAAAAAGAATTTCCTATTTTCAGCAAGAGAGAACATGTTGTAGATTTTGTTTCACCATTTGTGGATATCTTAAAGCAAAACATACATAATAGATATGGATAGATGATAGATCTGCAAAAATAATTTACATCATTTAAAAATATATGGAGAAACTAAAAACCTAGATGAATATTAAATAACAAGTGAATACAGTCCACCTAGTGAATAACAAGAAATGGAGCAAAGAAAAGTTGCCAGTCCAGGTGTGTTCACAGCTGACACACAGAGGAAAGGCTATTGTGATTCCAGACTTCCAATGTGAAAATCGGTTCAATGACATGAATATATGACACAGGAGGGCATCAACTCACAACTCAAAACTCACTCTATTTTGTCTCCATTTGTCACTTGCACCTTCTACAAAAAGTTTCCTGCAGAATCCTATGTGGCTGTGTATTTGAAAGTCCTCAGCATGCAGCTGCTATCACACAGAGGCATAGATTGGTTGCATCCTTCGAATCCAAAAAAGCACCAGTATTTTTTTCTCAGAAAAGATCTACTACAGAACTACTGTCAGCAGAAGACGTTTTTCTTCCTTTAAAAGATACAGCTTCATTTCATAAATCCTTTTGTGTTTCCATTCTTCATACTGATGTTTGTTTAATGAGTAAAAACAAAACAGCCAAAACCCTCATTTGTTGAGTTGTGATTGCTTTTATCTTGCACACACACACACACACACACACACACACACACACACAAAACAAACCTGTTTTGTTTTCAAAATGAATCATCTATGATGAGTCTCAGCCAGCCACTATGCCTACTGTGAGCTGTACATGGATCATATACTTTTTGTGGTAGGCAAAAAATACAGAATTTGTAAAATCATTTAAAAATATGCATAGCTATTTCCACCAATTTACATCTAACAGGCTAGTCAAAGACATTAAGCATTAAGGAACTGCAAGGCATTTACTGTCATGAAGGTAAATATAATGAAATATATATACATCTGGAGTGAAATGCTGAGCCACAAATACACAGTATTTATAAATAAAGCAAAGTGGAATTAAAGAATAGTTTGAGAAATGATTCAACAAGAATTCCTCTGAGTAGAAAGCACTCAGGACACAGCCCTCTTCATTATAGTAATGTTATACAGTCTCATAGATACCTAGGGTTTTAATCTGATTTATGTTGAGAGAGTCTGCATGCACAATTGAGAGTTTCTTCTCAGGAGAGGTGAAATCCACATCAGGGGCATCGGAGGCACCACAAGTAAGCACAAACTGGCCTGAGTGCATCATTTATATTTAATAATTAGAATCATCAAGGACCAAATTTGTCCATTCTATGGTAAATATTTGAGATTTTTATTCTTTCAGATGCATCCAATGTTTCTGCATTTGGAGAAAATAGGCAAGACTAATTCCCTAGGCTATAAATCACTCTAATATGGAAGAAAATGTGTTAGCTAGTTATATTACAAAGCCTTTATTTCATATTTAATAGGCACCTGCAATACCAGCATTATACAAAGCTCTCTACTTTGCAAATCTTTAAAACCCCACTTAATTTTCAGCACTGATTTCCTGCAATCTAAGAGCTTATGAAGGGTTCACTGTGTTCATACAGATCTATGCAAAATGTGCCAGAGTTTCCCTGTCTGTGATGGCATTCATTTGGAGGTGAATCCCAAATTTCTATCACTGGCATGCTTATTTCCGACTAAAATAAATATTCTCAGGATGAAAGCTGAAGATTAGGAGGGCAGAAAAGGAGGCAAAGTAGCTAGCACTGGGAGAGATATATGCAAATATCAGCTCAATGACAATTCTTCATACCGGTTACAATGGAAGCTTAAAGATCCAAATACTCTGCAAACCATTAGCTCCTCAATATCCTGAAAGGGATTAGAGTGTTTCCTAATCAACTGCTAACAGACTGAAAAAGGCCTGGAGACTGAATTATTAGCGAAGCAGTGTAATAATAAAATGTAGAGATGGTCAGATAGATAAACTGCAAAAGAGTGTTAAACACAAGATATTATAAAAAATAAGATAAAATTGATCAAAATTTCCATTCTTTCCAACAGCTCACATAATTAAAAACCTTTATGAATTAATGTGGTGAAGCTGTATGTAGAGGAGACCTGTCGAGAAAAATAAATTTCATTTCTTTTCACCCCGACATACCAGTATAGAGTAAAATGACTAGAAAAAAAATTTAATCAAATATGTCTCAGAGATCTTGCCCATGCTTACATCTTCACCACCCTTAATAAAAGGTGGTCTCAAATCCATCATTTTATAAATGTAATATGTGCTTATGGCATTTTAATCAATCAAATTGGTAAGGATCGATGGAAAATATTTTCACAAGCCATTAAATAATGGGATACATATATAAAAATAAATCCTGAATGAATGACTGAATGACTCTGAGTTCTGAATTTATTAAAATCATATGTTATGGCTCAGAAAATTCTACAGATTTTTGCCATTATTCTCATCCATAAGAGCTATAACTGTCCAAAGGACAAAAATATGAATGAGAGAGATTAAAGATAGCTGCTTTTCCAGTTTATTCCTGTCATTACTCTTTACTATTAAAAAAGGACAGTTAAGTTGGGTAGGAATTTCAAATTTTAATGAATGTTGGCTTAGGGAAAAATGAATATAAGTCAAAAGCAAAATGCCAATCGTGATAATATATCTTGCAAGTTTTATGCTTCTGATGACTGACAGTCCAATAGGTTTGTATCAAACAAAGGCAAAAAGCATGTATTCCTTTCTAATTGAAATGTTTGACAGATTTTACAGTTTTCTGAAATAACAACTGATAAAAGCTTAAACAGCAGAGTATATCTCTTTATGTCTTGATTTCTATATTACATTTGCATTTACTTCTCTAGTATGATACAAATTTGGAGATGTTGTCTATTAAAAATCCCATAAGATATTAGCATTACTACTTATAAAGTCTGATTCCTAAGCCTCTGTGAAACTTTAGAGCAAGCCTCACCCTGGTTTTCAATTGCAAATTCTCACTAATGTCTAACCTATGATTGCAATCATATTTAAATGAGCCTGATAAAAATTTTAGGGTCCTTGTATGTGCAAGTTCTGGAAAGAATATTAAATGTGAAAATGGGTGTCACAAAAGCAAAAGTATTTTAATTCCACATTATATAATTCTTAATTATTTTCCAATTAAGCTAAATATACATTAACTGATTTACTAACATTAGCAAAGGCTAATTTGTAGTTTTAATAAAGGATCCTCTTCAAACACCAGACTAAATTTAGAGAAAGCTTACCCTAAGGATTTCAAGTAAAAGTAGTAAACAATCCACTAGATTCTCAGTTTTGTTTTGTTTTCAAGTATACACAAACCAGCAAGTCAAACTGAGAAGTATTGAAACAGAGCAAGACAGACATTTGACTTGGCCCCCAAAGCCAGTGAACACTCAGACGGGTGCAGCTGGACCAACACAGTCACTGTAGTTTAGCTTTGGCATTCGGTTAACTTCTGAATTCCCCCAACCAAAAATATTTAGAAATTGAAGAATTTAAATAATGAAAATAATTGTGGAAACAGCATACAAGAAAATATGATTTACAAGTGTCATTTTCTTCCTTCATATTGTAGTGTAAAATAATGTAATGTGAAAAATAATGCAGTAAGAAGCCTTATCTAATATTTGGGATGTAATTTCCAGCTATTATGTGTATGTCAACATGAAAATTAAACCTTAACATTCAATATAAGTCACAAGTGATATAAAGAAATCTGATTCTAGATTTAGGTTTTGAAATTAAATCTAAATTCTCTATTTTTCTAATTTGCTTATTTTAATTTGTGTTATCATGAGAAGGTAAATTATAGCTTGCCACTATTTAAATCACAATAATATGCATATAACATAAGAATAGATATATTGTTATAAGTACAAAATTTACAAACTCAGAGCCTTGTTCATACCTAGGCAACTGCTGTACCATTGAGCTACTCCCCAGCACTGTAAGATAACTTTAATGATGCCAAAGACTGTTCTGTCATGCCATGAGAATGACTCATTTGAAACTAAGGGACTCATTAAATTATATTGTATCTAAATCTATAATAGAAAGAAAATTTGAAAATAAGTGAATAGAATATTTTAACTACAGAAATTATTTTCTCCATGTTAGTAAATATTTAGAAATCAGCAGGTATGTTGATATTTAATACAGTGGCAACTTTTTATTTCTATTATATATAAGGTTATTAGGAATGAATGCCAAAATGTGTCTTGAATTTTATAGTTTAGGAGAATCAATATGAAAATATAATCATAAAATATTTGTCTCACAAATCCAAGAGAAAGATAGCCAGTTTGAATGAATAACCCATCCTCCTTTCAAAAACCTTCATCAGTATCTAATGGTTCTTCATGTTTTCTACCTCCTAAGTTTGAAAACTGACTTCATAACCATAGGGCATTTAGCAAAAGAGAAGTAGAAATAAAAATCATAACTAACAACCCTGCTAAAGTAATTCACATTTTAGAGGGCAGTTTTTCATGACATGTCATCGGTGCTCAACCATCACTATGTATGTACTCTAAAATGTAGAAGTTGAAAATGTCTTGAAGTTTTCACTAGTCTCAAAGTAACATTTGCTCTCTTGATTTTCAATTGCATCTTTCTTTCTGAGTGTTCTAAATATCAATTTTGTGACTGCCTTGTGCATTTTACATGAGATAATAACATTTCAATAGTGATTGTAGTGGATTACTCAAAAATGAAAAGTAATCATAAATGTAATATACTACCTCTAAATGGCTTGGAATTGAAGCAGTTCCCTTTACAACGGTAAAAGCACACAAACACACTTGAGTACAGCATGCATGCACATTTTCAAGGTACAAATTCTTCAATTTATATACAAACGTATATATGAGCAAATAGTCTACATTACATAAAGTTAAAGTCAGGATGCTTGAGCTCTAAAATGAGCATTTCATTTAGAAAATTAAATATGACTATTTATCCAGAACCAAACTCTAGTGAAACTCTCACAGATTATTATTTGAAAAACTTGTCAAATGTAAATAGATCACTTTTTTTTATGTTAACATTTTCATTTATTTCCAGCCCTACCCCTTGGAAAAAAAAGCACACTGGGGCCAAGAAAATTAATTCCCCAAATGCTGTCAACGGTTTGGGAAACAGCAATATAAACAGCTTACTGTAAGGCCTCCAGCTACAATAAAACGGCTGTCAATAATGGGCTGAGATTTGAACTGTGCAAAAACAGGTCCACTGGATATGATTACACGAAAAAGGAATTGGCTGATATTTCTTGTTCTAATATGCTAAGGCAGATTCTCAAAGTGTGGTCCCTGGACTAGCAGCATCAATATTACCATGAAAATTGTCAGTGATGTAAATTTACAGATCTGACCCAGTGGTACTCAATCACACCCTCTCTAGATAGGGCATAAAAGTTTGTGTTTTAAGAAGTACTCTAGGTGACTGTGGGATATTCTACAATTTGAGGACTGATATCATGTTTTTAAATCATATTCATCAATTTTTAAATCATATTCATCAACAATACCTTTCTCCTTTTAGACAAATATACAAATTAACTTTATTATTTAAACCCCTATTGAAATTTATTATGTTGTCATCCTCTTAAGCTGAGAGCAATGAACTTTGCTTTGTTATATAAATAAACATCAGGACATGATCTTTTGCTTTAAAATGCAAACTCTCAATCTGTGAATGTTGAAGTCACTTTCAAAATTCATGAGAAATATAGTAATGGGTTTGTTATATTCAAGAAAAATAAAAGCTTAGCAAGATAGAGTGAATGAGAAATACTTATTTACAATTGTATGTTCTTTGCAGGTCAACACAAGGGGGGACAGCAAGAGGGAAAAAGTCAAACAAAAATCACTGCCCCACAAACAACCCCATGATGTAGAAGAGTTAGACATTATATTTTCACTGAATAGACAATAAAAATTAGTGTTATTTATCTTTGGTCACCCTTAGCTGAAGAATCTTGCATTTTACCCACTATCAATTAGCACCATTAGTGAAAAGTGTCATGTTAATAGCAATTGGGCCCACCCAACTAAAAATCTCCACAGATTATATATATCAGCTTAAAAATCCCCATTTGTAGTGATTCATTTACATTTTTCAAAATTGTATAGATTCAGGAGCTCATTTTGTACAAATGTCACTAGTTGAAGTGAAGGAACTAAAAAAGTATTTTGACTTTTTTACCTTAACTATAACATCTTGAGACAGCTATCATGTAGTTCAGCAACAACAAATTTTCAAAGGATAGTATATAATTTATGTCCCCTATTCATAGAAAATATGCCTCTTTTCCATAAAATTGTGCATATTGCTCTGTATATCCCCATTACCTCTCTCCTTACTCCCAATATTCCTTTTCTCCAAATCACTACTTTTCTCAACATAAAAACTTCTAAAATGTGTAAGCAAAGCAATTTTAGTAGCTCTTTATCAAAGTAGTGAATTATAGCTACATTTGAACATTGAAATGCCTATAGGAGAACTGCAAAGTGACGCATGGTCAGAAACAATGTCTAAAGTGCACTTTGGTTCCAGTTAGAGAATTACTCAACATCCTATTTGAAAGATTACATCATACAAACAAATATCTTTGGGACTGATGAAGCCTCAACAAAAGGTCTTTTCTATGCTTTGCTGAAATGCACTTAACTTTTATGTCTTTACACTATATATAAGTTCAACTATTGGAAAGAAGTCAGAAAAAGTTGGCTTACCCTTCAATGCTAATACCCATCAGATTTATGAAAAGAAAAATATTGTAGAAAGCTTATTAGTACATTTCTTTGGAAAGCAAATTTCAGATTTTATATGGAAAGTTTCAGATCACAGTAGCTTGTTCAAGATATTATGCAAATCATAAAATACCATAAATATATTGTGAACAAACTTCATAATAAAAACTAATAAATAATTTTCTTTTTTTCTTTAAAATAGCAACTTTTTAATTAAGCCCATTTAGTGCTATCAATTAATTTCACTATCATCATAAACTATTTATTAATCTTTAAAAATATTTACTAAGCCAGGACAATTTCCAAATTTTAAAACATCAGCCTCTTTTCAAATGCTGATAAAGTTAACATGAAAATAAGTCACACTTCCAACTTCAACTTATAACCCCATAATCTCTACTAGGACTTCAATAATGTCTTATTTATTTGAAGTCATTTCATCCTGTGCTTTTAAGCTCCAAATATGTGTACTTCTAAAATGCTCTAGATATTTAATAATTTAAAGGTAGATTTTTTTTTTGTAAACCATAGACAGTATGCTTATCTAGGGGCATCTGTGTGATCAGTTGTCAACATTTTTACAAATATCTTATGAAGCCTTAAAGTCATTTCAGGCAAAAAGCAAAAAGGGATAGTAAAGGGGGAAACAGTTTCAGGAAGACACCCTTCTCCACCCTACCCCTAGAAAAGAAAATCCCTTGATTTTTCCACAGTCTCATCAGTGACTCTCAAGAATATTCTGAAAACTAATTTTGTTTTACTTGAATTTCTGAAATCCATATGTTCCTGATTTTTAACAGTACAGATGGGTCATCACCAGAGGTGGTCCAATATCATTAAAGACACAACTTGGATTAGGAAATCCCAGAAAGTTGGTGTGGTGAGAGCTAATCCGAAAAGAGCAAGCAAATGAACTTAAATGTTAGTTGCTCCAGAGCAACTATCATTAAATAAAAGGTATCTCTTTGGCTGTACTACCAGCTTGATCTTGCCCTCCCCCTTTTTCCTTACTACTGCAGGATTGGCATCTGGCCAGCAAAGGCGACATGATACCCTAGTGCCATCTACAGGCTATCATCGACATTCAAATTTTGTGGCAACAGACAAGCACCAGTGAAATAAATTAGACAGCGCTGCATTTAAATCTTTATTAGCAAGGAATTATTAGACCTAAGAAAAACTAATTCTGGATTTGGTTGAAATATGAGTTTCTCAGTCTCTTAATCCCTCTTCATATGGCATATTTCACAGTTTAAAATGAGTTATGACAGATCACTTATGCATTACTAAGATGAGAGAGTATTTACAATGGATTCATTCTTTTCTCTATAAATCAGTTATATGAGGGAGATAGCATTCCTTTTTTCTTATTTTTTCCTTTTTGAAAGTTTATTTGGCCATTGTGGACACTGAAAATCTTTCTATCAAACACCCAATTTACTATATTACAATAAACAATTTGAAATCACAGAGGAGACTTCCTATATGGCTTAGTTGCAATCTATCAACAATCATGTGCTTCACAACTGATGTACATTTAATATTAACTATCTTGTTTAGAGACTAAAAAAAATTAACCCCTTTAGCAACCACAGCTCCAACATAAGTGGCATCAGACCTTCAAATGTCATTTAAAACTTGAGATTTGAAGGTGACTTTTTAGATCAAAAGGTAACTGTGAAAATTTTGAAGCTGTCAATTTGGAAACCCCAGGAGTAGAATTTGGCATATTAGGATGGGTTTTCTTCTTTAGCAAACATTATCATGGGACATTTTGGAATAATTTCTTCTTTTCATCTTTTGCCATTTGAAGGAAACTGGGAGGTTAAATAATTCTCAGAACTCAGAAATTTCAAAGCTGTTCTAAAAATTCTTGACTGAGCCCCAGAGGAATAGAAAAGGGGTCAAGTTTTTTTCCCTCTTTGTAACTAAGCTAAAGTTAGACCAAAACAATAGACACACTGGCACGTTAATACTGGTTGACTGGGCACTTGTATGCAGTACTTATAGACCAGTAAAAGTGCTCGTTTACCTGTCTGGTGTGTAAGGGGCCCTTTGTCTTGAAGCCTCCTTGGGAACTGCACTCTGAGGCACTGAAGTGATCTGAACTAGTGGAAGAGCGTTTGGAAAGGGTGTCACAACCCCCGACAAAGGTGTTGTCCAAAGGGAGCTCCTGAATCACATGGTGCTTTTTCACGGAAACTGGAGTGTCTGGTTTGAGATGAAAAGCAGGCTGTGGAGAGGCAGATTTGTAGTGCTTGGCCAGGTCAGGGCTGTTAGGCTTGAAGGTTGTTGGAGGTGCTGGGCCCCAGTCAAATCTTCCTATACTTTGCTCCTCAAGCTCAGCTGGCAGGCTTATTGTCCCATTGATAGGTTCATGAACTGCATCATCAGGTTTGGACTCTTCGATAGTAACAAAGTTCAAAAGAGAGCTCTTGGGAGACTTTCTTTTCTTCCTTTTCTTTTTCTTGTTTTGTTTATTCTCCTGGTTTGGGGACATCCATTCAGCACCTTGCTTGCTCCTCTGAGCTGCTTTGAACCTGGACGCATGGCGACAGCGCACCAGAACAGTGACAAAAATTACAACAATGACCACCATGGCCCCTGCGACAATGGCAATCATGATGGTGAGATAGTCTTCATTTTGATAGGGCTGGCTGCTATCCCCTATGTTCCTGTCCAGTGGGGTCTCCATAGTCCTGCGGATCAAGTCATAGATATAGGAGGCATTTCCAGCAGTGTCATTAACATAAAGAAATACAAGCACAAGTGTGTGCAAAGACTTGGGGTACCCCAGATCACTAATGTTGACCACCAAACGGTGTAAGCCCACATCGGTAGGTGCCGGCTTTTCTTCTAGGGTGATGTTACCTGTTACCGGATCGATCCGAAATAAGCCTTTGTTGTTCCCACTCACTATTGTATACTTAAGTTCTGCATTCATTCCAGTATCAATATCCACTGCAAAAACTTCTGCTACCACGGAGCCAGGGATGGCTGAGAGGGGCACCAACTTAAAGGAAGTGTTAGATGGTGGAGAGATGACAACTGGACTGTTGTCATTCACATCCATGACGTTGATAGTTACTTTTGCAGTAGAGGAACGAGGTGGTTGTCCTCCATCAGTGGCTTTGACATCAAAAGTGTAGGAACTCTGCTGCTCTCTATCAAATGAGACATTTGACTTTATGACTCCAGAATAAGGATCCAGCACAAAATTATCATTGTCATTTAGAATGGAAAGAGTCACAGCTTTATTCTCTCCAGCATCTGCATCTGTCACTGTGATTACCCCCACAGTACTATACTTTGGCAGATTCTCAGACACAAAAAATTGAAAGTGATTATGAGTAAACTTGGGGCTATTGTCATTCTCATCCAGAACAGTAACTATCACAGCCGCTTGGCTTTGGAGGGGAGGGGTCCCATTGTCCCTGGCAGTTACTGTAAAAATGAATCGCTCTTGTTCTTCTCTGTCAAAGACTCTGGAGGCTGTCAAAACTCCTGTCTTTCGGTCCAGATCAAAGAAGGAGGCATTCGGTCCAAGCTGATAAACAATGTCTGCATTTTTCCCACTGTCTTCATCTGTGGCACTAATAGTTGTTAAGTATAACCCACGTCGGTTGTTTTCAGAAACTGACAGCTCAATTACAGGCTGGTTGAAAATTGGTGGGTTGTCATTTTCATCCTCAAGCTTAACCCTTACCAGGGCAGTCTGATTTAAACTGGGCTTCCCAGAATCAGAGGCAACAATTTTAAAGCTGAATTCTTTGGTGCCCTCATAGTCCAACAAAGAAGAGGTCTCTAACAAATACTGGTTGTCATAGACTGCCTTCAAGTGAAAGGGGACCTCTCTTTCAATAAAACAGATCACTTTGCCATTCACATCTGTGTCCTTATCAGAAACTGTAATTAGGGCAATTTTTGTATTGACAGGATCTTTCTCAGATAAATACACAGTGCCATTGATGGGACTTATAATGTACCTGAGGTCTATGTTTGGAGGGTTATCATTTACATCAGTGACATTGATGGTAACCGTTGCTCGAGCAGGAGTGGAGCTGCCATCACTAGCCAGCACTGTCACTTTGTGAATGGCTGTTTCTTCTCTATCTAAAGACCTCTGAACTGTAATCAGCCCGGTAGTATTATTTAAAGCAAAGAGTCTTTTGGTTGCAGGGGCGACCTGGGCACCAAAAATGTACCGGATTTCAGCATTGCTGCCTATATCTGCATCAGTGGCATGGAGCTGAATTACAGAGGTACCTACAGGAGCATTCTCTGGAATATGCACCTCCACTTGACCCTCTTTAAACACTGGCCTGTTGTCATTTACATCACTTACTGTGACCTGCAGTATGGCTGTGCTGGATTTCTGTGGAGTGCCTCCATCCTCCACTTTGATTTTCATCACATAGGTATCTTTCTGTTCTCTATCCAAGTTTTGCTGAACAATCAATTGTGGCCACTTCTCTCCCTCCGGAGTTTCCACGATATCCAGTCCAAAAACACTCTGCCCATTTAGCAATTCATAATGCTGTACACCATTGAAGCCTGTGTCAGGATCTGTTGCTGATGGAATTGGAAAGCGGCTGTTGATCAAAGTGTTTTCTGGAATGGAAATATTGATGACAGGAGATGGAAACATGGGGGCATTATCATTGGTATCCTTGACAATTATCTTTATTTTGATCAGCCTGAAAAAGTCATTGGGGAGGATCACCACCTCAAGTTCAAAGAAGCACTCATTTTCCTCAGCATAAGAAGCTCCAGCACAGAGTTTTTCTCTGTCTATTCTATTGGAGGTTGTGAAAATTTCCCCAGTGCTGCTGGATACTTTCACCAAAGGGGCATCCCCAGCTTTAGAAACCAGTCTGTAGACAAGGCTGGCACTCGTCCCTGTGGCAGCATTGATGTGAGAAATGTTCAGATCCTTTGGTATGTTTCCTATGGGCACATTTTCAGGCAATTCCTCTCTAATAGTGTAAATAAGTTCTTGAGCTATTGCGGAATCCAGCCTTAAACAGGCAATCAGAGCAGCCAACAGGTAAAAATCCCTCAGGTCCATGATAATGTATTTATTTTCTTTTCCTGGATTTTAGGGTTTAAAGGTTTCCACTGAGGGATGCACGAATTGCAAGAGGAAGTGTGCATGGACTGGAGGATGCATTACATCTCATCGCTTATTTGGAGACAGCCACTGTCAACACAATCGTACAGACAATATTATTCTTCAGTAAATAAAAACACACAGTCACAAAATATCGCACCACATTTTCCACCGCACATTAGTAAACATGGCAGTTTGCTCTGCCACTGTTGGCAAGTTAACTCTGAGGGTAAAAACACTGAATATTCCCTGCTTGTTGCATTTTCCCAGAGAAAATGAAATTACCTACTTTTGGATTAAGGACAGCAGCTATTTTTACCTGCATTCCCCCCACGCTTTTTATTTTTTTTGAATACTGTTAAATTCAAAACATGCATTCTTGTTCTCTTCTCCTCCTGCTGTTTACCCACCTCTTGGCCTCTAACCCACGTCCCTTAGTTGTTTGGGGTCCAAGTAAAAAATCCTAAGTATTTAGCTACAGTTCCTGCTAATTGCTTTGTCACATGTCAAATATGATATGTTTTCTTCTCTGCCACACTGAGTCATCTCTCTTCTAAAAAGAGTATCTTTTTCTTTCCATCCAGTTCTTAAACTGCCTTTGAATACAATCTTACTGGGAAACAAGCATCCGGACATGCTGCTGCAGCATCAGAAGCAATAGTCACTGGCCACTACATATCCTTATTGCCTAAAAGCACAATATCAAGACTTGAAATTTCTTATCCAGAACCTATTCTCCTTTCTCCATATTGCCAAATTATTTCCATTAAGACTAATGCACACATTAAAACTTTTGAAAAATGTATAATAATATACAATTCCTTGTCCTAGATGTAGAGGAGAGTGCTGAGATGTAAGTGAAACACAGCTAACATTCCCATGTAACACTACAATATTTTCTTCTGAGCATAAAAGAGAGGAAAAAAATGCAGTTTCTTACCCTTGATCTCTGGTTATAATATTAGTAACATTTGCCACACATAAATACTGCAACCTAGTAATGCACATAAAAACGCTCCTGTTCAGATGCTCCCCTAACTGCAATTTAATGGGTGCAAAGCTCCAGACAGCTACCCACTTGAATAGGACTGGTCAGTTCCCAGGCTCTAATCTTATCTGCATTAGGCTGCACGGTAGCTGATGCCCGAGATTAGTTCCGGCAGAGTGATGCAGGTAGGGATGCAGATACAGCCGAGTAGGTGAGCTCTGCCCCAACCGGCTACCCAATTATAAACATTCCTCATCTCCACTGAGGACATATCTAAACACAGAATTTACAATTGTGCATGCAAAACTTTACACTTACGTTAGTTGCCTCAACCTTTCCCCTTTCCTGATATGCTGCAGTTAGGAATGATTTGTTCCAACACATAGAAAGCCATGCATCTGGTAGCACCAGTTTGGGGAGAAATCAGTAGCAGCAAAACGTTTTCTCCTTGTAAAATGTGTGGCTTCAGGCTGGCAAATTAGCAACTCCCGAGAACAAATTCACAGATTTGTCGTTAGTCATTCTCTCCACATTTCGTCTCTATTACCCACTGGGTCTGGGCTCTTCTGGTATTTAACACACACAACATCCAGTTGCACTTCTTCAGCTCAGGAGTATTTCCCACAGCATCGAGCATACCATTTCCATCTGATGTCAATATTGCTTAAGTCTCTAACTTCTGGTAGGAAACGTCAGAGTTGGGGTGATGGTAATTCTCTGGCTGCTTTCCCGGGTGACTGTTGCCCGACAAATTCCTAATCGGTTATCTCTTTCGTGCTTCAGAGACTCCAGGCGCTCCTTCCCGTCTCGCATGCTCTCCCTCTTTCCCTTCTCCTCTGCCCCCTCTCCTTCTCCCTCTCCTCTCTCTCCTCTCTCTGAACTGAATTTTTTGATATAACTCTCAATAAGCCCAGAGGGAGGGCGTGACGGCCTCGGCCCCGCCCCCGGACTCTGATTGGTCTGCATCTTGCGGTGCGGGCGGCCGCAGCCCGAGCAAGGGAGGGGTCGCAGAACAAGGCGCAGACTGTCTCCCAGCCTCCCCTCCTCAGCGCCCCCTCGGCAGCCGCGAAAACCCGGAGATCTAATCCTGGTCCCGAGAGAGCCGGGTTCCAGGACGTGCACTGAGCATGCCTGGAAGGGTCTGCGGGGTGGGAGGCTCCGGTGCCCGGAGCACTTGCCGGGCAGCGAACCCCAGAGCTCTGGCGGTGGAGCGAACGCGAGCTGCCCTGCTGTGTGCCCAGGCGCGGATCCAAGCAACCTTGATCACCGCTGCGGGCGTATGAGGGTCACCGAGGCGGCTGGTTCCTGAGTGCACGTTTTGCGCTTTTGATTGCTAAGTGGAGGGGCCAAAATACACAGAAGGGAGACACGCACAGCCACCTCTTGGTGGGGAACACGGTCAGGCAGATCCCGGAGTGCGTTAAACAGCAACGCGTGCCTGGTGCTGCAAGGGGTTTTGCTGGCAGGGACATCGGAAAGAAGGGCGGAGAGGGCTGATAGCTAAAGGTGGGGCAGCAGATCTTTTTAATCTCAAAACCGAAAAGAAAATTATCTAGTGCATCTACATGCAGGGTCGCATAAACTGCTGGGGGAAAAGGAAAGTTGCAGCCTCTGGGATCCTCAGTGCAAGCGATGTCTTCTCTGGCGGAGCAGGATGAGTCGCAGCGGAGGATGGTAGCGGTCCCTGCCTTCTGCTCCTGCTGCGCCCGGAAACCTGAGAGCCCGAGCTCGCCTGTGCACGCGGCTGCTTCAAAACCCGCTTCCAGCTTACCTAACTGTAAACTTTGCTTCCCAGAGGCTGGAAGGCGTCCCGAGCAGCTGTTTCCCAAGCTGTGAACATTTCCTTTCCCCTATGCACTTTCTGCTGATTCCAACTTTACTGTATTACTTCTTTTCCGTGCAATTCATTTTTTGACTCCAGCGGTAGTATACCGCTCACAGGATTTTCATTTTCATTCAAGAACTGGAGGGACTGACTCCCGAAAGGATTAGCCTATTCCTTTAATATTGGCCCCTAAAGCACTATATGTATTTGATTGATGTTTTAGAAACTGTAAACCACTAATGTTTATATAATCGGTTGTATCCACAATGCCATATACCTGAGCAGCAACATTTGAGATATTAAACAGTTCACTTGAAACAAATATATATATATATTCTGAATGAATTATAAAGGTTTTCTGAGAAACTCTGAATGCACGATTAAATAACTTGTTCTAAGTTACAGGAAAAATAAAGGGCATTTATTTTAAACTTCTGTGTCCCCCATACTATACTGGGATGTTTGGGCCTTAAAGGCTCTTCACATACCTATGCACTGCGATGGCATAATCAGGAGTATCACTTGGTTTTGAACACAGTGGTTTTCTTTTTAAATATGAACATTTATTTTTAGGTTAAAAGTTAAAAAAAAAACATTAATTATATCTAACAAACTTTATTGTATAAATAATTCATTATTTAACTTGTTTGTCATCACAATTACCTCACTTGAAATTGTAAGCCCCACACTTTTTTATTCAGACTGTTCCTCTAGTGAATATTCTGAGTTAAACTGCAGTGTCTGAAAGCTCAATATAAAAACCATTAATCCCTTATATGTGAAATATAAATCACTTTTCTTGCAGGTAGTAAGTTGATAATGTTTTTATATAGGCAAACAACAATTATAGTAATATTTTGTGTGATAAGAGTATACAAAATTTAAGAATAAAAAAGGACCACTGAAGTGTCCAAATGTCAACAGAAAAATACTACCTCATACAATAATCCGAATGAATAAAAGCATGGTACTTTTATCTTACCACAGTGAATGATCATTTTGCCATTTGCAAAATCTATAATTAAAGCTAGTACAATGTTCTGATTGTCACCTATTTTATGCTCTGAACTATTTTAAAATAAATGAACCATCATTCTGATACATTTACAATAAACACAGCAGCACAGCCACTTTCCAGTTCATTTCATGAACATTTCAGTTATATTCTAATCATACTGTAGTCATTTCAAAGTCATGTAGTTGTAACACATAGCTTAGCAACAATTATTTAACATCATTATTAAGTGTAATTGTTTCTGTTTGCTAAGGGATAGCTTTATGTGTTGGCAGAATTCATTATTAACCCCATGCTTATAAATGAAATCTTAGTGTAGACACAGGATGAAGATTAGAGAAGGAAAAAAAAATAACAGGATTAAATTTATGACCATGAGACTTCAATTAAGTAAACCACAGGTCAAAACCCCAGAATGAGATATGTCTAGATTCTTTTCAAAGGAGATTGAATATAAAATAGAAGTAGAGCTACTGTCTTAAAGCATTCTATCTTGTAGTGTTTATTTGGACTATTGTAATTCCTAATAATATTAGTTTTACCTCTTAAAGCTAGACTAATGGAGGCTTATTTACCCTATTACATTATAACTGCTGAACTCTGCAGTGAGAATTACTATTAGAGATTTTATTAATATTTCTAGAAGAAAATTAAATATAAAGGTTCATATTCTCACCTTTTAGCTATTATATCTTGAGACTTCTGCCCAAAACACCATACAAACCATTTCCATCATGAGAAGTATTCATAAACTATCCCAAGCTATTTTAATAAAAAACTAATATCTGTATAATTAAAAATTAGGGAAATAGTATTAATTTTCTTTTTGTAATGGAGTATCTATTGATTTTATGCCACATTTTATTATTTTTCCTTTAGTACACTTTATATATCCAATTATTTGACTCTCAATTTAGATTTTCAGACCCATATAAGTATACATCCACACATACACATACACACATTAACTTATAATTAGATCTCATTAACCTTTTCTCATTTTTGTCAGTGCATACTTTCTATAAGGAGGAATCACAATGCTGTCATTTGTGTTATACCTGAATTATACAATTTGGGCAATTGTAAAAATTGCCTCAGTGTTCTCTAATGGTTATATAGGTCATGGAATGCTTGTGAAGCTAAGTCACCTTTGGCCATGTAAGTGAAGGCTCAACCGCTATTAGCTATTACATATTTATGCAGAAACAGATGTGGAGTTAATGCATTTTATATTCTAAAAAGTTTAACACTATTCTATTTATATATTAAAAATAATTTCCATGTAATGGATTTAATAACCTGAATTATTGGTCAGAGCAGTTTATCAAGTGGATTCTCATCTAGGATTTTTCTAACTATTGCACAGCATTTCAAAATTACATTTACATGGAGTGTTAAAGGTTTTTTTTTTTTTTTCTGTAAGTTAGGTTTCATATAAAAAACAAAGACTGGTATTTAACATGCTCAAATGCCTTCTTCAAGGACTTCAAGACTAATATTTTCAACTCTAATATGTAAGTTCTATATTCCAATCAAAGTTTAAAATTAAAAAAAAAAAAAAAGTATTGTTGGGCCCTGGACTTCTAACATTCCTTTAATCCAGATGCCTTGTTGTATCAACACACATTAATCAATCTCAGGTACTCTGATGTCACAGCAGGCATTATTGTCCCCATTTCACAAAAGAGACTTGGCTGTTAAAGTCTACTGGGGGAGGGGTATGTTAAAAATGCTTTGGGTTGTCTGTATTATCACTTTAGAAAACGACAATGCAGAACTTTAACACCACAAAAAGAAAATTAACACCTTTTAAGGTTGTGCAAACTGGCACTATTTACTAAGTTCTTTGGATCATTCTTTTGCTTCAAGATTTATTATTAGCTTTCTTTCCTTTTGATGAATAGCGCTCTCTCTCTCTCTCTCTCTCTCTCTCTCTCTCTCTCTCCCTCCCTCCCTCCCTCCCTCCCTCTTTTTCACTTTTTTTTTTAAAAGGAAAACCCACTCCAAGGTAATCAAATCACAAAGGAAAGCAGGTGACACCCTTCATTCTCTTTGAATGACTAAATTTATATCAATTTACTATATTTTTATGACTGACAACAATTATAGATGTCAGGTTTGTAGCTTTAATAGTTATCACAATATAAACTGACATTTTCCAATGCCACTGTTCTACCATAATTACTATATAAATGAAGAAAACAATTGAATTCTCAGGTTTTATTATTGCTTAAGATATATATATATATATATATATATATATATATATATATATATATATGAGAGAGAGATAGCTTTCAAAACAAATGTTCTCACCTTCACTAGAAGGGCTCAGACAATCATGTAGAAAAACAAAAAAAAATGGTTTTATGGTAGTAAAAATACATGTAATGTTTAAATTTAAATAATTTGATTACTTAAAATCATGTAATTTCAAATGAAATATAATACAGAAAAACTTTCCTTTTGGGGGTCTGTATAAAGCTTATTTCTGGTAGGTAAAAGCTGTTAGATTAAAATATCAAGTATTTTCTATTCCATTCAAAATTTATATAAATGATACATACCAGAAATATGGAAAAGCATGCACCTTGTGTGAAAGAACCTCAATTTACACTTAAAAATATAGAAGAAAAACATTGAAACAATAACATGTTTTAAGCTTAACAACATTTGACCACAATTACTACAATTTAAAAACATATTTTAAGCCTTTTTAAATTGAATATAAAAGAAAAAATAAACCTCTTTAACTACATTCTCATTAATAAAAAAACCAGAACTTTGTATGACCTGACACAATATTTTGGGAAATTTCATTACCTTTTCTTCTTTCCTCTTTACTTCATAATGCTTTCCGTTTTTTTTTTTTTTTAATAAACACATAATTTTCTTCTTGATTTGTATTTATTATATAATGTGTACATAAATAGACATACTAATAAAGGACAAGATGGATAAGCCTCATTTTTCTCTTACAGTCTCCTCTTAGCAACCAAATTTGAAACACAGTTCTCTCTAATTGAATTAGAACAAGTTAGGGAGACCAAGTGTATTGTTTACTTCTGCAGTCCTGGCTTAATTCTGTATCACTGATAACACCAAAGTAATGGATATGAAGATTTTGCCCATCCTTTAAATGATACTGTTACATTTTGAGATTTAACTCAATATTACTCTGCTTGTAAAAACTGCATGTGATATGTATATATACATATATATTGTTTAATTTTATAAATAATATATTATTCTGTAGTACTTACTAATATAAGCCTTTAAAGACCCAAGAAGCAGAATTTCACTTCATTCTCCTGCATATGATTTTACTATGCTTGAGTCACTGTTTGGTGAAATATTCAGAATGGCTAAGGAGATCCTCAAAAAAAAAAAAAACTTGGCTATATATAATGGGATTGCTCTGCTTCAAAGTAAATCAAGGGCTGTAGGTATAGATCAGTAGTAGAGTACTTACCTGGAATTCATAAGGCTCTAAGTTTGGTTCCAAGCACTGACAATAAAAATAATTTTTAAAATTAAAGCAAGCAAATATATGATATACTAGAGATTAATTTTTTTTAAAAAAGCAATACGGTGTAAAATATATTACATATGAAGTTTGTAAAACAGTCCAATTAGAAAAATTTCCTTTGGGAAAATGTCACTTGTAAACACGAGTTTAATACTTTTATGGTTGTTTGAAAATTATAATTGTCTCCATGTTGAAGAGATATTCATTTATTGATTTAATTTTTAAATATAAATAAATACCTGTGTTTTGTAGCTATGGCCTAATTGCAAAATTATTTATTTGCTTAACTTCAACAAGTGATAACTTTACTAGTGGTGGTATCTCTAATGGTTATGCTTAAAGAGAATAATAAGACTATTCTCAAGTAATATTTATTCCTCATCATGCAATGAGGCTGACTTTTAGGCATAACAGATAACTATATCTGAGAGATCAGGTGATGGTTTAGGTTAATAACCCAATTCATAGGAAAAACATGGAAGTGAGAATTACATAATTATAAAACATACAGGATAAATTCAATGTCATAAATATATTAATTGGTTCATTCAAAAACCCATTTTAAAAGTGCTGGAGTTGTGGCTCAGTGGGAGAGTGCTTGCTTAGCATGTGTGAAGCATTGGATTCAATCCTCAGCACCATATAAATAAATAAATAGATAGATAAAGTTATTATGTCAATCTACAACTAAAAATTAAAAAGTGCTACTATATAAAATGTACCTAATAAAAGTTTTTAGGGCTGGGGATGTGTCTCAAGCGGTAGCGCGATCGCCTGGCATGCGTGCGGCCTGGGTTCGATCCTCAGCACCACATACAAACAAAGATGTTGTGTCCGCTGAAATCTAAAGAATAAATATTAAAAAAAAAAATTCTCTTTCTCAAAAAAAAAAAAAGTTTTTAAAAACATCCTCTATAGGAAAAAAATCCATACAATTATCACAAATATGTCAGCATGATTTAGCTGACTCCTTTTACTTTATTTTTAAATTTTATTTTATTTTATTTTATTTTTTTTTTACGATATGGACTTTCTAATTTCTATGAGAGTCTCTCTACTTTGCTAATATCCATCATAATTTCACTCCTTTATGTTTTAAATTTTTAGTTTTTTTTTTTTTTTTTAAATTTACCTAAAGTTTGAATGCTGTCTAAAATTACACTAAAAGTAGCAGGGAATTAAAAAGGGTCTTGGCCATACACACACATACACACATACACACACACACACACACACACACACGACTACTATTCTAGTACATTTTAAATGTTAATATTTGTTCAAATTATTTTCTGAGTTTACTATTATAAGCATAATATTATACTAACTTCTTCATGATTTAAGTAGCTTTTTGGTGTAATTACATTTACTTGATTTTACCTTTCTTTTACTTCAGTGTGAACAAAGATTGTCCACAGATCTTGTTAAAATACATAGCAGGTTCTGATATTTTAGATCTTGGTGGGAGCTGAGGTCCTAAATTTCCAAGAAGTTTCCAGAGGATACAGAAGATATTGATCTGAGGACCACACTAAAAGTAGCAGGGAACTAAAAGCATCTTAAATGTAAAATATCATGCCTATCAGGTGAAAACTAAAGCAAAAAGAAAACTTAGGAGAATTATACTTACCATTTTATCATGCTGTGATTAATTTTTTATCAAACAATCTTTTGATACAAGGACTATTCCTGGTCTAGGAATTTATGCATAATTTACATATTAATTTGATTTAGGTTGTTTTCTTCCCCACAGAGATTAGATATCTAGCACTATATTTTAATATTACTTTGGGCTGGGAGTGAGAATGAAGTCTTTTTTTTTTTTGGAGCCTGGTACCTTTCCAGGGTAGGCAGGACTACAATAGAACACCTAGGACACTTGCTGGGCAATGTGAGGATGCATATGGAAGGTGTCAACAGATGTAAATGCATGGGTCCTCAATTCTGCATCACCTCAAAGCTGACACGATTTCCTCCTTCTTTGGAAATGTCTCTCCTCCATTTCATCCACATGATTATGAGTAAAGTAGCTATTTTCACATGGTGTGAACTCATCTCACCATGCTAGGAAGTGATGGATCTACCTCATCTGCCAATAGTTGGCTGCCTTTATGAAGATAGTGAATTAAAGATAGACCAAGGATACCCTTCACCAGAGAAACTGAATCATTAAGAGAGATACTCCAAAATCAATCTAATTATACAGTGAATAGTAAGTGATGCATACTCAGGTGAGAAGCAGTTTTTCACCATGTAGATTAGAGTACCAAAGAAGATTGAGGGAGGAAGAATAAGAAAAATGAAGATGATGAACAGAAAGAATCAGAGATGAGAAAACCGGCATTGTAGGTGAATACCTGATTCTATTTGTGATTGTTGTCTAGTAATGTCCCTGCCACTCTTTCTCAAGTACTATGCCAGAGGTTTATATAATAACAATTACTTAAAAGAGTTCTAATGAATGTAGGAGTGAACTACAGTCATGTGGTAATTTTACTTGGCCTTATTCCTGATTAATTTTATTCACTAAAGGACTAAAATATGAACTACAACAGTATTGACATATTGTAAGAGAGAAAAGAAAATGTAAAAAAAAAAAGAGAAAGATTTATAACAGTGATTTTTACCTGAGAGCTATTTTGTCTCTTAGGGGACATTTAGCAGTATCTGGAGGTATTTGATTGCTACAAATGAAAGATGGAAGGAGATTTGGTGTGAAGGCAAAGGGATGGTACTGGCATCTAATGAGTAGAGGCTGAAGAAGATTCTAAGCATTCTCTAACTCACTGAACAATGTTCTTATCTCCCAACACAAACAAATAAACACGAACACAACAAAGAATATTCTGACCAACGGGCAGTAGTGCCAAAGTTGAGCAATACTGTTTTTGATGAACTACATTTATTTTTTAGATTTTTTTTTTTAGTTGTAGGTGGATACAATACCTTTACTTTATTTATTTATATGTGGTTCTGAGGATCAAACCCAGTGCCTCGCATGTGCTAGGTGAGCACTCTAACAATGAGCCTCTACATTTGTGTTTTAATATATGATTATTTAAGCAAATTCATGTATTAAATATTAAATACATTAAATCTTTAAATTGTCAAATCAGAACTGAAAATGTCATTGGAGTTCATTTATACATACTTTTTGTATGCATAAATATACAAATGTATATTTGTAAAGGCATGTTACAAGTTTTGCTTATGAACTAGTAGTTGAAGAAATAATCTCTCTTCCAACCATAAGTGACAAATATTCTCTTTATAGAAGGTACAGTAATCTGCATATCAACCATCTGGCCCAAACTTTTTCATTTCTGTCCATCCTGGTTTACAGAGAATGTAATATTGTATAATTTATGAGACATATGCATGAGGAAGTTTTGTTTTATATACTAATGTGTATTATAGCCAGTGCAAAAGTTAAATTTATATCATACCTTTGTCATTGTTTTTACAATTTAATAATTAAAAACAACCCACCAACAATATTTAACAAAATATGACTGTCCTAGATTCTATTATGTATCTGTGACTAATTAGGAATAGCCATTAGAGTCAGAAAATTAAAACTATAATAACTTTAAATAGAAGATGAAAACCTGCCTCGGTTCTATGTTTTAATAAATTACCTATAATTTCATTCAAAACTGTGATTAGATACATATTATAAAAAATAATGCAATTCATGGGGTTACTTGTTAACTTTTTTTTCATCCTGCTTACCATAGTTTCAGTAACTTTATTTAATTCCTCCAAAGGATACAGATCATTTTATTCTAAAGTTTTTGGGTCAACTAATTGTTCCTAGAAATTTTCAAATCAAATTGCAATAACAATCTAATAAATGAGCAAAAAATTGCTGAATTAGGTTAAACATTCATTCAAAGCAAACCAAAAAGAAGAAAAGTAAGTTCAAAGAAAAAAATCAATTTTTAACTGCGTTATTTAGCTCAATTCAAGTGTCATCTTAAGAGTTAAAATTTTCTAAAATAATTTCTAACTGTGGTAAACATTGCCATCTAGAGGAAATTTGTTATAATGCATACAAAATGAAAATACCTAAAATGGAAATGTATAGATCTAAGGCATAATTTTTATTATATAAATTTCATAAATCTGACAAAGATTTTTTTTTATATCTCATGGAATTATCCTAATAATAACAGTAATCCATTGAGCAGTTTTGGGTTATGACTTCAAGAATTAGTACTAATGTATTGCCAAAGAATTTATTTGAATGAAACACTTTTTATTATCCATGGTGTTCTTATTAGATAATAATTTAGAGATTTTGAATAATTATCAAGTCAGATCTGCAAAATATAAATATGAATAAATAGATAAAATAACAACAGAATTCTGTCAATATATGATTAAAATTTTGACATTAAATATTTCCTTCAGAGAAGCAACAAATAAGTTTGTTGTTATCTTGTGAAATTTTTGTTATTTCTTCCTACATTTCCTGTTTTGTGTTAGTTTTAATGTGAACATTTTTCAGTCTTGTTTCATTAACTTACACATGTGCTGATTTCTAAGGTCTACTTCTTGGGGAGTTACTCATTAATCATTAGTGACTGAGACCCTGTAGGGTACTCAGGATCTAAAAAGGTGTAAAAAGAGAGGTACTTTTTTGTGGCTTATTTAAATAGAAATACCAGCACTTATAAAGTTTCCACTGCAAAAAAATTAATGAATAATAGAAAGTATGTTTTTCTATGACAATATTTAGAAGTACCAGTAGTATTTATTTTGTTAGGTGAGTACTAAATACACATATCATTTAAAAATAATAGAAGCGTTGCTTATTGTAGTGTACTTTTGTATGTTCAATATACTGTAGATTGATTGCTAGTGAAACTTATAGATGAGTCTTCCTTTTATCGGTTTTAACCAATGTTATGTGTATTTTGCAGTTATGGAAGGATAACTAGGATTCTGTTTTCTTTTATGCTCACTTCCACTTAAAGCATTGACATTGTAAATTTAATTTTGTGATTAGAAAGGGAAAGTGAAGCATATATTTCAAATCAAGTCAAGCAAGATAGATGTGTAACACTAAAATGCAATTTTGCCAAATTGCTATAAAGCTAGCTTATGGAATTGTCTATTTAAAGGTGAAATCTATGAAAAGCAATTTTTCTTTTTATAATTGAATGTTTTAGTTATAATAAATATCCATAAGCATTTCTTTATAATTTTATTCAATTATAATTTATATTTTACTAGAATAAAATTTGCACTGTTCATAATGGTGATGCGATTTTGACAAATATACTGATCATACTACTTCTGGTGTTTTAATATAAACCATCAGTAAGATAAAAGGAAGGAAATGAACAATGTTAATGTAGATGAGTGAAGAGTTCTTGTTTTGTATTATTTGACATCACATATTTGTGTAGTATATATGTTTTTGTCAAGGTAAGAAATATCTACCGAAGAAAATAGCATGGTATAGAGAATGGAAAAGATAAACCTTTTGGCCATCTTTATTCACCTCTAAATTTGGACTCTTGCCTTTTCAATAGGATCATTTTATGTTAGAGGAATAGCATAATCCTCCAACTAGTTTTAGTGATTTTTAATATTTTATTCAATATTTTTATTTCTTTCTCACACATTTACAAAATACTTGGAAGTAAGAGATAGATGACTCTACTATGAAAATCATTCAGAATACATCTCCTACAATAAAGATGATAAATCCATATAAAAATATCATTTGAACACATAAGAAATTAATAATCATTCCATAATAGCATCATATGTCAGTTTATATTGATTTTCTATTCATTCTTAGAAAATTAGTAGACATTTTTGTTTTTATCCCACACTAAATCCAGTCTAATCTCTTCACATTGATTTTGTAGTTCTGTGTTTTTAGTCTCTTAGTTTAAGATAGATCCCCAATTTTTTCCATGACATAGACTTTCTGATAAATTCAGGAAAGTTGTAGGGTGGACTAGCCCACAACCTGGATTTGTGTAATTACTACTTCTTAGGTTGATTAAATACATTCCATCGCATGCTCTTTTGTAAACTGATAGCTAGATCTTTAGCAGTACTGTCCATTAAAGGTATAATTTTAAATATTCTCATAGCCATTTTCAAAATATAATATATCTATTTCTAATATTTAATTCAACCCAAATACATAATTTCAACATATAACCAATAGTTTAAAAAATGTTAATATGTTTCACTTTCTTTTTCTAAAGCTATATAAAATCTGGTATGTATTTTTTATTAACAGCACATTTTAGCCAGGCACGGTGGCCCATGCCTATAATCCCAGCAGCTCAGGAAGCTGAGACAGGAGTATCACAAGTTCAAAGCCAGTCTCAGCAATAGTGAGATGCTCAGCAACTCATTGAGACTCTGTCTCTAAATAAAATACACAGTAGGGCTGGGTATGTGGCTCAGTGGTTGAGTGCCACTGAGTTCAATCCCCAATATCCCGCCCCCCCAAAACAAAACAAAACCAGCACATTTTAATGTGAACTAGTCACAATTCATGTGACTATCATAACACAGGACTAGGTTTTGATTAGATTAAACAGCAATGATATTTCATAGGCAAGGTTGTTTTCTTCACATTCAGCAACTCCAGGAGATTCACAGTGTCAGATGGTTTTCTTATTGAAGTATGCACTTATTTCCTTAAAACTTACCAATCTTTTTATGATAGAGCACTGTCCCTCCTTTCAATTAGCAAATGATCTGTTGGGATATGCTGTCGATATTCTGCTATTTGAAAAACTGGCATTGTATGATTCTGACATCTATTGGTGATCTCACATGAATCTCTGAATCAGTAAGTGTGTTATGTAGTGCAAAGTTTATATTTTCTAATTATTTCTTCTTTTATTATATGCTATTCTTGAGTAGAGAAGAGCTTTTCTTCACCTTCTCTTTGACTATTTTTTTAAAAATCACAAATCACATTTTTTAAAGGACTAGAATTATTTTTTTAAGTTTACTTTTATTTATTTATTTTTATGTGGTACTGAGGATTGAACCCAGTGCTTCACACATGTTAGGCAAACACTCTATTGTAAATATTCAAATATTCCTTCCTATTTTCTGAGGCCCTAAAAAAACATTCTGTTCTTGTTCCTTTAATGTCAGTTTTTCCTCACATTATCCTAGTTATACTAGAGAGTTCTTGATTTGAGTTGATTTTTTAATCAACTGTATGAAGATATGTAAGGTACAGGATAGACATAACCAGGGTACAGGATTTAAGTCTTGGAGAGAACCAATCCCAGAAGAGCAGTACATTAAGAAATGATGATCTATATCATAATACTAAGATCTGGGATTTCAAGTTTCCCTTGCACATATTAGTCTGGAATAACCTAAAGTCATATATATGGTCAATTTATTTTTTTCTTTTTTGGGGTACCGGGGATTGAACTCAGGGGCACTCAACCACTGAGCCACATCCCAGTCCTATTTTGTATTTTAGTTAGAGACAGAGTCTCACTGAGTTGCTTAGTGTCTTGCTATTGCTGAGGCTGGCTTTAAACTCAGGATCTTCCTGCCTCAGGCTCCAGAACCACTGGGATTACAGGCATGTGCCTATGTGCCTGGCTTGTCATTTTTATTCCTAAACTCATTGTCAGTCTTGGATTGCTCTAGAGTCACTTCCAGACTAGCTGTATTATGAATATAAGCTTCCTTTGTTTTTCATCTTCCAAAAATTAATTGAAACATCACATCTGCTTATTAACTTCCATGTTTTTCACTCTTGTATTATTGTCTGCATTTCTTTACTCTTATTATAAGAGATATTTTTGGGAGAGTTGAAATAAACATGAAATTATTTCCTATATGGAAAATTCTATTTTAAATAGATATGCACATACAGTCAGCCTTCTATGTCCCTGGATTCTTCCTCCATGGAATTGACCTGTAACTAATGGAAAATATTCAGGAAAAAAATTGCATTTGTACTGAACATGCACAGACATTTTTTCCTTTTCACTATTCCCTAAACAATACAGTATAACAAAAATTCACATGGCATTTACATTATATTAGGTGTCATAAATAATCTAGTGATGATTTAAACTATTCACAAGAATGACCATAGGTTATGTGCCAATTATATGCTATTTTATATCAGGGACTTGGGCATCTGCAAATTTTGGTATTTACAGGGAAGTTCCAGAACCAATAACCCCTAGACATGGAAGGACAACTTTTTGTATAAACTGGATATATTAGATTTAGATATACATCTCCAAGTTGAGTTTCTTAATTTACATTAGCATGAATATAGTACTACATGTGTTCATTGCCCTTAGAACAGCGTACAGTATTCTGATTACTTGTTCCTTAAGAAATAAGTCAGCAAACACCTAGTTTTCTCTGTCATTTTGAGTGTAGACTGTATGGTTCAGAGGAAATGCTTTAAAATCTCACCTCCCAGGGATCTGCCATGGCTTCTTGCTCACTTTCCCTAGCTCTTGAGATAAAGAGTCATACCATTTGTTTGTTTGGAAGAAGTACTCCTTAGCCAGGGCATCTGAGCAGAAATAGTTTTTGTTTGCTTTACTGCATAGTAGCAGAATTTAAATATTAAAAAAAAGGTCATTTTGTTACTGAGGTAATTAATTAACTTCAAGATAAGTGTGTTTGCAAAGCCTTTTGAGGAAGAGACTTAAGAAATGGAATCTCTCTTCCTCCATTTTACTTGGCAGGAATTTGCATCTTGTAATCACTATTCATATGTGGAAAGACAGATACAAAGAAAAAAAAAAACAAAAAAATATAAACAAAAGAAAAACAAACTAAACACACAGAGTGATCTCCCAGGATCTAAATTGCAAATGAGCTCTTTGGTGTCCTCTGTAGGGATGTTCTTGGTCCCTTCATATTTTAGTTCTTAGTTACTGTAGGCAGTCTATCCATTCCTAGGTCAATAAAAGTATTCTCTTTAGTAGGATGGGAACTTACCAATAGGTGGTAACCAGGTTTCTTCAATGAAAGTATGAGGCTTGAACATTAATACCCATGGAGCCCCAGCCTGATGTTTTTATCTCTTTCTGCCCAGTCCTATATCTAGCCTGGTTTTCCTTTTATTTCCTCCATATCCTGATACTGTGCAGTATTCCAGCCAATTTGGCAGGCATCCAGAATCACCTTTTCTTGATGTACTGGATTCTCTTCTCATCTTTACCCCTTCACGTTGGGAGTCAGTTCTAATTCATAGGGTAAAAGAGGGTCAAACACAAATACCACCCTAGAAACCTATAGCCAAGAGATATTTGACAAAGGTGCCAAAAATATACTGAGGAGAAAAGACAGCCTTTTAACAAATAGTGCTGTGAAAAGTGGATAGCTATATGTAGAAAAATAAAATTAGATCCCTATCTTTCATCCTGCACAAAACTCAAATTGAAATGGATCAAAGGCTTAGGAACTAGACCAGAAACCTTACAACTGCTAGAAGAAAACATAGGGTCAATCCTACGTCAGGTAAGTGCTGGCACAGACTTCCTTAATATGACCCTAAAGCACAAGAAATAAAACCAAAAATCAATAAATGGTATGCCATTAAACTAAAAAGCTTCTGCACAGCTAAGGGAACAATAAGAACAAGAAGAGAGAGCTTATAGAACAGAAGAACATCTTGGCCAGCTACTCCTCCCATAGGGGATTAATATCCAGAATATACAAAGAACTCAAAAATCTTAGCACCAAAAACACCCAAATAACCTAACCAATAAATGGGCAAAAGTGCTAAACAGAAACTTCTCAATTTAAAAAACACAAAAGGTCAATAAATACACACACAAAAAAATATTCAACATCTCTAGCAATCAGGAAAATGCAAATCAAAACTGCACTAAGATTTCATTTCACTCCCATCAGAGTAAAATGGTCGAGAACAAAAACAATAATAAATGCTGGTGAAGTTTGGGGAGAAATGAACACTCATACACTCTTCGTGGAACTGTAGACTTGTACAACCACTCTGTAAAACAGTTTGGGTATTCCTTAAAAAACTAGGGATTGGAACCACCATATGAATGAGCTACCCAACTCCTAGGTATTTTCCCAAAAGATCTAAAATTTGCATACTACAGTGAAACAGCCGTATCAATATTTATAACAGCACAATTCACAATAGCTACACTATGGAATCAACCTAGATGCTGGTCAATAGATGAATGGATTAAGAAATTGTGGTGTGTATATATACCACAGAGCTCTACTTATTAAAAAAAATGAAATTATGGCATTTGCCTATAAATAGATGGAAATGAAAAATATTATGCTAAGTGAAATAAGCCAAAGTCAGAAACTAGAGTAAAGATAGAAACTTGACTAGAGTAAAGTAGAAGTTAGTTAAAATAAAGAGAAGGGGGAGGGAAGAATAGGAAAACATTAAGAAACAAACAAATACAATTGATAGACTAGTGAAAGAAAGTCTCATAGAGTAGAGGAAGAGAAGGAGAATGAGGGGAACAGGAGGGAAAAGGGATAATACTATGTATAACCATAAAGATCTAATAAAAAATATAGAAAAAAAGAAGTACTCTTCTTGACCTGATATTGAACAGCAAATATCATTTGTATGCCAAATTAAGTGTCTTGTGTGTTCTAATTTGTACTTAAATTTATCAATTTGCCTTGGATGTTGACATTTGTAATGCTTACCCTCTTCTTCATTCACACTTCTGCACTCTCTGGGGAACACTCCTACAACCAGCTCAAACCTCAGGGTACATGCTTCTGTCCTGCTCTCTGCTGGCCCGGCTGCCTTCTAAACACATCCTTAGCCTCCCTCTTTTCTTTTTACTCCCTTCCTCTCTACTTTCTCCTATATAAATACTGAAAAATATTCCATCGGCATTTGCAATGGATTGTATATTTATGTAGTCCCCTTCCCAAATTTATATATTGAAATCTTAATCCCTAATGGCTTTTAGGAGGTAGGGTCTTTGGGAGAAATATCAGAGGGTTGAGCCCTCATGAATAGATCCATGCCCTCATAACTAAGGATCCAGACAACCCACTTTCCCTTTCTGCCATGTGAGGCTACAGCAAAAAGACTATGCACCAGACACCAAAGAAAACCTGCCAGTGCCTCAATCTTGGGCTTCCCATCCTCTAGAACTGTGAGAAATAAAAATCTGTTGTATATTAGCTACCCAGCCTCTGGTAATTTGTTATAACAGCCCAAACTGACTTGAGTTGCAGTAGTTTTCAAATTCACTTGAAGTCATTATCATTTCGCATTTAAATCTGCTGCACAGCTATTTCTCAGATTGTTTGCTCTTTAATTCAGATTTGCTATTTGTTTCTTTACCACTTTTGAAAAAAAGGTAGATATCTATGTTTTAAACAGACATGAAAATCTAAAAGGTCATAATACATTGTACACAACTATCCTGTACTTTGAGGGGTTGTCAACCTATCATAATGTTTGTTGTTAATGTTGTCCTAAGGCTTCAGGATGTGTCCACCCAAGACATGTGACATTACCATATAGCAGCCAGTAATCCTGTGTGCTACATGCATCTTATGCATTCTGCTGCAATACAAAATTATAAATTTAACAAACTCAGGGGATTATGGCAAAATAAATACATGTGCCGCGCCGACCAGGTTACTAGCATTCTATTAATCTTTTATGAGGTCTAAGTCACTCAGAATAAAAATTGTTTATTTTTCTCCAAAACTCCTTTTTAAAAAACACTCAGGAAATTCTGTATTTTTAAAAATATGCAAATTTTCTTTAAAATATGTTTATTACTAGACTTTATTTTTTAAAATGTTCATGTAAGTATTGCCCTGTCTCAATCTAAACTTAAATATACCATTCACATTGAATATTTAATTACATGGATTTTACTACTTTAGAATTTGACCATTTTTACACAATAGCATTTTCCCTGCTTTTATATATTAAAATACTGTACCAGTACGAATTATAGTTGCTGTTTGTAATTCTGGTATCTGTAAGACTTCATGGTGTTGTCTGGCCACTTTTTATGTTAAACTCATATAGTCTGCCTATTTAAATTCAAAGCCCTAATAAAGTGCATCAAATACCTGAAAATTAGTATTTTTCATGAATAACTCAAGCAAGGGTGTTGTAAATATTTTAATAAATCCAGATAAGTAATATGATTACTTCATTTATTATGATATGAGACTTATTGGTTTTTCACATTATGATTTAAATTCCACTTTGAATTAATCTTATTCTAAATATTGGTCTCATCCCCAAAAATGATGTATTCATATATGAAAATGTTTTTCAAAGTTGAAATGTCTTCTTAAATTAAAAAAAGGACATGCAAACCCCTTAGGAACAAAATCTAAACCCCTTAGGAACAAATCTAAACTGTAGAGAGAGAATGTTTCCTCTCTCAGTGTCTTCACCTGCCAGCAGATTTGGTGCATAACAACATAGGGCTCTCATACTCTTCCCAACCCCCACTTGCACACAATTACACATATAGAGACATTTAGTTATTGATTCAATTATTTATTTATTTACTTATTGGTACCAGGGATTCAACCCAGGGCACTTACCCACTGAGTCAGATCTCCAGTCCTTTTTTATGTTTTTTTATTTAGAGATTGTTTTTTATGCTTTTTATTTAGAGATTGAGTCTCTCTAATTTGCTTAGGGCCTCACTAAATTGCTGAGGCTGGTTTTAAACTTGCAATCCTTCTGCCTCAGTTTCCCAAGCTGCTGCGATTGCAGGCCATGAGCCACTGTGCCAGGCTAGATACTTGCATTTTTTATAGAGATCTTTGTATATGAAAATACTTTTATTAATATTGTATGCAACTTTACTAGTACTAGTGGAAATATTGGTTTAGAATTTTATTAATTAATTACACTATAATGAGACTGGAAAACTTTTAAAAATTAGCCATTCCTATAGATTTCATTTTTATTTCTAAAAATCAATATAGCATAGACCGTTGTTTCTCTCTCTCTCTCTCTCTCTCTCTCTCTCTCTCTCTCTCTCTCTCTCTGTATTTGTTTCCTTTATCTTTCTACAGAATAAGTACTTAGAAGTACCTACAACTGAGACTTTAGGGGCAAAAGAAATGCAAATGATATATTGATAGATATTTCCAAATTGCCTTCTAGATAAATAATAACTTGAAGACATACAATAATATTTACATAAAGCTTTTCTAAAATTGATAAAAGTTAAAAATATTGATCATAATCTGGAAAAATAATTAACTATTTTTAACTTTATTTGATCATCAGTTAAATGAGGATTCTTAAGTTATCTATACTATTTGGACTTTTTTTGGTAGTTGCCTATTCATGCCATTTTATTTTAAAATAAATTCTTTATATTATTTTTACTGAAATATAGGAGCTAATAATGCATTTTGAATAGAAAGACCGACACATAATGCAACTATTTTTATCTCTTGTTTGCCTTTCAACTTTAATTATATTTTTATAATAACAAATTTTAAATGTAATCAAATCTGTTATGTATTTCTCTCCAAATTTATATCATAGCTATTAAGGCCTTACTCATCTCCCAAAATATTTGCTAATTAAGCAGTTAAAGGCTTTCAAACATTTTTACTTAATTTTCCTTCATTTTCATTGAACGATATATCAACATGGTAATGATGAAATCCAAATATTAAACCTGCACACTGTCTTAGCAAATAATAAATATTCTTTGCCGCAGTCTGGCTGGGCACAAAATCACGAGCCACTCAAGCAGGAACAAAGTTTATTTTTTGAAACTGCCGCCAATGTCCGGTACCGCCGGGGAAGAATTTTTTCCACCCACGCGGCCTCCTCCCGGACCCGCAGAGAGAGCTCCTCCCCCGGAACTCCCTCCTACTGTACTTCCCCAACCAATGGGAACTCTCCAGGAGTCCCGTAGCTGGCCTAGGTGAACAGCAGGAGTCCAATATCCATATGAATGCAAATCTTAACATAATCATATCATCTCAATGGCTAGCTGGCGTCACCTTTAGACCAAAAATGCCATTCATCATATACTTGGCTCTTAGCAATTCTTCATATACCTTAACCAGAAAAACAACAGAAATTATGAAGGGAATTTGAACAAAACTGGTATTGAACCCAGTCATAATTTATATAACACACAATATGCTGAGAATACATAATGAATAAAGACCACATTCCCACCCTCTCTGACTCTTAGGTGGAGACAGGTGATGGGAGAGAATTTGAAAAGGTAATTTCTCTACTACCTAGCAACATTTCCCATAAAATATACTTTAAACATTCATAAGAGGATAAAAGATATAGAGAAATTTGCTCTATGGTCAAATAAATTTGGATTGTTGTTCTATGTATCTGAGTTTCATATAACATTTCATATGGTAATATGTACTACTATTTAAAATCACCACAAGCTCCAAAAAAGGATGTTTTCCAAATTTATTTATTAAAGAAGAACTTTTACAAAAGAGCAACAAGTAGAAGGGGAATTTTAAAAATTTATATACAAATATATATTTGATATATAATAAAGATATTTGCTACATATTTATATATATATATATGTAAATATATGTATATATACATATGTGTTTATGTGTGTTTATATTTATTTACAAGTAAATTTATGTAGTAACCTGATTATCTTCCAATCTGCAAAATTGTTCTTTCCATATTGACAGCCTCCAGGAAGGGAAAAGTTCAGATAATTAGATAATATGTATAATTTGATTTTCAAGACATTCTTCAATATTCATCTCTAAGATGAGATAAATAAAATTTTGGATTCAAAATTTGTTTCCAAAGCTTGGTTTGGATCTAAGCCCTAGAAGTCTGTACTTTTTTTGTGTGAGGACAACTGGAATTTTTCTTTAAAACTGTACACTAACTTCACATGATCAATCGCCCTAGAACAATGCAGCTTCAAGGAATCTAATCAAGTAATCATGCCTTGCTATGTGCGTGAATACCTCTGTAACCACATGGCCAAGAAACTAATTTAGTTGTTCGCATTTCTGTCAAGCAACATGACCTCTCTTTGACAATAGCCTTTTTCTGAAAATTGAGTGTGTTTTATGACTTTTGAATATGGGTCTTTGCTCAATCTCTCTGAACTACCTTTGGTGGCCAACTTCCTCTTTTCAACAATGCAGATCCCTCATAAACAACCCTATTGCCCTAGAGGGATAGGGATTGTCAAAAGTATTGAAGATCAGGATTTGTACTGTATGTGTATATGTCTGTGCTTCTGAGATGGGCCACAGATTCACCAAACACTTTTGGTTGAGCAAGAAATACATGCGTTCTTCTTTTCCATGTTTGATCTCAAGTCTTCTAATGTCACCTCTGCTTTATCAGATACTGATACGTAAGGTGTTTAGAGGACAGATAACAAAACTTTCTAATTAAAAGTATCTCAGTCTTTTATTATTTAAGGATATGCATTTCAGGAAATTTCTTAATTAGTCCAACATTTAACTATTACAGTGGTTTCTCATCTCTTATGATTCAATTTTTCCCCCTATACTGTACTTCTGTTTTCCCTTTATTTCCTTAATTCTTCCATGGCAAAAGATCCTCAACTAAGGTATCCCTTCATCCAGAAAACTTTTATTCTTCCCCCAAGCAGAATTCTCTTTTTCCTTGAATCACTAATCCCCACCCATTTGTCTTCTTATCCTTCTATCTTCTTGTATTTCATTGAACACCCTCTATACATATTTATATATTTTGAATTTTCTTTGATCCAAAAACTAAGTTCTTAAGCTGTGGAGAGAGTACTGCATTTTGTTTTCTTTTCGGAAGCTCTGCAGCTCCCATCTTAGTCCTGGGAAACTTGCAGAAACTTAGTAATTATGTAGCTGACAAATGATTTTCTATATACACACTCCCAAATAATCTCACACAAACACTTATATAGAAAATATAACTAAGGACCCTGAGCTACTCACTTATTTATATTACTTTTCTTCATCTCAGTCCTTCTTGAAAGGCTATTTCCAATCTCTCCAAATATACAAAAAAGATAATTATTACTCTTATTTCAATTGTTTCTTCTCATGCCTTTGAATAGAAGGGTACCATAACAAGGGCCTAGAATGATACAAGTTTGTCAGTTTGGAGGTCTTCAAAAAATGGCAGAGCCATTGTCATTTAGTTTTCCTATTTTAATCTGTAAATTGACTTCATTTCCCCATTTTCATCCTGAGAAATCTCTTCCTAGCAACTCACATTGAGGGGCACTTTTGGAAATTAGTTAAAACATAGTTACAATTGTTTTATTTCCTAGCAAAAGTTTTCAAGTCCATACTGGTTTATTTGAAGTAATATATGATTCAAGGATGATAGAATTTGGACTTGTTGATAGTAGGTAATCGGATGTAACATTTTGTATTTTGAATAAGCTGCTCTGGTATCATCCTTGGGAAAACCTGGACACTGTTTAACATTATATCAACCACTTTTTGAATGCCTAGTATGAGTTAGGTGGGCACTCTAGTAAGAACTTTGCACAGACATCTCTCGGGTGAGCCTCTTCACACCTCTGGGACCTAATATCATCATTTTGCAGATGAACAATTATATGTAGAAGAGACTCAGTGACATGGCAAATTCATCCAGCACTTTGGTGATGGAGCACAGATTCAAAACCATTTTATTCTCACTTCAAAACTCAGGCTATTTCTCTAACACAGACTGCCTTCCAAATCTGTAGCAATCAACTCAGTATACTATACTTAGTTTACATGTTCATTCCTCCCTAAATTTTTGGTTTCCTAGATTAGCTATTCTACTTTTAAAGAATGTTTAAAACTGTTAGAACTGTGACTAAGAAATATATTTATTACTTGATAATGTTAAAAGAAAGCAGCTGCATAATCTAAAATACTACAGAAAAGAGAAACTAACAGTCCCAACTACTAACATTTAAATGATATTCTGTAGCTTAGTTCCCATTTTTATGTATATTTTAATAACTCTTTGTTTTCTCTCAGTATATTTTCATTAATTCTGCTATTCAAGTATGATGTCTTATGATAAGATAGAGTAAATAGATTAAAAAGGTGATCTAAACTATTATATTTTACTTAATGACATAATCCAGCAAATATTTAATCTTTGGTTTGTGATATTTCTGTCTCAATTTCTGTTGCTCTAATTCCTATAAATTATTTCAGTTTTGCTGATATTATTTTCTGTGCTAGCCAACTTGTTTAATGAGTACTAATTTTAAATGAAAATAATAATATCTCTAGAAATGTAGAGAAAATCTCTATGTTAATTTTCCACAAATATTAACACTTTAATATAACATATATATCAGTTGATTATAAGTTAGCAAATAAAACTTGGTTATTTCAAATGTCTAAACTTTCTTGCCTTTAGGCTTTCTTCATATGTGAGACATTTCAGTTCAAAAGTATGTATTTTTGGAACCGAGTCATCATCATTCTAGAAAATATAGCAGATACTTTGTATATTTAAAGTAGAAATTTCCAAACCATTCTTGCCTTGAGTAACCTTTATAAAAATAAATGATTTTTAGTATTTTTGGCAAGTAGTTATAGGCAAAAAGTCTCATTTCTCAAAGAAATGTAAAGTTCACCAACCTTCATTTCCATTTCTTTTTTTTTTTTTGTGGGGGGATAAAATTCTTATTATAGGACTGTGTCCAGTATTGAAATGGGGCATCACACATACCAGCTCTAGAACACTACAAAAGCACAAATTGTATCCAGTTTCTATTTCAATACTTTCTGAAGGAATTTCAGAATAATTTTGAAATGCTAATATTAGGAGAAAGTAAAAGAAAACCTTATTTATTGCATTTTCAATGAGTATTAACTGTATAGGACACTAGAAGTCAAAGAAATGTGCCCTTTTTTTGTTTGTTTTTGCAAAGCAAATCAGATCCAGTTCTGGATGTCTAGCAAGAAGCTCAATAACACACATGTATGGGTAATACATTGGGTTACAATGTAAGAAAATTGGAGGGAAGTATGTAGATAGACTAGGGAAAAGGGAATGCCTCTGGTCATCATCCATTGTTTTGGATGTAATATTGGTAACCATGTAAAATGAACATTTTACTGACAGGTGCAGTGAAACACTTAAAACCCAATATTTTAAGGAAGACTAGAAATGTATAAATGGGCAAATAACAGGAATTTTTTGTGAAAATATGATGAATATGCGATTCTATGTAATTCAAACAGTTTCTTTAAGAATACAAATCAATTTTATTTCTGGGAAGGATAAATGTTTAGTAGCATTTGCATATTTATTTCTGTTTGGTAGCATGTAATAAAAGAGAGAATTATGGTACTGTTTTAGTCAGCTTTTTTATTGCTGTGAACAAAAGATCCCACAAGAACAGGGTAAAGAAGGAAGTTTATTTTGGCTCAGTTTCAGAGATCTCTACCCATAGACAGTAGTCTAAGTTATCTCTGGGCCCAAATTGAGCAACATCATGGCAGAAGAGTATGATGGCAGAAAGCAGATCACCACATGGTAACAGTGGTAGAAAGAGAACTCTGCTTATCATGGGCAAAATATAAACCATAAAGGCACACCCCAAGTTATCACCTTCATCCAGCTATATCTCATTTTTCTATAGTTATACCCAGTTAATCTACATCAGGGCATTAATCCAATCACTAAACCTCAATTTATAATCTAATCATTTAATCTCTAAAACATTATGCATTTTCTCAAACATGAGCTTTTGGGGGACACCTCATATCTAAGCCATAAATGCCACCGCAGCCTCAAATATTCATCCTATCTCACAATGAAAAAATACATTTAGTCCATTTCTAAGAGTCACCATAGTCTTAACAGTTAACTGCATTGCCCAAAAGTCCAAGTCCAAAGTCTCCTCTGAGACCTAAGGGAAACTCTTAGCTGTGATTATAAAGATCAAAAGAAAGTTACATATACCCAATATAGAATGGCACAGAGTAAATATTTCTATTCCAAAAGGAAATAGGTGCACAGAAAATAAGAATGGGATCAAAACATGGCAATCGAGTTGTGTAACCCCACATGAGACATCTGGAGCACATATCATTGAGATGTTCTTTCCAAAGGACTTGTATAGCAGCACCCCTATGATATCGTTGGTTGCAGTCTACATAGTCTCTTTCTTGGCTTTTATCTGCTCAATTCCTACAGCTTTTCTCAGCAGACATTACATGTTACTGGCATCCCTTAATCCACTGTAGCTTTGTTCTCCTTCTCACATCTTCACACATTTTCTGGGGCTAACAACCTGAATTTCAACACTGCTACACTTTGCCTGGTCTCCAGGCCTTCCTTTCAAATCTAGGAAGAAGACTTCATGTCCCTCTAACTGGCATCCTGAAATTCTGCAGAACCAGCATGACACCAAGGTCTATCACCATCTGGAGCAGTAGCCAACCTCCTGGGACCACAGCCGCAGCAGCCACTGAGTGTTTGGGTGACTTTGCATGAAGAAAAAAACCTTCCTAGGCTGCCCCATGTTTTCAAGGTACACCCCCATGGTCTCTTTAAAAATTCTTACTTTTATACCCTTGAGCCTGAGATGGGTATGATCTTGCCAATTTCTAGCCAGTGCCTCAAGCCATCATTCATGTTGTTTCTGGATAAAGTATTTAGCATCTCTTTGGTGGCTATAAACTCTCTGACAAGTACACCTTCCTGAATCACAAGTTTACTTGCACTTTTCTGGCCAAACTGCAACCTTTTCAAATCTTTCTGCTCTTTCTACCATAGAAAATTTGACTAAAAGACGCCAGTAATATCCAGGATACTGCCTGAATACTTTGCTGCCTTGAAATTTCCTTTCCCAGATTAATTAGTCCATCACCTTTAAATTTAATTGTACACAAAGTCTCAAGACATGAACAAAATTTAGACAACTTATTTGCCAGAACGCGATCTGAATGACCTCTAGTCCAATTTCCAGTAGAGTTTTTCTCCTTGGAAATCTCACGAGCCTGGTCTTATTGGCATTCTGATCTTCTGAGTCCCAATAGAATTACTCATTAAGCTTTATTACAACACTCCAAAGATTTTACAGCTTGCATCTCTAAACTTTTCAAAATTCCTTCTCCCACGAATCAGCTCCAAAAGCTTCTGAACCACATGATTAGGTTAATCACAGTGAAAACCCCACTCCAGGCATAAATTCCTGTTTTAATCAGTTTTTTAAATTGGTATGACCAAAAAACCCTAAGAAGAATAACATAGAGAAGGAATAGTTTATTTTGGCCCACAGTTTCAAAGGTCTCAGTCCATAAATGGCCAACTCAGTAGCTCTGAACCCAAAGTGAGGCAGAACATATTGGTGGAAGGGCATGATAGAGAATAGCAGCTCAGGACATGGCAACAGGAAGGAAGAAGAAAGCTATGTTCATCAGGAACAAAGTATGAACCTCAGAGAGCTCCAGTTATCTCCTAACTCCTATTGCATCCTACCTGCCTATAGTTATCATTCAGTTAAACCATAGTAGAGGGTTAATTCACAGATTATGTTACACTTCTTATAATCTAAACATTTTGCCTCTGAAAATTCCTGCATTGTCTCACATAGGAACTCTTGTGGGATACTTCATAACTAAACCATAATAGGTATATTTCTGGAATCATATATATATTAAAGAAAAGAGTAAAATTTCCATTACTGAAAATCAATTTGGTTAGACATTAGAGTTTTGTTTTAGTTGTTGTTCATTTATTTGTTTTTAGAAATGGGGAAATAATTAAAATCAAAACCATCCAAAATTTTTGAAAAAAATATATGCAATGTTACAAAACAAATGTAAAAAATAAAATAATTGGTAATGGATTTAAAAATTGAATAGAAGTCAATATAGTGTAGAATTTAAACGGATGAAAAACTAAGTATTTTTAAATTTGTATATGTAATAATAATCATTTACTAATTAGTTCTAAACCTATTATTAAGAATAAAATTTCTAACGTGATAGATAAATCTATTTGTTTATGTTACTTAATCTTCTGGAGAATGAAATGACAGATGTATAAAAATAAAAAGATTATCAAGACAGATGATATGAAAGGAGTAAAGGTAATCAACTTCACAAGACATAAACTAGAGATCCCTATAGAAAATATATCAAAATTGCTCTATTTCTTGTTCTATTTTTAATTTGATTCATTATGTCAGTCATGTTCCAGGATAAAAATGTAATTGTGCAATTTGCCTTAAATATAACATGACAATATGTCGTGACACAGAGAATCCTAAATGGGGAGTTTTGAACAATACACTTCTACAAAATAGTGATACCCCCAGATCTATAGTATCATATGCATTTCTGAAAACTGGATATCAAGCAAGAAATTTGAGAAAAGTTCACAACAGTGCAATAGCATTATTAAGGTGGCAGTCCCTAATTGGTCAATAGATGATGCTATACACGGTCATAAGTAATTATCCATAAATACTGAACTTTGAGTATATATTAAATTTATCTAATTTGAGCATTCAGAGAGTAGTCCACTAGAAACTTAATTGAATCAGAGAATCCTGTGGTTTGTCCTAGATATCTGTATTTAGTAAAATCTACCCAAGGAATTGATGACAGAACATAAACTATTAACTTATTGCTTTCTAGTAATTCTTATTAATGTTTGAAAATCTGGGTGAGTATAGCATAAGCATCATCTTTGTGGGCAAAGATGGTGCTTATGCTATACTCACCCATCAGTATAAAAGTTACCAGACCAAAGAGGACCAGATTCTGACAAGTATGGGTACCAGTATGTCTATGTGTGTATGTGTAGGGGTACAGTTTCTAAACTTGAAGCATCAGTTTTCAAAATACATCTATTGAATGAGTAAATTTAGTAGATAATTTTATCAGCTGAATATTATACTTTTTCCCTTGCACGCTTTTTATTTCTTAGCAATCCTACATGATACATGATATAATTCTTAGGTTAGAGCAAGGACAATGAGATTCCAAGTTTAGGTTGTCTGAAGTCATGTACTACCTAATGTGTGCTTTACCAGTGTCAAGCTTTATTTCTTCTTTCCACACAACTGATAGCAAGGCTTCAAAAAGGCAGACCATCCTCTCATCAAAAAAGCTTAGGCTCATGAATTATGGAGGCAAAAATGCTTCACATAACTAGAGATTTAAAAAAAATTAGAACTCTTCAACCTGGAGAAATAAAAGTCAAGAAGGGATGTTACAAAATCTATAAATTCAAAAATATTACGAGAGGATGGACATGAATATTTTCAGCAATCTGAGTACATTTGAAGAGGCTGTCCCCAGAAACTCACAAAAGATACTTTCTAGAACTAATAAAAGATACTTCTATTTTACAGAGTTGGTTGTAAAACTGTGGAATTTAAAACTCTGAAAATGCCCCATATTGAAGTTATAAATATATCTGAAGAGAGTGAGAAAATTCCATAGGTGGCAAATCTGTAACAAATTGAGGGAAAACTAGGATTTAAAGGCAGATATGGTTCTGGGATATGATTTGTATTAATATTTTAAGTACAGACCAATTTCTTTGAAGTTGTCAAACTCACCAAACTCTGCCTTTATCTGCCTGATTTTTTTTTAAAAAACTAGTGTTTATCATGGTTGCTGTTTAATTAGAAGAACTAAACAAAGACTGTGATTCCATATGAATAAAAATGCATATTATATTGGTTTTTGAATAATATTCTTTTTAATTATCTCAAGTTATTAAAAATTATATTAATTGATAATATATATATTAGGATGGATGTTTTAAAATATAATGCAAAATAAAAATATGTATAGTTTTGCCTTAAATCTTTTGGTAATATGATAGGGTTTTAACTGGTCATTGTCAACCTGGGGTAAAATCTTAGAACTGTGAAGATCATAAGACTTCATGCCTGTGATGGTTACATGGTCCAGTCAACTTGAAGGAAGGAGATAGTTAGGTAAAAGCCCTATTAAAAGCAGAAAGTATTTGCCTGATGGCCACGGTAGATAGAATTATCGGCATCCCTCATGACATAAAAGGGATTTAACAGTACAGAGATTATCATAGAAATGTAAGTGGCCATGAGTCAAGGACCACTGAGGGAATTCTAGACACCAAGAATAGTCTCTTACTCATTCATGTCCCCCAAGAAAATTAGTTTACCTCTTCCAAAACCTAAAAAATTGAATTTTGCCTTAATGGAAATGGGTTTGAAAGAGAATCTTCAGACTCGACAGGAGAATGTAGTTCGAGTCATGGAATTCAGATATGTAGAACATAAGTTGATAAAGGTGCTGTTTTTCTAAGTTATCAAATTTGTGATTTGGTATACAAATACAGGCCCAACATATCCATAGTGCTAAAGTTGAGTAGCGCTAGTTAGGCATTCTGATCTATCACTTACCCAAACTGGTATTAAAGGGATGTTACTAGGTTTGTTTGCAAAGAAACAAATAAACAACAACAAAAAATCCTCTGAGGAAATAAGTTTATTTAACTCAAATCAAATTAAAGATGTTTTGTTACAGTGGGACACCTTGGAAGCTTTAATATCCTAACTATATTATGAAACTATGGGAGAGGAGTTGATTATACAGCAACTCCAAAGGCAGTCAAATAAAATCTGTTGTTCTTGGGAAATGGATTAATATCTTTTGATCTCAAGGCTTCTTAGGATTAAATGTACAAATGAGTAAAGTTTTTAAAGTCAGTTTCACAGTTCATTTCCCCAATTTTAAACCAAATCAAATTTAATGAAAATATGGGTTATCCTTTGTAATTTAGACTCCTTGTATTGTAAGAGTGAGTCTTCTTTATAATTTATTATTATAGAGGTCCTAGAATAGTATATGCCGTATCTGGAAGTTTTAATTTGCATAGATGTTATATGTATAATTATTTGTGAAGGGGAAGGACTGGGGCTGAGAGAAATGGATGTAGACATTCTGTCATGTTCTCCTCTTACTAGGTCTGCTATTGTCTTCTTTCCAACACCATCTTCTGGTCACTTCTATAGTATCTTCAAGGATCTGAATGAATTTCATTATCTTTCTTTTTTTTTTTTTTTTTTAGTTAAAACTCTCTTGAGTGTTTGAGTGTCATTCTGTTTATAATCTAAGTATGTGGATGGTTGGGGGAGGTGAGATACGGTTCAAGGATTTGCTACTTTACTTTGAGTTCATCAGTGTGTCCTCTGTTTCTATATGATTTTTTTAAACCCCTCTTTTATATTGCCTAATGTTGCTTGGAAATTTGCTTGTCTTCACTAATATCTGTAATTCCTTCAAAGTACTGGATACCATCTCTCTATTTTTTTTTTTTAATTAACTTCCAGACTCTGCAGCATCATTTTGAACTTGCAGTAATGTCAGGTTCGTCCAGCCCAGTTTTCACCATTGTGTGCAACTACTTTGCGAGATGGCTCATCTGTGAGTCATTACACTGCAGAGAGAAGCCAGCCACAACTGACTGGAAATCTATGGAAAGCATTTTGTTGTTGTTGTTGTTTTTATTGGGGATTTAACATATCTCCAGCCCTGCTTTAAATTTTTAAATTTTGAGACAGAGTTTTGCTAAGTAGCTTAGGGCCTCACTTAATTACTGAGGCTGGTCTAGAATTTCTCTCCTGCTTTAGCCTCCTGATCACTGATGTGCACTGGAAAGCATTTTTTAAAGCACAGCAATAACCCTAGTAATAATGTAGGGGAAAACAACCAGGTCTTTACCAAAATACCTTTCAATGTTTCTTTGAGCATCTGTTAGTTGAATAGATAGTATCCCTAACAATATAAAATATTTATATTCCTAATAATATCAATGTCATCTACAAGTTTTTTCCAAAGTATAGATAATATTTATTTTGACTACGAGTTTAAGAGTGATTATTTTTAGCTCATCTTATTACATGTCTTTTATTTAAAACCATCTAGAAGGGTTGTCTATATATATCTAACACAAAGAACAGATTAAATAAGTAGGATATTTGATTTATTACCCTAGAAAGCATTTTTATTATATACATTTCTTTCTGCTGATTAATCTTCATATGTTCTGATTGAGCCTGATGAGCAACTACTAAATTTCCCCTTCTGAGGTGAAGATTGTTGCTTTCTATTTGGCATTAAAGGATTTCCATAACATGGACCCGATTGGCCTGTAATATCTGATTTCCCATTAGTACTTTACATAGGTGATACTATAGTAAATTTCTATTTTATACTTTTGAGATACTCAAACATTTATTTTTCTACCTGGAATGGCTTTGGTTAAGGATTCCTAGGTTGTGTTCTCATAACATACATCCCCAAAATCTAAGTTGTGTAACCTGGCAAGTGTTTATTTCTTTCTAATACGTTATGATCAGTGTAGGTTATTATGGAGCAAGGATGAGAGGCACAGGGGCAGTTGGAATACTTGAATTCACAGAGTCTCTGAGAAAAAGTTGATGGAGACCGTAAATTATTTATTCTCTTTATGTTATCTCAGCAATAAAATAAAACTTACCTTTGTAAGTCTATCCTAAGGATTGAATACAGGAAGCATTTTTCTGATGTCTCAGAGAATATTCTCTTTCTCCCTTTCTTCCCTCCTGAATCTATGAGAAGCAAATTCTATCTCCCATGTTGCATGCACTATCATTACCTTTTGTCTACTAAATTTTTTGAGGACACAGCATATGTATTTTCATTCTTGTGTCTGCTTAAGCATTTTGAGGTTTCCAGTAGACTTAATAATACTTGTAAAATGAAGAGAACTCATGATTATCCAATACCAGAATATCTTTCTAAGTTTACTTTGCAGTTCTAGATCTGTATTTTATTTGAAATAAAAATAAAGTCTTGAATATTTAATTTTAAAAACTTATATGAGGTATTAAAATTTAACTAATCCTAGCTTTAACTTTTTCCTTTTTTTCTTTTTTCTTATTTTATTTTATTTTATACTGATGATTAACCCAGGGGTATACTACCACTGAGTTGTACCTCCAGGCCTCTTTTTGAAAATTTATTTTATATTTGGGACAGGTTATCACTAAACTGCTCAGGCTCACCTAGAACATGAAATGCTCCTACCTCAGCTTCCTGAGTCTGGGATTACAGATATGTGCTACCACATCTGGCAAATTTCATATGTATAGTAGTTGCTTAATACATTTTTATGAATGAAGCCTGCTCCAATTGCAGAGAAACTATATAAGATCAGAGATATTTAAGATACATCTATAAAAATATAAATTACTTTTGGCTTTTGTCAAGAGAGTTTTTTTAGAATATCATAAGAAATATTTCAAAATCTTAAAATTAAGGTTTTTAAGCCACAGATGTCTTGAAGAAATTTAGTAATTTTGGGACTTTTTAAAAATGTTTTTCTTGACATTTAGTAGGCACTTGTATAAGGGGAAAAGAAATGTTAGGAAGTCATGCTTCTAAAAATGTTATTTTCAGTATTTCCATGACTTATTGAAGTATCTGTCTTAGAGAAAGCACTTGGTTCTATTTCTGTTCCTATCAAAAGCTACATAATTCAAATATGAAAATATGAAAGCACTTACTCCTCCAGATACAGCGGCTGCACTTATAGTGTTTGAGAAAGAAACTATGTATGCTCTTTGAATGGGGAAATGTAAGCTATTGTTGCTCTGCTATTGTTACTACAAATTAATTTTCTTCAGCAATTATCATGGATAGAATTAGATTAATATTACTAGACTTTTTCTTAAAGAGGAAAAACATATTATGCTAAAGAGATTACTTGATCCACAGAAAACAATAGAAAAATTTCAACTATATGTATATACTATAGGTATATACATGTGTTTATATGTATACACTATCACTCAAAAGTAGATTGTCACATACATAAACAACACATACACACACATGCCGTGACCTATTAGCCATAAAAAGGATGAAATCCTAACATTTGCAATAACATGAATAAACCTCAAAGATGTTATGTCAAGTAATCTATGGTCAGAAAAAAAAAAAAAAAAAAAAAAAAAAAAAAACTCATGATCTCACTCGAAAGTGAAATATAAAAAAATTGATCACATAGAAGTAGAGATTAGAAGCCTGGTTATCAGAGGCTGTGCGAAGGAGGTAGAGATTGATCAAAGGGTACAAAGATTAGAGTTAGGTTAGAGGAAGAGTTCCAGTATTGTGTTGCACACTAGAGGTGATATGGTTAACAATAGCATAGTGGGAATTTCAAAGTAGATAGAAGGAAGGATTTTGAATATTATTACCAGAAAGAAGTGCTAAATGTTTGAGGCGATGGATATGGTAGTTAGTATAACTACCTTACATAAAATGTACCTGTATTCACATTGTACTCAATATATATGCATATTACATATCAATTTAAAAAAGCAAATTGAATAAAAAGTCTTATGCTATGAAGTACATTCAGAAACATTTTAGGATGAGATACATGTTTTGAGAAAGCATTCATATCTGAAATATGCATTTTTCTTATACATTCCTTGGTTCTTGATAGTCAAGGTGTCAACCTATTTTTCATTGGATTTTCAACCCATAAAAAGAAGCGGTAAATTTAAGAAAAATGAGAGTGTGATTCCAAAACAAATACATCATGGAAGTATGAATAAGAAAGAAATGTATTGTTTCTGCATAGACAGGTATTCCTCTTAATTTATGGAACAGTTTGTCCTGCTTGTAAAATTCTATTTTTTATGGAATAGAGAATTATTGCTGCTGTAAGATGTAACAAAATGGCAAAACGCCTGAAGAAAATATAATAAGGACATTTGGGTTAAGAATGTAATACTATTCAAGCTTTTACTGGGAAGTTGGAAAAAGTTATCCTTGCTGTATTTTAGTAAGTTGGGACAGAATCTGAATGCTGCCATACACTAATGTGATCTCTTCTAAAAGATCTTCCAAAGGGGCTATATGTTACAGTAATTAAAACTGCCATTGAAATTTCATGAATTTTTTCCTATCATAAATATTATATCCATTTGTAAGTTTTAATATTCTAGTGATTTTTTGACTTGGTACACAAGATTAAACAAATAAAGATTAGAATGTTGAGTTTATTCCTTTTTCATTAACAGAAACAATATTGTGATTGGTTTGGTAATATGCCCAGCTAAACATTTGATTATCAGGCTGCTTTCCCATTTAGGTCGGACCTAAGAAGCATATTTCTGACCAACAAAATATAGTAGCACAATATCTGGCAGTGCTCCCTGGGAAAGCTGCTGATTCTTGGATAAAAAGAGAGAGATTCAGCTGTCACTCCACTCTGACCACTTGTTCCCCTTTTGCCTTCTATAATGTGTTTGTTTTACAAAGCAGTGTAGAATCCAGGATACAACCGAGAATAAAAGTCATATTTCAAAGATTTCAGGGTCCATAGATATATGGTGGCTGAAACATTGAGGATATCTAGTGTCATTAACCTAATCCTGGATTTCTTGATATATCAGAAAAATAAATTTTATTTATTTATATATTCAGTGCCAGGGATTGAACCCAGGGGTGCTTAACCACTGACCAACCTCCTCAGCCCTTTTTATTTTTTATTTTGAGACAAGGTCTCACAAAGAAATAAATCATATTTTAAGTTGTTGTACCCTTTTTTTTTAAAAATCATAGAGTATTAAATAATGGAGAAAAAGAAGGGAAGAGCAAGAAATCGAGGAAAGACAGTAAATCAATGTTGTTAAGAAAGAGAAAATAAAATATTTAAAAGGAGGCAAATAATTATGAACCCAATCTTCATGCTCTGAAAATTACTTCAACAGTTCTAATAGTGACATCTGCAGTCTAGACAGGAAGTAGAAGTGAAGTGAAGCTGAATCAGCCCTTTTATAAGAAGTCTTGGAATCCTAATTTAATCCTGATTTAATAATCAGAACTTGGGCAAAAGTGTCATGTGCCCACTGCAATCTTAAGGGAGCTTGAGAATTTGTGTCACTTTACCTTGATCATAGTTTCTCTAATAAATCTGGGTTTCCATTAGAGAGTAGAGAAGTGGGGAAAAGGTAGTGAGGTTGCCACTCTATCACTGTAGTGTTAATCTCGTAAAATGAGATATATACTCTTTTTTTTTTTTTTTTATTCTACTCATTTCTCTGGAAATCTCAGATCAATGAATTACATACATTTTGGTGGATGTTTTTCAGCATACATTTCAAAAATTTTAGACTGCGATCTCAGGTTCATCAAAATCAGCAATCATGAGTTCTTGAAGAAGGGAAGGTGAGCCGTTTTCTATTTAGAATCCTGGTTAGCACTGACACATCTGTGTGCATCTCCTTCTTCTTCTCCCTCTCCCTGACATACTCTTTCCTACGGAAAAACCACTTCAAGGTTGTTGGACAGTTTGGATTATTCTCTTTGAGGCAGTCTCAGTTCTAAGACTGAATTTATTTTTATACATCCATGTCTTTTAAAAACACAGGTTTTGCTAACTTTAAACGCTTTAAAATATGTCTGCAAATTAACTGACATTCCTCCAAAGTAGTCGATCTTTAGGCAAAATAAATATTGTTTTCAGTCACTGAGTTCTGAGTGAGTTTGTTTATAGCCACAGTAACTGGAACAGTTAGGGAGACTACTACCTCCTTGGCCTTGTACTTCATAAGCCTGATTTTCTGTTTCTTCTTCCTTTGTGAACAGTGGGGATTATATTTTCTCTGAATGATTTACATTGAAAAATAAAACTGCATTTAGGGAGGATATGTGGCCTTAAAATTTTTTTTCAGGAAATCTTGTTTAAGTTTGAAAATCAACAATATGATACAGAAGATCACAAACTAAGAGGGCTTAGTTTGTTTTCTAATGTGTCTCACCTTCAATTTCCATCCTGATTATAGTCACTAAAATTTCTCTTTGACTTCCTGAGTCAGTATTTATTTATTTATGGGTACATATGAACAGAAAAATTATCAAAAACAGTCCCAGGCCAGTAGGCCATAGAAGAGAACTTATCAGTTAAACCAGAAGTGGGCCCAGGGCCAAAGTGAAAGTCCCCACACAGAGAGAACCAGCTGTTTCTGCTTCTGTAACCACTCTTCCCACCACAGGCTTCTGGCCCTGTCCTAAGTGCTGTTCTCTCTTGAGAAATACTTGATTTGAAATCCACCTATGAGCAACCAGTACCTCCCTTAGAATCTGATCTCCTGCACTGCCCTATAAAAACCCTGTAACCCCACTGTTTGGGTCTAGAGTTTCTAGTGTGAGCTGGTCTGGGTCCTCCTCCCATGTTAATAAAGCCAAGTTCTCCTATTTCCGAGTGTTGCTTTGTTTCTCACCAGTTTATTTTCCCACAACAATGGGGACTGAACCCAGATTGTGCTTGACCATCCCTTTTTATTTTTTATTTTAAGACAGGGTTCCACTAAGTTGCTTAAGTCAATTGTGGTAAATCCTATTAAAAAAACTGCACCTTTGTCTAAGATTTTTCATTTAATATATGTTTTATGACACTCATATTTTAATCCTTTTATGTATATCTTCTTTTAGTTGTGCCTTCTGTGTATTTCTTGATCAATCTCAAAATTGATATTTCTATTTAATAAAACTTTACCAAATAATCAGATTTTTGGCATTTCATTCTTCTCAAATGAAGGCCTTTTAAAATTATCTCCTGTTTATTTCTCATGTTCTGCTTTCACAACTTAAAGAAATTCACTTTGACATTTATATTCTCCTCAGAGTTTAAGATTATATTCTCTTTATCCCATTGCAAAATCAAGTGTTTTAAATCATTTACTATGTAGCAGGTAGTCTATTTTAAAAAATGACAATGTAAAAGGATAGAAATTTGAGATGAGAAATTAGAATAATAACTTCAAGTTTTTAGAAGTTTCAGGTGTACTCTTAGGAATGAAATGCTGAAATAGAATGGCAATGGAGATCACCAAATAGAAAAAAATATTGTTAAAAATTAGACTTGGTAGTTTGATGGATATCTAAATAGATATGCATATTTTTCTGTCTTAAGGCAATATATGGGATGATGACAGAGGCTTTAGTTCAGTTTAACTCCTGAGTGAATGTGTGCAAATGACCAATCAAAATACATTAATAAGAAAGGAGAGCAAGAGACCGAATTTGAAGGAAAGAGATTTTTTTTTTGAAGGTGAAAAATAATGATCCAGCAGTGAAAATTATGTTTAGGAGAACAGATCATGTCTCTGCTCACTACCTTCATGGCCTATAATGTGAGGTGAGAGAAGGACCAGATTCTGATAATGGAGAATGCAAAAAAAAAAATGTTGCAATTTCTAAGAGAAAACCAGGTTCCATTTAAGGAAGTAAAAGAAGATTCTAGAAATAGGCTGTGAACACAGCAAATTTCTTTTGAAATGCTGTTGGATTACACAAAATAAAGGAATAGAAAGCTTTATATTAATTTGAGAATGAAAGAAATGATAGGTAGAAGAATATACAATCCTCAGAAACTGTTGTAATGATACATATGGGTATAAACAACCTCTGAATATTAAATATCACACCATAATGCTAAATGAATCTGTGGATTGATAGAGAGCATGCTGGTGTGTGGATTTGGGAGTAGCTGGGATTGGTATGTGGCAAAATCTCAGTAGGTGTTGTATAATTTGAGTCTAAATGAAACAGCAGCAAGGCCTTGTCCTGCTTCCTGTGTACTGGGCTGGTCTTAAAACCCATCAACTGTTGAGTCAAGATTTCAGGAGTATCACAAATTTATAGTATCCTTGAGTGTCTGGTTTATTGAGAAGTAAAATGTTAGTATCTGCCAAGCTAGACCTCATGTTCATAAATGTTTCATTAAGACTGAGAACAAAAGTTACATTAAATTATCAGGTTAAAATGTAGTAAGATAAAGATTGAAATGGGGTCTTGGTGAGCTATTTTATCTTTGAATTATAGAATGCTGTTTCAAGTCACTGAGAAGTGAGGTAACCACTTGTTAGGTTGAATAGGTTGGCATTCCTTCTCTTGGTTTTGGAAGATGGGGATTTGTTTTTTCTTCTTCCTTTATTCAGGTAAGGACAATTAGAAGAGTAGAGATCTTACATGAAGTTATCAGACAAGGACACCTCTTTCCCTGGTGTACTTGTAGCTTGATATTCACTTCAGCAGGCTTTGTGGATATTACACTGTACTTTTCAACATTAATATTCCCATTTTATTCTTTAAATTACCCACTAAGAATGATATAAAAGTTATTTCCAGTACATTTTCATTTAAGGATAATGATCACTAATGACTAGAAAGCTGAGATTTTCTTAGCTCGAAAAGTCTGAATATAGCTAAAGAAGATTTGCAGTGTTGGATATTAATGACAAATATTGAAGCTTAGCTTCCTTATTGTAAGGGTAGAAAAAGATATTTAGATGGCTAAATTGTAATGGAAATTAAAATAAAACCTGTAATTTCTAAATAGTTCTAGGCCAGGTATTGCTTGTAAACATACTATTCTTGCAACTCATTATATAAAATCTTTATCAGTTTTGCTTGTAATTGCAACTTAAATTTTAGAGTCTGTCCTAAATTTGCATACTTATTCATGTTACAGTGTCTCCTTTTGCGCATCACATGTCCCAGCTCCTATCACAATTAGCATATCCTCTTAGAGTCTGTAATAACTACAAAGTATATCATAATTTCATTTTTGACTATTCCAATTTTAATTATTTATTCTTGACTTAAATATGTCAAGTTCCACAGTGTTGATTTGAGAATCCTTTGTTTAAAATAGTTGTTCTACATATTTCTCATTAGCATTTTCGTTAAATCTTAAAAGCTTCTTCATTTCTTTTCTTATTTCTTTTTATGCTGGTCATCCTTATTTTGTGTAAAAGCAAATGATGAATATTTATCATCACATTCCACTGCTCAGGTTTTTGCTTCATTTCCTCTGTGTATGATGTCTTTAACCTCCCCTATCTGGAACCATTGATAATCTACCAAAGCCTGTTTAACTGAAAGTCTTTCTTGTAGATGCTTTAACCATATGAATGTATGTTTTCATTTTGGGCATAACTCAGACCTGGACCTAGATTAGAACATCCATCATGAGGGAATGTTTCAGGGTTTATCTGTTCCCTAGTCACAGCTTTCTGCTTAGGTATAAGTAGAAGCAGATTGTGTCTTAGAATTCTAGTTTTATTTCAAGATGGTTCAGTCTTGAGTCTCTGACCTGAATGGAACTTGATCTATCCTTCAATCCTAGAATATTTGGATCTGCCATGGCTATCTAAATAGCAGATTTCCCCTGTCATAGAACACCTAATATTTGTCATTGTTTAAAATCAGATGGATCTCATATTATTTGGTATTTTTTCTAGTCTATTTTATTATCCTCCTACTGGTATTTTAAGTGAGTTTCATAAGCTGGATAACACATTTTATATATATACATTTTTTTTCCTAAGTGGGCAAGTATGCTACCAACCTGAATTTCCATAGGTTGCTAATGGCTATAACATGTATCTTCCTTCAGCTTGAAATTTATCATTCTTGCATTTCACCTAACATTCCATAATTGTCAAAAAGATAACCTATTTCTGGACACAAAACCATATTATCTTGCCTAAGAAGAATTAAAAATGTGCCTAGATTCACTGCCGAACTTCCTTGCCTCTAAAAACTGTACTTTAGGTATGGTAGTGCTTAGTGAAAACAGGAATGAAAGTACAAAAGTAAACACACACTAAAATTTTTCTGCAGTTTAATAAAGCTAGTCTTATCTACTAAGTCTTCATAGACTATCATAAATGTCTAATAACAAAGACCCTAGAGATCAAGGATGGTTCCTAATCTACCCTGTGTCAAGTAGCACTGAAATATGATATAATAATTGCTAATATAGAAATCCAACACATACATTGGGGATTTACCTTCATGTGAAGAGAAAATTAGTTTAAAATATGAAGGTAGAGAAAATAATTTCAGAAAAATGCATTTCCCTGATATCAGTTTCCAAAGGAATTATTAGTCAATATTCTCTAAACGATTTCCTAGTTATCCTTAACCTCATTGAGTAATTCAGTTATGTACTATGTCTAACTCTCTGATCTTCTTAAACCTTTCTTTACAATGAGAAAACATGAGTGTTTTCATTACATAGTGTAATGGTTTACATACTAGGTATCCTCTAAAAGTTCCTATGTGAGACAATGCAAGAAAGCTTAAAGGTGAAATGATTAAGTCATGAGAGATAATCAGTGAATTAATCCTCTGATAGGAATTAACTGAGTGGGGTACTATAGGTTGGTAGGGTGTGACTGGAGGAGGTAGTTCTCTGAGGGCAAGCCTTTGAGGTTATATTTTGTTCTTGATGAGCAGAGCTCTCTGCTTCTTGGTGCAATTCCCTGAGCCACTTCTTTCCACCACACCCATTCATCATGATGTTCTTCTTTTCCTGGAGCCCTGAGGAATGGAGCCTGCTGTCTATGGACTGAGACTTCTGAAACTATGTGCCCCCAAATAAACTTTTCCTTCTCTAAAATTGTACTTGTCAGGAATTCAGTCACAGCAATGAAAAAGGTGACTAAAACATAGTTTCCTCAGGTTTAAGGCAAGAAACAAGTCTGAAAGGAGTCACAAGAGACAACGAACAGCACTATTAGATACTACTTTCGATAAATGTATGTTTTCATTGTGAGCATAGTTCTGGTAAAGCAGACCACATGCAGCATCAAAAATAAGAGTTCATTTAGCCACACTTTCCTTACATAATGTTTACCTATAAGTAATATCATCCAGAGGTTTTCCTTTTTGTATTCAGATTCAAGATTCTCTCTTTTGGTTGCATTTTTTTTCCATGAAGGCAAAGACTTGGATTTATATATTTTAAAGGAAAAATGACAAATGATGGCATTTTTTTCAGTTATTTTATGTGCAGTTATAGAAGTAAGTTAATTAAAAAGGTGACTTGTTTTCCTGCCTACTTTGATTAAGAATTTATGTGTAGGATGTTTTCAAATGTATATTTTGAATGCCATTCAATTTAATATAGGCAGGTCCTGTACATTGGACATCCTTGTTTTTTCCATTGGTTTTCATAATGGTCTAGTCTACTCCTCTCTGAGCTCCAAATATTTCTTTTTTTCATGAAATTTTACTCATATTACTTCCTCTTCCTTTTCTACTTTCTTTTACCTGATGCTTCTTTCTCATCTGGTTTGATATTTCCTTTGATTTCTACACATATCTCTTGGTTTCTTATGTAGTTGTGTACATTTTCAGATTAAGAATAGCATGTACAGGCAAACAAAAATCAATCACATTTCTATACACTAATAACAAACTTTACAGAATAGAAATTAAGAAAATAATACTATTTGAGTAGCAAAAAATAAAATACTTAAAATGAGTAAACTTAGGAGGTGATATTATGGAAATCATATTGAGCAAGAGACCACTACCATTGGGAGGGCTGGAGAACTCAGGTTTATTTATTCCAGTGGACCCAGATGAGCTATTACTATGAAAGTCTGGGCCAAAGCTAAGGTTTCACAGGGCTTTTATAGGAAATTTGTCATCATTTCTTAACCATTAAAAAAAAAATTGGTGGATTTGAATTCTTGGACCACATGCCCAAGGACCAGGAGTGGGAATTCTTGTGATAAACAGTTTACCAAAGCAGAACAAAGGTAGAGAAACATCTGTAAGTCATATTGGGAAGTGGCCTTTATCACAGGCAGCAAACAGCATCTGGATAAAACTGCAAGCTTACACTCATAAGAGCTATAATTCAAACCCAGCATAGAAATGTTAGAATTTAAAAACACTCTCCACAGAGACCAGTAATTAAGTAACACTCTTACAGAGATCAAAGCTATAAAGTAATATTTCCCCCTTCAATCCCCTACCTTTGATGCATGTTTATATTATATAAAGCATCCACCTTTATAAGACTGGATATTTAAGGTATCCTGTTCTATTGCCTAATAGGTAGGTCTAGAAGTCAAGACATTGACTTTTAGGCGTGATGTAACAAACTGGACCATGCCGTTTAAAATGTAAGGACTGAATAGCAGTTGTTAGAGTGTCATAATAAGGCTTCCTTCCCAGGGCAAGAACTAGGCTTCCTAACTCCAGTGGTTTCCCCCAGATTGACCAGGAGTTTTCTTATTCTTCTCTTCCACATTCCAGTTTTATTGGGGATCATAGAAACATTTCTAGAGAGTCCTGCCCAGGTCCACCTCTTGCCTTTTAACTGTGACATCAGACTTTCAAGTCTCCCCTGCATGGCAACTCTAGGTCATCTTGGCCCATGCTGACTGGTTCTAATTGGATTCTTAACCATACGTCCTTACAGCTTCCTGGTTATGAAAAACTATCTTATTTCCCAGAGTATTGATATCTGGTCTCAAAATCTCCTAGGTTCCTCCCATTGATAGTATCTTGGGCCTGTATTTCTCTTGTAGATAACAGATTGCTGAGGAATGTAACATAAATTGTCCACTTAGGCCAGGGAGGGCTTTTTCTTGGAAAAGAAAGCATGTGGGGGTTAGCACAGTGGGCCCATTTAGAATATATAGAATATTATTCTCTTAACCTTGTATTTCTACCACACTCATCTGTCTGTCCCCTAGCAGTGAAAGATGTGTCTACTTAAAACTAAAAATGCTAGAGAGAAAATAAAGCAGACACAAGTAAATATAAAGACATCTTTGTTCGTGTATTGGAAGAAAGAATATTGTTAAAATGCTGATCCCACTAATAGAATTTATAGATCCAAAGCAATTCTTATCAAAATCCCAATGGCATTTTTTGTTTGTTTGTTTGTTTATTTTTTTGTTTAGTGGAACCACTAAAGATCTCAGAGCAAATTGTATAGGAACAAAAGAAGGGACTTCCACTTTCTGGTTTCAAAATATACTACAAACTATAATAATCAATACAGTATGATACTGGCATAAAAAATAGGCATACAGACCAATGAAGCAGAATAGATATTCTTCAAATAAACCCTTTTGTGTATAACTAACTGATCTTCAGCAATGGAGCCAAAAATATAAAACAGGAAAAGAATAGTCTCTTTGGCATAGGATGATGGAAAAAATGGATATCCACACACAAAAGAATGAAATTGGATGCCTAACACTACAATACAAACAAGCAAGCAAACTGAAATTGGATGAGAGATCAACATAGCAAAACCAGAAAGTTTAAAACAATTAGAAGAAAACAAGGAAAAAGCCTTGGGAACTGGCTTTGAAAATGAATGTTTGAATTGGAGATAAAAATCCAGGTGGTAAGAGTGGGGTTATATCAAACTAAAAGCCTCCACAGGTTTTTTTTAAAAAAAAATCCTCAAAAGATGAAAAAGAACCTATGGGTTAGAAAAACAAAAACAAAAAACAAAACACATTTCCAAACCATGTCTGAGAAAAGGTTAATGTCTAAAATATATGAGGAACTCTTAAAATTAAATCACAAAAATCCAAGAATCTGATTTAAAAATGGGTAAATGCACGATACCACTTATCTGATGAAACTAAAATAACCAAACACAGAAGTAGAGACTAGAATGGTGGTTACTGGTTACAGGAAGAAAGAAAGTATCAGGCACACAGTACAAAGTATCAGTTATGCAAGGTAACTAAATCATAGAGGTTACACAATTAGTGGCGATATTTAACAAACTAGAATATTTAAAAAATTGCTAAGGGGGATGGATCTTATATTAAGTGATATTATTATTATTATTATTATTATTATTATTATTATTATAACAACAACAATAATAATACCAGGAGAAAACTTTTAGAGGTGATGAGCTAATGGTATAAATCATAATGATTATTTCACAGATATACACTTATCTCCAAACTAGTCAAACTCTGTGCATTTAGTATATATAGGTTTTGTATTTAAACATATCTTCATAATATTTATTTAAAGAATGAAAATACAAAGTTGATCTCAAGAGATTTTAACTCAATAAAGAATGCATGCATTTTACAAATTCCATGGCAATCAATTTACAAGTTAATAACCTAGTACTGTTTTATTTCATTTTATTTTATTTATTTATTTTTAACCAGGAGCACTTAACCACTGAGCCATATCCCCAACCCGTTTTATTTTTATTTTTTTGTTTTGAGACAGTGTCTCCTAAATTGCTTGGGGCCTCTCTAAGTTGTTGGGGCAGGCTTTGAACTCCTGATCGTCCTGCCTTAGCCTCCCAAGCTTCTGGGATTATAGGCTTGGGACACCATGCCAGGCAGTAATTTTCTTTATAAGTGCCACCACTGTTGGAATGAAAATATAAAGGAATTATGTGTGTATCTTTTCTGAAACTCATAGGGTGAGAAAAAAACATCACAAGACTGAAAGACTAGGAAGTGCTCTGAATATGATAACATAAACCACAGAAAGCTGATAGTTTAAGATAGCAGAGTAAGCACAGGGTCAAAGTACTGCTATTCTCTGTACCTACCAAAACAAAAAAATGAAGAAAATGTTAAAGCAGCCAAGACTATACTGGCATCAATCAAGCAAGGAAAAGGTAAAATTTCAGATAGGTTGAAAACCATTGATCACAGGGAGAATGATAAAATATGCAAATGTTATTCTACTGCTTTAGGAGCATTTCAGTATATAAATAGTTAGTCAGTGTAGTAGAAATTGCTGTTTGTCCCCAGTATGCATTCTCTTTTTATTCCTACTATAGAACTAGAAGACTCCATTTTAGCCAGGTATATATGCATTTAAGATAAAACTTCATTTTCTAGTCTTCTTGCAAGTAGGTACTAGAAGTGACTTTGTTTTGATTAACATCTGTAAAATAAATTAATACATGCAATTGTAGATTGCTTGCCTTTAAAGAAGTATGCCTAACCATTCCCTTCTCTTTTTTTCTTTCTTTTGGCTATTGGAATTAGTGGCCAAAGCAGAAGTTTTCTTTAATAATTTTGTAAATTTTGAGTATTTGAGTACATAAATAAATAAAGAAATATTTTTTTTTAAAGACTCCAGTAAAAAGGACTGGAAATCTCAGGATTCTAGAGCTGTCATAGAATCTTATATTACCTAAAGATTTGGTGCTGGGTTTGATCCTCAGCACCACATATGTATTTACAAATAAAATAAAGATATTTTGTCTATCTACAACTACGAAGAAGAAGAAGAAGGAGGAGGAGGAGGAGGAGGAGGAGGAGGAGGAGGAGGAGGAGGAGGAGGAGGAGAAGATTGAGCCTCTATCATGTTTTAGCCACCATTATTTGGATTATTTTACAGGGGTAATGATACCATTCTTCATGTGGAAGGACATCAAATATTAAGACTTTTATGTTTTCTTATTTTACTCTTATCTTTACTTTTGCTTTTCACTCAATTGAATGTACCAATCTAGCAACATTCCTAAGTGGAAGCTTCTTTCCCTACTTATCTAGGGTTAAAGAGAGGGTGTGATTTAGTTCTTCAGACTCAAATCCACCCCCAAATGATCTTTGCCAAGACCCTGCCTAGGCGCACCTAGGTTCACCCTGAACTGCTTTCTCTAGCATGTCTGTTAGTGAGGACATATCTCTTTCTTATAGTTTGGATGTGAGCTATCCCCCGAAAGCTCATGGGTGAGAAAATGCAAGAAGATTTAGAGGAGAAATGATTGGGTTGTGAGAGCCTTAACCAAACCAGTGAATTAATCCCCTGATGGGACTAATTGAGTGGTAACTAAAGGAGGGTAGGGTATGGCTGGAGGAAGTGGTTCCCTTGGGGCATGCCTTTGGGATATATATTTTGTATCTCATCAGGTGTCTCTGTCTGCTTCCTGATCATCATATGAGCCACGCCCCTCCACAACACTCTTCTTTACTTTATGTGCAACCTCACTTGGAGCAAGGAGGAATTGAGCCTGCAATCTACAGACTGAGACCTCTGATGCTGTGAGCCCCCAAACAAACTTTTCCTTCTCTAATATTGTTCTGGTCAGGTCTTTTAGTTACTGTAGAGAAAAACCTGATTAAAACACACTTTGAACAACTTAGTCTCACATTTCTGCATCCCTTTAGAAGGTAGAAATAAGAGGGAAATAATTATTAGCAATCCCAACTCCCATCAGAAGATTAAATGGAAAAAAGGATAAAACAAATCTATCTCAAAATTCAGAGGAAATGAAATCTGGTTTGTAGGTGAAAGCTCAGAGATGACAAGGCATGCAACTCTGGTTTAGCAGCCCCCAGCACCACCACCAGGTGTGGGAAGAATGCTAATGCCATCCTCTTTTCCTCTAACAAAAAGAAGGCATAAGAGATTTCAAAGAATGCATCACCTTTGTCTTGTCATCATAATAGTTATTGTTTTTTGACTGGAAAATATATATATAAATAAATTACTTTATATATATATGAAGAACATCTTATAGATGCTGGCAGTTAGAAAAGTTTACTAAGTAAAACCACAGACAGTCTGGAAAATGTAGTCTGAGTGTAAGCCTTTTCATGTGCAAAAGGAATCATATGACCCTCATTTCTCTTACTTGGTGGGTGCAGGGATCAAATAAAAGAGGTTGAAAAATGTTGTACAGGTCTCTAAAGCCCTGAACACATTACAGTATTTTTATTATGCTCTGTTATCCTCTGTTCTCTTGGTTTGAAGAATTTCTATTTTTGAAACAATTCTCACCCATTTGGGTGTCTATAAAATTTTTGCCTCCTTCATATTAATTCTTCTAGTGACTCCTTTCAGGACTTAATCCTGAACTCACTGAAATAGAGTGGTTACATAGATTGTTTTATAATCAAGAAAGTGACCTTTTGGAGGCCATGTGACCCTCAAGCTGCCAGCATCTCCTTGTTGATATGATTGCTTTTTTCACTATCAAAATTTCTAATTACTAAAATCAACTTGTCATTAAAATGGCTTTCTCTCTGGAAGGTCTTATTCACTATCTGTCCCATTATCTCTCCTAGATCTTCCTTGAACTTATTTATTTTTCCATTAACAGATTACTATCTATATATCTAATCAGTTTTGTTTATTTCCTCCTACCAGTTTTACTACTTGGACTTCACCTTATTAGATAACCATTGTAATCTTTTCAGGTCATTTCAAAGTTCCCTTTCTGTTTTCCTCAGATGATGTGGTTTTTGGAAAGTTAATATCCTTGAAAAATTGTTGAGTTTAAAAAAAAGTGAAGCAAAAATAGTTTTAACACATAAGGTGGGTTACAGACCCATAAAAGTTATTTTAAGTCAAAATGATATAAATCAAACCTGATTTTCTTACAGAAATAATAGTAAACTATTTCTGACAGAGGCATAGCACTGAATTTTTTAAAGAAAGGTCCATATATTTTATATTTAACCCTGTATAAATAAATTTTAAAAATCTGAATACTAGATCTTTTCAGAGATTATTAGTGGAATAAGCTTTCCAATCTCTTACAATTGTACTTACTACATTACTTAGTATTGACTTAGTAGTTATATTTCACCAGAGTTAAATTTTATTTTAATAATTCCAGACATAGTTATTTTGAAAAAAAATGAAGAGGAGAGATATGTTTTATTAGGTCAAAGTGTTCTGAAATGCTTTTTTGCTTTTTGGTGTATAATTAAAATGGACATTTTTGAGGGAGCTTTCTCCTGGAGCCTTCTACTAGGAAGGCTATGGAAAACTGAAAGAATCCTGAGGCTTTGAAATAGGAGTGAATCCTTTGATAAGCAAATCAAACTACAGATTAGAATGAGATCATTTGTGTAGTTCTCCGAAGAAGAATCATCTATGTGAAACTGTCTGAGGTTGATAAATGCAAAATTGCAGAACAAGTCAACTCCCCAGCTTTCTCTAGGGACAGAGGAGCAAAGAGAACTTGAAATAGGTTTCATATGGAAATTGTCATACCCAGTTTTGTCTTTTAACAGCAATGTTATTCTTTTAACTCAGGATAAAAATGGAGCTCTGCTTTTTTAACAAAAGCCTTCATGTAACAGTGGAATAAATTAATATCTCATACAGGATGCTTGGCACAGAGAAGGTGCTCAGTTGTTATTTACTGAATAAACAAATGAACTAATGGCTTTAGGTAGTAAAATGACGAATTGAAAGTTAAAGCAAATGACTTTGCTTTTATAGATCCCCAAACAAGAATCTGAATTGGCAGCCTGACTACATTCAGCCCTTTTCCCCATGTCAACTTATCCTGGATGTTTTTTGTGTATTGAGCCATCAGGTCACAGCACCAGCACTAATCAAATACCCCAACCGTAGATCTAGTCACAGTTTACACCTATGCATTGATGCAACATAAATATTCTGGCCAGCTTTCTTTTAAATCTGCATGCAAGGACATTACAGGAGTTATGGTAATATAAAATTTTCTACCTTCATCATATTTATAGTAATGAGTGGTTTAATTGACTTCCCTACAGCAGAACTCTCTTCCTCTTGAATTAAAGTAAGAGTAAAGATGGGGATATTAAACTCTATTAATAGTTTAAGACATAATAAATGGCTCAACCAGAAATAGCTGACTCAGAGACAAATGAAGATATTTTAATTTCTCAAAAATTTATGTGCATGGACTGATTCTCCAAGTACAGAATAGGGAAACTCTGGATGAATGAATGAAACGCTCCACAGTCCAAATCAGAAACTGTGGGAGAGGACTCTGCATTCTTTAAAAAACTTTTCTGGTTGTTCTTGTACATTCTAAGTTTTGCCAGTCATTGCCTTCTGGTTTCTCTTATTGATAAAAGAAAAAGAAAACCTAAATTAATTATAATTATGCATTATCTTAAGTATTATGTCCCAGAAGGAATATTCACATCAATAAGCAACTAAAGAGTCTTAAGTGTAACAATAAAAACAGCAGCTGTAGCAGTCATATTCTTAATTGTATTCTTAAATATTTTCAAGAAAAAGGCAACATGATTAGTATTTGAGGAGGAAACTCATAAAAATGGCTCTAATATTTGTCAGCAAGAACAACAAATTCACCCATATGAAGAGCTCTCTTTGAGTGAATTCCCTGTATGCAGTAGGCATTATGCAAGGTATTCTTCATATTGCTATTTTGGTAAATATTCAGGGAAGCATTACTGGATAAGTAATTACTACCTTTATTTTAAAAACGAGACATGGATTAGAAAAGCAAAGTAAATGAAATGAATGTGTTAAGCTCACACCAATTATGCATGTTTGGAGTTTGCACATCAAATTTAGGGAAACCATCAATCACTGTAAGAGAAGGCAGAGAAGAGGGGCAGAAACAGGGAAACAGAGATGCCTACTTACCACAGCACGGGAGCATAGGAGCCTGCCACTGTTAGTAAAACCTAAATGCTTGTGCTCCTGGAGCTGACCCTCCCTATTCAATTTGCTTGCTTGCTCTTCTAACCACCACCATCTGTTTCCTTTCTTTCATTCCTGATTGGACCTCTTTATAAGGAGGTCCTGATTGGACCTCTAGTTCTTTGTCCCTGGAGGTTCTAATTCAGCACACCTGGGATGGACGTTAAAAAAAAAAAGATACTGCTCAGTAGTGGAAAACCTTCTGGAGAGTCTGCTCACTCTTTAAGCTGATCACTCAGAGCTGCTTCACAAGATGTTGGATATAAGATAGAATTTTCAGCATCTAAAATCCTTCCTTATCCCCCCCCCCATCATTTTGCATCAGGATTTCTCCCTCTAGTGTCCAGATTTTCTCACCTCAATTTTTATTTCTATCATTTGCACATTAATTGGGTATTTTAGACAATTTCTTTCATCTTTCAGTGGTAATAGGGCTTTAAGCATGAATATTTGGTATGGTCTTCAACCAAAATCTTTTCAATGTAGAAGTATGGAGAGAAGGTGTCTGAGTCCCTGGAACATGGCAGACATTTCATTCATAATTGTTGATTGAGAGACAAATGTATCATTTTGCATACAAAACCCCAAGTTCTCATATGATTGGATGGCTTGTTCTCTGATCCCCTTTCCCCCATGCCATTCTATTTTTGTACTAAAGATTTACCTTTTTTTTCTAATTTTGCTGTATTTCTAACTAGATATTATTAATATCCTCTTTTGAATTACAAATTTCTCTGAAAATCAGCTTTGTTTTGCTGATCCTTATTGTTATCTTTCATGACACTGGTGTTCTTTATGTATCTGCAAATCTTTGGTTGATCCTTTATTTAGTTAGATCCTGAAAAGGTATGGGTTTCTTTTTATGATGAACAGAGTGTTATTTATCATCATCCTTGACTATAAATTTTGCAGAGACCTCAATAAATGGGAGAAAATTGGGATTGATTGGCAGTGTTCACTTTAGGGTGTATAGATGGATAGTCAGGTGAGGCCTCTGAATCTCCAGAAGAGAGATGGCTTTACTATGTGGTTCTAACACTCCATTAGAATTTTTTTATATCACTTTATCACAATTTCATTCTTTAGAGAAAAGCCACTGGTCTTTTGGCCAAATTGAGTCCTTTATTATGGTTTAGATATGAAGTGTCTTCCAAAAGCTCATGTGTGAGACAATGTAGGAAGTTTCAGAGGTGAAATGACTGGGTTATGAGAGCCTGAACCTCATCAGTAGATTAATCCACTGATATAGATTAACTATAGGTAGGTAGGGTGTGACTGAAGGAGGTAAGTCACTGGGGCTGTACTTTGGGAGCTTATAATTTGTCCCTGGTGGACTGAGTTCTCTTTGCTTTCTGCTTACCATGGTCCAGAGTTACTTTCCTCCTCCACACCCTTCTGTCATGATGTTCTTTTTGATCTCGGGCCTGTAGCAATGAAAATGTTGTATGTGGACTGAGACCTCCGAAACTGTGAACACCAAATAAACTTTTCCTCCTCTAAAATGTTTCTTGTCAGGTCTATTGGTCATAGTGGCAAAAAAAAAAAAAAAAAAAAAAGCTGACTAAAACAGGTTTGTGTGTGAGTATGTGTGTGTGTGTGTGTGTGTGTGTCCATAATAGCAGGATAATTTCATACCTAGGGCCCAGTTGTTCCTTTTATATACCTGCAATTAATTTTCAGATTTTTATCTCCCCTTCTTACTTTGGCACTCTGTGCTAGGTGTTGAAGTATAGCTCAGTGCTCTCTAGAATTTTGAAGAATAGTTAAGGTCTCATTTCTATTGTAGTCCCTTCATAGTTTATTTCTGTATTGTAATATTTTAATTGGTTTTTTTATCCCTGATTTATTGAGAGATGTTATTACACTTCTAAGTGGTTAGTTGTTTTGTTCTGTTTGGCTTTTTGTTGTTAATTTCTACTTCTATTATAATAGGTTCAGAGATATGTGACACATTGTTTTGGACTATGGCATGTTATTAAGTTTGGGTTTTTTGTCTTGTTTGTTTTTGGAATGAAGGAAATGAGCAAATTTTGGCTGCTTGTTCCTGAATTTTCCTCTAATACATGGAGAATTCTCAGAAGGAATCCTCAGGTGAGGTAGCAACCTCTGATGATAGAAGCTGGAGGGCACAGCTCACTTCTAAATGCAGTCTCCAGCTGTGCTCAGTGAAGGGTACTAAGGGGGTTCCTTAAGTCTTTGATGTAATCTTTGCCTACTGCTCAACAATCTCTACACTCTTTCATCTTCTGTCTGTGGGGTATTGAGAATGCCTTTCAGTCTAAATGCAGTTATGAGTAGTGCATAGTAAAGGAGGTAATGTCAAGACTATTGTGATTTGGAGATTTTACTATTTGCTAAAGGTTTTTTTTTTTTTTCTTTTCTTTGTTTTCCTGTAGTTATTAGAGTAGTTAACAAACACCTAATTGCCTTCTTGAACTGGATACTCCATCTTGAACTATCCACTTGATTCACCATGTGGACCCTGAGAATGTAAATTGCTGCCACTTTTGTTCCTGGTAAAGTTTCCAGACTTTTGTAATATTTGTCACTTACAAAACTCACACACAGGTGCATGCTCACATACACATACACACACACACACACACACATACACACAAAGATAGAAGCACAAGCATTTGTTCACATGTAACACTGATGACTCTAAACTTCAAATTGGTGATTTTGGTGGGTACGAGTCCACTTGTTTCTATTTACTCAGCATTTGAGATAGATATATATATATATATATATATATATATATATATATATATATATATATATATACACACACACACACACACACACACACACACACATATATGCATCTCTTAATAAATTATATGTATACTAAAATGGTGTATGGAAGTAATTGGCTTGTTCTTTAATCCAATACCATTTGATTTCTCTTTTACAAAAAACAATCCAAGTTTTCTTCTACGGATAGCACTGATACTTTTTTTCCCAGCTCTATTACAGATATTATCACATTTACTTTAATTTCTATTGCAACTAAAGGGAGGAAATGTAAACATATGGGCTTCAATTTGATAGCTTAAAATCATTAATTTATTGTCTTTGTTTCCTTTTAAAAAATAAAACCTCCATGCTTCTACTAGCACAAAGCTTTTTGATTTAATGTCTTATGATCTCCTTGACAACATGGTCCACTTAAAGTGGTTTACCTCATTCCCCTAAGGAGTGCTTGCAATTTCTTATAAGCACTCTGACACAAAGTTGTATTAGAAAATCTGGTTAAGTAACATTACAACAAATTTAACACAAATATTGGAACTGAGGGATAAATTTCTTATACACACTTGCCATACCTTAATAAACTTACCTGCTGGATATCCATTTACCTGATCCAAACCATTGGCACACCAGTTTGTCAATTAGGCTCACAAGGAAAACTTTTGTGGATGTGCAATATCTCCATTCAGACCTTCTTGTTTTCCAGATTTTTCTCAGCTGAAAGGTAGAGATAGAACTACCTCCACCCTACATACACACACACACACACACACACACACACACACACACTCCTTGAAAACATTTTTATTGGATTGTATTATGTTTACTACTTCCATATGGTTGAATCTTATACACACATTGTATTCTATCAACCATACAATCAAATAAGAAGTCATTTAAATTAGAACTTAAATTATTATTCTCTATTTCTAGAGATCTGTATCCTATTTCATCACTTGTTCCTCAGTAGACATGCAGTACTCAACAACTGATTTCCAATCTCTTAGAATATTAATGGAAATTCCAAACTGCTCCATATCAATAGTTTACTAGCAAAGCAATATTTTCTGTCCCCTCTGCATTTTTCTTCTTTATTATATTTTATAAAAGATAAGAGATGAATGACCAAAGTCAGGCAGAAAAAGAAAAACAGAACACCTAGCATGCTTTAATAGAGGGAGCAGGACTTATGCCCCTGTCTGATAGAAGTGTGAGCCAAGAGACAGACACTTTCTCCAGTTACATTATGGAGATCAGCCAAGTTTGCAGGGAGGTAGACAGTATGTCAGTATAATTCTGACCAAAAGCCAAAGGGATGAACTTGGGGCCAAATAGAAAAGAATTCTTCACCACCTTAGAGATCCAAAGACAGGCCCAAGACAATAACTTGCACCAGAAGTTGGAAATAGGAAAGACTAACTAGACCATCTACAACCTTCAAGGTTGAGAGGTCGGCAGACTAAAGGAATATAATGACAGCTGTGCTGTGAGTCTGTATTTTAAAACTCCACTGCTTAGTATTTTGAAGAGAAATACACTAAACATAAAGCTACTTGTAGTATAGAAAATATTAGATAACAGTGCTTTTTATTTCATTGAGAAGTTTGAGCTAATTCAGTATGAGGCCCCCAGCTTTTATAACTACAAAATACAACTCCTTCAGCCCATTTCTTTCAGTTTTAGACAGAGGAGTTCTGTTAGGTTCAAGGTCAATGTTCCATTTTATGATCTGAGTCTTACCTCTTACTTCCTCCTCAGGGATCTTGTTTCATCTTTTTTATTTTTTTATTATTTATTTTTATTTTTTGTAATTCAGACATAGTATATGTACAGCTCTATGGGGTACATTATGGTAATTCAGTCAATGTATATACAATGTGAAATAATCAAATCAGGATAACAGACATTTCCATCTCTTCAGCCACTCATCATTTTTATATTGGGAATGTCATTCTCTTCTAACCATCTGAAATAGATCATTGATTGTTTTGACCAATTGTTACCCAACTCTGCTAAAACTAGTCATTCCTCCTCTCTGCATATTGGTTGCCCATTGTCAAACTTCTTTCAGTCCACACTCCACCTTGCTCTTCCCAGTCTCTGTGATCACTGTGCCATTCTATTCTTGTACAAGATTGATTTATTCCTTTCCACAAATGAGTGAAATCATGTAAAGACCTCCAGTTACATATAAGTTGCTGCAAATGACAGGATTTCGTTCTTTTTATGGCTGAATAGTATTTCATTGTCAAATATACCATATTTTCTTTATTCATTCATCCATTGGAGGGCCTTTGGTTTGATTTCATATCTTAGTTATTGTGAATGCAGCTTCAATAAATATAGGAATGCAGTATCTTTTTAATATATTGATTTCATCTCCTTTGGCTATATAACAGGGGAGATTTGCTGGTTTATAGTAGAAAAGTTAATAATAGAATTGCCAATAGAATTGCTGCATCATATAGTAGTTATAATTTCAGTTTTTCAAGGAGTGTCTGTATTGTTTTTCATAAGAGCTATACTATACCAATATTGTATTAAATGTTTGTTCTATTTTCTCTTTAGCCTTACAACTTTCATTATTTTCTTTCAGATGATAGTCATTTTAACTGGGATGAGATGGTATTTCATGGTGCTTTTGACTTGCATTCCTCTAACGATTAATGAAATTGATCAACTTTTCCTTTACATCTTGGCCTTTTGTATGACCTCTTTTGAGAAGTGTGTGTTTTGTTTTTGAGTCCATTTTTAAATAGTTTAGATTTTGGTATTCAACTTTTTGAGTTCCTTATATATTCTGGATATCTATACTTTGTCAAATGAATATTTTGCAAATACAGGTTATTTCTTAATTCTATTGATTATCAATTCTATTGATATTCTATTCTATTATTTCCTTTTCTGTGCAAAAGCATCATGGTTTGATATAATCCCAAGTGTCTATTTTTACTTTTCTTGCTTGGGCCTTTGGGGTTCTATCTAAAAAAACTTCTGTCTAGACCTATAGTTTTTTTTTTTTTTTCTGTTTTCTTGTAGTAATTTCATAGATTCAGATTTAAAATTTAGGTCTTTGATCCATTTTGAGATTTTGTGTGTACACTGAGCAAGGGTCCTATCTTCATTTTGGTACATATGCGTATCTATTTTTATCAGCATCATTTGTTGAAGCAACATTGTTTTTTTTTTTGATTGTGGAGGGTACCAAGGACTGAACACAGGGGCACTCAATCACTGAGCCACATCCTCATCCCTATTTTTTATTTAAAGACAGGGTCTCATTGAGTTGCTTAGTGCCTTGGTTTTGCTGAGGCTAGCATTGAATTTGCAGACCTCCTGTCTCAGCCTCTTGAGCTGGTGGGATTACAGGTGTGTGCCACCACACCTGGTTGAAGGGACATTTTTTTTCAACTGTATGTTCTTCATGTCTATGTTAAAATCAGCTGGCTGAATGAATGTAGATTAATTTTTGTGTTTTCTGTTATGTTCCATTGGTCTATGTGTCTGTTTTTATTCTAGTATCATGCTGTTTGGGTTAATATAGCTTTGTAGTATATTTTAAAGTTAGATATTGGAATGCCTCTATATTTATTTGTTTATTTTTTCCCTTAGGACCATTTTTGCTCTTCTGGGTCTTTTCTGGTTCCATAGAAACTTTAGGATCATTTTTCTAATTCTAGGAAGTAATGCTTAAGTAGTTTACTGGGCATTGCATCAAGTCTGGATTGCTTTGGATAGTATGGTCATTTTAATGATATTGATATTTCCAATCCAATTGTTTGATCATATCTTATTTCTTTTATGCTAATCTCCCACCAATCTTGTGAATTGCCATTTCGTTAACATCTAATCATACTAAGTAAAGGTATTCTCTGCCTTTAACATAGTACTCAAGTCTATATTTTCTTTCTTGCTAATGTTTTATATTTCTCTTCCTGTGTAGACAAGCCTCATAAAATTTTGTGACTTAATTCTATTCAATTTACATTTCAGCCCCTGGAAGTCTGATGTGCATTCTAATATTCTCAGAATATTACCCTAAAGGTCATAAGAAAGCTATTTGTGACTAATACCAATGAATATTTCCTTATTTTTATTCTACTAATCACTCAGCTCCTTTATTTCCATATACACTTATACATATCACTCTGGCGAGAATGCCACCAAGCAATTTTTCTCTTCAAGAACTCTACTCAGTCACTTGGTACATGTTAACAACAGAACAATGATAAGAGGAGACATCTGAGAGAGAGAACACAAAAACAACAGGATTTCAGGAATGTGATTTTGTTGGGATATTTTCCTTCTTTTTTATTGTTAGTTCAGAATATAGATCAGAGAATGAAAAAAAAAAATCACTCAATGAATAAGATACTGTGATACCTCATTTCAGCCTAAGAAGTAGGTTTAAAAACTCACAAAAGGAAACAGCACAGCAGGACAACACATAGAAGTATTGTTCATTAAATTTATAGAAGTGTGACTTCACACATGTGGAGATAATCTGTTACCTATTTTTTAAGAACATTGACAATTTCTACTTTTTCTCATAGCATTTAGTATTGAGTAGAACAATATTCAATTAAGAATGGTCAGTGACATTGGAAAATTATATATGTATAAATTTATATATTGTTAATAATAATGAAGAATTGAGAATATTTTTAAAATTGAAAAGTGAGTTTTGATAGAAGAAAAATTCAGATAATATTGAGGAATTTGGAATTATTCATTACTTATGAATAACTTATGAAGGTATTGAATTAGGACCCATAGAAAGTAATAAAATTTTGAATACCACATTTTGGATATTTTACTTTCTTATTTTAGAATTTTTTGAAAATATGCCTATTTTGAAAAGAGTGACCTTATAAAGATATTCTAAAATAGCATTCATCTTCATCTCTGCTTTCTATTCTCTTTCCATCTGAAAATATAAGAACCTCCACAAAGCATCAATAACTCTCTGAAATGGGTGTGAGTAATTGCACTGGCTTTGCATTTTTGGTAGAAAACTGAGAATAGGAGTCTTCTCTTATATGAGATGCAAATCAGAAAAATATATGTGATTTAATGGCAGATTAGCATCATTTATTTTTATATTTGCTGCATTTTGTTATTTTTAATAGAATTTCATTTGCCAAGATTTGGCTCCAAAATGTAAGTTATTTAACAGATATCATTAAGTTGCTAAGCATTAACACTTAATTATCATATTAATAAACAGTTATTACTCTCTTCTACACTAAGCCTTGCCTCTGCCACATTAGTATGCATGCACTGCTCTTAGGCAACTTAATTGTCCTTAAAGGAAATCATTACAATTTAAATGAAATTGGGAGCTACTGGTTAGGGAAGGCTGTAGGGCATGCACAATACATACTAAACAAGGAACTGTAATTTCCCCAAATCACATTTTTTCCCCCGTAATTTCACATCACAGCACTATATCTATTTGGTTTAGGGGAAAACAGTTTATTTTTTGCCTTGCAGTTTTACAAGGGCACCATTTAACCAAGGACATGCAAGGCTCTGAAATGGTAGCAAAGGAACTTGAGTAAATCAAATAATTTCTTTGCGGCTGGTAAACTGTTGTCAGCATTTGCAACACAGTCAATGAAGCAATAAAGTATAGCATGGTGGGCAGCCATCAACTACCATGTCTGCCTCTAGGATGGAGGGCAGCAGGAGGCCAAAGACTTTATGGAGACAGCTGTTGCCTCTCCCCATATGTGATTTTGTTTGTTCACTTCATAGCACCACACTTCACATGCTGTCCCCAAAATGGGGAATAGGGTCATTCCCCTGTGTCCTGTAACCCCTTTCTCAGTTAAGAGCTCTTTTTTTTCCCCTATTCTCAATCATAAAATGACTTAGCTTAGTGATTTGAGTTAAATACTCCATTATTGAAATGCACAGAGTTTAAGTATCCCTGGACTCTTATTTTTGAAAGATAATTAATCAATGTTTTACATAACCTTAAACAGCTCTTCATTTTTAGTAAGTGACGCATGATGAAAACCAGGATTTTATTCATGTGAGTATTTAGCAATTTCAGATTTATTACTTAGCAACTGAGAGTTGACCTTATTAGTGGCTAACTTTATTGGGATATGAGGACATGCAGTAAAATGAATGAAATCCCTGCCTTTTCTTTTTATATATAAACTGTAAAAAAGAATTTAGAATAGTGAAATTGAACCAGAGGGCTGGTAGTTGTTAGAAATCTGGAAGTAAGCATCTACTAAGCTCATTGCAAATGTTACCTCTCATTGACACAAGGTGAATATACCTATTTTTAGTATTAGAAAACTGAGATCAGAAAGTCTCAGTAGCAAGCCAGATGTGGTGGTGCATTCCTGTAATCCCAGTAGCTCTGGAGGCTGAGAAAGGAGGATTGCAAGTGCAAGGCTAGCCTCAGCAACTTGGTGATTTCCTAAGCAACTTAGGAATAGCCTGTAACATAATAAAAAAATAATAATAATAATAAAAAAGACTCTGTGGTTAAGCACCCCTGGGTTCAATCCCTGGCATAAAAAAAAAAAAAAAAGAGGCTCATTTACTTTTCCCTAGGTTTCATAATTACCAAGTGACTGCAAGGTTTAGATCCCAGGTCTGTACATCTCTGTTGCACATATGCATTCTTGAATGCCTCACTGCAAACCCCAGAAGCACTTTTATTATCACCACAGACCACCCTGTTACATCTAGAACTTTCAGCTAATGCAGGAAGAGACAGCTGATTTATTAATCATTGCAAAAGAATTTATAGAGATCTCCTCTTCTTCTCCATTATGAGTTACTGTATTTTTCTGTGGTTTTCCATTAGCAAAAATGCTTTCTGAGTAAAGTCTATATTATGGCATCTTTTCATAGAGTTTTGTATTTCTTTCTTATAAGAAAAATATTAACCAAATTAGAAGACAGAAATAAAGAATAAGCATTGGTAAAATGTAATTCATAATATAAAGTGAAGCCGCATTTTAACAATGTTTGTGTTTCCTGCAGTCATTTTGGTGGCTTTTCAGATTAGTGATGAAAATATTTAATTTCTTCTTTTGAGGAATGCAAACTTGGATATTATATTTTGACCATTAGAACTTCAGTTTTCTTACTTGGAAATTAAGAGTAATAAATTAATTCCAAAAGTTACTAATTCTATAATTTAAGGAACAACTTTTTTTTATTAACTTATCATGTGGTAGTAGAAAAATAATGGACTTTAGATTCAAACATAACTGGATTGGAATCACAAAGATTAATTGTTTAATAATGGATATTATTTCATCTTCGTAGTTTCAGAAGTGAATCTCTAAACCTAGAAGTAATATATATATTATAGTTGTAGTAAAACTATAAAAGTATTATAGTTGTATGTAAATGCCTGGTATGTGGAATATCCAAAGAAAATAATACCAGTTGCTATCATTAATCCAGACATGACTTGGTAATCTAATAGTAAAGATCAAAAGATTATGAACATAAGTTTTAGTAAGTTCAGAATATATACTACATATTATTATTTGTTTTCAGTTTAATTTACATACACACTTAAATGCACTAATTCCCTAATTCACTAATACAAACAACAAATTTCTATGTCCCATCATGCAATACCTAAATGCTGAGGTATGTCTCACCTTTCCTGGGATCAGCACCATCAGTCTCAGTCATTTTTACTGCAATGGGAGTTACAATAGCTTTCAAGTCCAACCCAAATATGATAGATAGTGTATAAAGTCATAGACATTTTGGTAGCATATCTGATGTTAGCTTTTTTCCCAACCTGGCTGCACATTTAATTTTACCACCCACTTTCTATCTGGGATCTTGTACATTAGTAAGATATTTGCATGCACACCTGATCTAATAGCACATTTTCAAGGAAATTTGGGCTGAAGCCACTGACCTTGATGGGCCCTAGAAAATTGACCTGAGAATGAAACTTTAGAGTAAACTTTACTTTGAATGAAAAGGAACCACATTTCTTTATGCTAAGCAGGGTGTTAATAGCTGATTGCGTACAACTGCATTATAGTCATATTTTCACCTGAAGTGAAAATGTAAGGCAAGTACAATTGATCAGTGTATGGCCAATTATAATTACTCAAAGATGTGGCATAACTTTCTTATAGCTTTGAAGACCTTACAAGAAGGTAATTATCAACTTAAGGTACACTGTCAAGTCCAAGTTCCTCTGTAGTAGATTTTCAGACTTCCTAGGTATAGGATATATTCCGTTAAAATCAGACCAAAGATCTGATTATAGGATTGCATTGCAAGAGACTAAATGTGTAGCCTCCAGAGATATCTTATGACCTCAGTTAAGATAACCACAGGGAAATATTGCTAGAAGATGATAACAATCTAGGGACCTAACAAATTCATGAAGATTTTTAGAGTTTCAAAGATCTGGAGAATTGCAAAATATTCTTGCATTAAATTAAAGACAAAACACAGCAATGAGAGGAATTTGGAGATTCAGAAAAGTAAAGATAGAGTGAGTCTCAAAGCAAAGTTTCAAAGAAGTCTTAGAATGCAAGATATGCCCTTGAAGTTTTGAAACGCAAAGCAAGTCTTTGTGAGCAACCCAGCCCTTTTTCTTACCCTTGGTCCTTGGGTGCCCTTGAACCAGGATTTGCCTGCAAAAAATAATATGAGGGCAATACACAAGTGCTGGAAAAACTGCAAAATTATGTAACTCTGCTCTGACTCCACATTTTAGTTCACCTCTATCCCTCTGTAAGTATTAACATCCCCACCAATGTTGCTGTCTTTTTCTTTAGAGATAACCCACATTCTCCCTTGAATGTGAATTTTTTGCTTTACCGTAAAATCTTCTTACTTTTATTATAGCCCGATTTCCCTTTGGATATGACTCTGCTTTTCTAAATAAAATCTTGTCTGGGTGTCAGCTGAAATTATTTTCCATCATGTAAGCCAAGAACTCCTCTTGACTACTGAACTAAGGTGCCCTCTGGAAACTCCTTGGACCTCTGGTGACCCTACTATATAATACTAAGGAGGAGCCATCTTGCTTGTTAAGCCTTCTTGCATTATAAGAAGAAACATGCACATCACTTGAGAAAACAGTTCTAAACCCTAATCAGGAAATTCTGAACACCATCAGTACTGAATGACTTTATAAGTCTTGTTTTCCATGAAGGTTATCTTGCTGTTGTAGCCATTTTATACACAGATCCTTATTCAAAGGTAGTCTGTGGTAGAAAAAAAGATATTTTGTTGTGTCTCTGGATACAGAATAATTATTTAGGGTCCTATGTCCACCAGAACAGATAACTACCCTCCTTTGTAAATGTACAGTGTGTACAACAACTGCTTTTGCCTTAATATCTGATTCTAATTACTGACTAGGAAACGCTGAGAGATTGTATAACCAGAACTTTCTACCACAAACTAAATTATTTTGAATTTTGTTAGTCATAGGGTTAGGCAGGTGGTATAGCAATAGAATATTCGATGGAAGTGACACATTTAGGAGTAGGCTGAAGCAGATCCAGAAAGCACAAGTAAATTAGATGAACAGATGGCCCAGACTCCCTCGTCACTTACTTCTGTTTATTCAATGTTTATCCTTCAACTCACAACTATGTCCTTATGGAAGCTAACTTTTGACCAATTGATAGAGGAAAAAAACACCAGAGGCTCACAGAGGAATGCCACAATATGTTGGTATTATCAGTAAAAGGCCATTACTACAATATACCTGTACTTGAAAGTTGCTCTGAAAGACATTAATAAAATCAAGTCATCTTGGAGGGCAAATCTATGAGCAAAATACTCAGTCATTCACTTTTCATGGAAAGAGATATCTCATTAATATATGAATAGACACAAAATTCTATGGGGCCAATAATAGCTGGGAAGAAATGAAAATTGTAGACTGGGGATGAAGAGGTCTATGAAACAGTGATATGGATAAATTTATAGAGGGTACAAATTATGAAGATCTTTGAGTTTCATTTTAAAATCTGTCAGTAACCTTCTACCACATAGCAGGCTTTCCATATCAGATGGACAAGATGACCCATAATGACCTGTCAACAAAACTCTTTCCTTAGGCATCTAATTACTGGAAAAACGTGCCTTTGAACATAACACCAATGGTAGCATGCCTGGAAGACTACAGATTTACCTGAAATTATGGCCTATTACAAAGGCATAATTAACTATCACAGAATGTTCAACCACTAAAGTAAATACCAACATTTGCTCTTGATTATGGCACTATTACTCAGGAAAAAGATCAAGTGATAGGTAGATGATACTAGGCATCTTCCATTTTGGAAGGAATAGAGATTCTTCTCACTGCAATCATTATTCAATCTGATTAGGGGTTTGCTTTCCCTATTTCTGCAATTGCCATCATTTTATGATATTCAAAATGCCTGCTCTAATACCACAACATCCCACACACATTGCCTCTAATTAAGGGAGTCATATAATGGGAATGACACAGTCACTAGTGTAACCATGAAATTTTCTCATTTAATCATGCTTTCTATTTATAAAAAGTAATTATTCCTATAAAATTGCTATTGAAATCAACTTAGAGTCAATACGATGAGGCATCTTTTGCTGCAAAACAAATCACCCTTAAACCAAGTAGCTTTAACAAATTATTATCTTTCACTTTTCTGTTGCTTGACTGAGTTCAACTAGAATGTCCTCCCTAGGAAGTTTTGGTTGACTGTGGTAAGATAATTGGGGCTTAGGCTGAGTTTGAGGCTGGGGCTGCAGAAAGCTGAATGCGCTGATAATTTTCAGTTCATGTCAGTACTTTACACAGGAGTGATAGCTAGATATTGATACATGATATATGATATACATATGTTAGGCTTCATGCTGAATTCTAAAAGAGTGCTTTCATTCCTAGTTTTCTGAGGAATCTCCATACTTCCTTTTAGACTGTTTGCAACATTTTGCAGTCCCACCAGCAATGTATGAGTGTACCCTTTCCTCACATCCTGGCCAAATTTATTGTTATTTGTATTATTGATAACTGCCATTCTGACTGGAGTGAGATGGAATTTCAGTGTAGTTTTAATTTGCATTTCTCTAATTGCTAGAGATGTTGAACTTTTTTTTATATATTTGTTGACCATTTATATTTCTTCTATGAAGGGTCTATTCAGTTCTTTTGCTAATTTTTTGATTTTTTTTAGCATTAAGAATTTTGATTTATTTATATATCTTGAAGATTAATACTCTTATCTGAACTGCAGGTGGCAAAGATTTTCTCCCATTTTTTAAGATCTCTTCAGCCTCTTAATTGTTTCCTTTACTGTGAAAATGCTTTTTAGTTTGATATCATCCCATTTATTAATTATTGATTTTACTCCTGGTGACGAGCAACTTGTGTACATTGATATAGCAGGAATGGGAGCCATTTATTGTAGGACAGGAGGGGTATATATACATTCCACACAGCTTATCTTAATTAACATAAACTAGATACAGCAGTCAACCAATAAGGAATCTCCACACTTAATGGCTCGCTGGAGTTACTTCACAAACCACTCCCTCTGGCAAAATGCCAGGCGCCATCTTGACTTGTTTACAGACCTTAACACACAAGAAGTTGGAGGGGAGGGGAGGAAAAGAATAGAAGTTCAGTATATTAGACAACGGGGAATGGAGGGAAGATACAGCAGATAAGAAGACAATGGAATGAATCTGACATAATTTCCCCATGTAATAAATGAAAACAACACATTGAATCCCACCATCATGTACATCCATAAGAACAGGATTCAAATTTGAATAAAACATATTCCATGCTTGTATAGTTATATCAAGATGGATTCTGCTGCAATTTATAACTAAAATGTATCAGTAAATAAAAACATGAAAAAAATAAATACAAGGGAGCTTTCTAATAATGGTTTCTTTAAGAGACACATGTGGGAGCTTCAAGACTTCTTATGGTTCTCCTTTAATATTCTCATTGACACTATTTAGGGCTGTACTACTCACTAAGGTCAACATATTAAAAAAGTGGTGTCTTTAGTCTCCACCTCCTGCAATGCCACTGTCAAATTTATATCACAGAAAAGGATGTAATGAAAAATATCATTGTGACCATTTTGAAAAATACAAAGGCCTCAAATATATTGTCCTCCTAGAAATGGCATATATGAGTGGATTCAATTACTAATACATGGTTTTATCAAGAGGAAGAAGGATAGACTCCTTTATCATAGCTCTCAGTGACAATCTATTGGAATTTGTACATTCTTTCTCCAAATTGGTAACTCTGCTTAAATAGATATTCTGTATAATAAGACAATTTTGACCAGAGGAAATGGCAAAAAATATTCACTGAGATGGAAGTTGCAAATATCACTAGATCATACTGGGATTCTTGGTATAGGAGCCTAGCAGGCAGAGAAAATTAATGAACTTCCTGAAATAGGTAATCATGATCAGGAGAAGATGCAAGTATTTTATGTAAAACTTCCAGGAGAGTTCAAATTTCATCACCAATGATATAATTATTTTATATATTTAGTTATTAAGTGCCTACTGTGGTGAGAGAACATTTTAGTCATTTTATATGCTTTGAAATTTAATTCAAAGAACAAAACTTTGAAGTAGATATCATTTTCCAAGATTTACACTGTAGGAAACTAAAGCTCATTTAACCACTGAAGCTCATAGTTAAGTACCATGGTCATAAATACTGAAAAAAGTAGAGCTTGTATAAATAATCTATATCCCATACATATTAGTATTCTACAGCTGCCATAACAAAGTCACATAAATTGGTGGCTTAAAATAATAGACATTTATTCTCTCATAGTTACAAGATTGATGTGTTGTTAGAGTCTGTTGTAGAAGTTTTCCTTGTTTCTAACAAGCTTTTTGTGGTTTGCCAGCAACTTTTGGTGTTCCTTGACATGCAGCTACTTCACTGCAATTTGCCTCTGTTGTCACATGATATTCTGTAGATCTCTGTGTGTATACATAACCAATCTTCTTATAAGGACACCGGTCATAATGGATCAAGAGCCCTCATCCAGTATTACCTTTTTTTTTTTTTTTTAAAAAAAAAAACTAATTATATCTGTAATGACCATATTTCCAAATAAGTCCATATTCTAAGGCATTGGTGACTAGAACATCATCATATCTGTAATGCAGGGAAACATAATTCAGATCATAAACCATATCTCCAAAATATAATTGTTTCTACTATACCACATGGAACATATATAATAATTTCTTTGAATTTTTCAATGTCAAAATTTGCATTTTTAGCTGAGAAATTCTTGAGAAAATCTTTCAGAATTGAATACCTTTAGAACTGAGTGTTACTTAGGGATCAATTAATTTATCCTTTTTATTTTGAAGGTGAGTAAACCTGAAGTAAAGGGACAAGAGAGCTTATATAACTTGCCTATAGTCATATAGTTTGTCATGGGACAACATAGGCCAGAACACTAACCTCCTAACTATTAAATATTTATTATAATATAGTTTAGCATCTTGTATACGTTTTATTAATTTTGCTTCTCTAAAACAATAGTCTAGAAATATTTGCCTTGGGTATATTCACTAACATTGTTTATAAATAAAGTAGGTTTTATTCTTTAATTTTTACAATTATTACATTACCATAGAGAATAAATAAATTTATTGGATAATGAATTAGCAGTTACCCAACTCAGTGTGTATGGGGTTATTTGTAAGAAATACTGTTGTTCTTATGTTGGTGCTGTTATTGATCTAGTGATTGACTTAGATAAAATAGCATTATACCTTGAAAATATTTATAAAAAGAACCCCAGAAATATTACAGTATATCTACAGTACAAACTAAAAAAGTCAAAACCAACCCCCCCCCCCAAAAAAAAGATGTTGAGATAAACTAAGGAGTTCTAATTGGAATAATATATGATATTTATTGTCGAAGGTGCAACTTTGTTAAAATATCAATTAAATTTAAAATGAGTGTGAAATAAATTGCAGAAACTTGACCTGCCTCAATGAGAATCCCAACAGGTCTGTTTATATAAATGTATATGAAAATTCAAAGAGCCTATAAAGCACATGATCTTAATGAAAAAAAAAGGTGAAAGAATCATTCTACTTTATTTTAGTATTTACTGTAAGGTTTAGTATTCTGTGCTGGAAATATAGCTCAGTGGTAGAGCACTTGTTTAGCATGTGAAAGTCTGTGAGTTCAATCCCCATACTGACAAAAATTAAAAATAAATAAGTGAATTTAGTATTCAAAACAGTTTGGCATTGTCTTAGAACAGAAAACTAGATAGAGCAGAATGGCAAAATGACAGATTAAATTAGTTTTAAACAGGTACCAAAGCAATTGAATGGAAAAAATAAAGTTGTTATTTTTTATTTTTAACAAATGTTGCTAAAACAATTTGATAAATGTATTAGAAAATTAATCTTGACCCTGTTTTACACTACATGTTACAGTTCAAGTTTTATTATATATATACTTATGTATGTATGTGTGTATGTATGTATATGTATGTGTGTATATGTATGTATATGTATGTGTGTGTGTGTGTGTGTGTATATATATATATATATATATATATATATATATATATATATATATGTGTGTGTGTTTTTTGAAAATCTAAATGAAAGTCAAAACAATGAAGGTTGTAAAAGAACATTTGGAGAATATGTATGTAACTTTGAAGGAGGCAGTGATTTCTTACACATTACTCAAAAACAAAAAAGAATAAATAAGGTAAATATCTTTGCACATTAAAACATAGGATACAGAAAATAAAATGCAAGACAGAGGGAATTAGAAGTTAAAATCAGAATGAGAACAGTTTCACACCCTTTATAATGTCTTAAATATAGTAACACAAAAAACAGATTCTGAGATGCTGAGAATGTGGAGCAACTTGAACTCTCATATACTGTTGGTGGTATTTGTATGAGTGTAACTCTTTGGTATTGCAAGATATCTTCACAACGTAGCACAGTCAGTTGATGTTGACATTTTACCAGTTAGAGTGAAGTGCAGAAACTTGAACTGCCATTCTTCCTTTTCACTTCATCTAATTACCATAAGTACGTTTAAAATAATATAGTATTCAGGTTTTTTTTCTTTAATCAGTAAAGAAAGAACATTTATAAAACTCCAGATGAAAAAGATAGTAATTTACTCTATTTTAATTTCTGTGATTTCTTTTTAATGTTCCAAGATTTCTTTTGCTGTTTCTTTTCTGCTTAGATAACTTTCTTTAGGAATTTTTTTTTAAGGACAAATATGTAAACAATTCTCTTATTTTTCCATTATTTGAAAAATGACTTAATTTTCTCATTATTCTTGAAGGCTGGATATATATATATATATATATATATATATATATATATATATATATATATATATATTTAAGGATAGAGAATTCTCTGTTGACAATTCTATATGTCCTTGGAAAATATGGTACCATTTCATGTGGCCTGTTTGATTTCTGGTGAGAAATCTGCAGTCATTCCAGTTTTTTTTGCCCATTAGGTAAACAAAGGTGTTTTTTTCACTTGCTATTTTCAGTATCAATTCTTTAATTTTTGTTTTCAAAGTTCGCACATTATCTGTCTTGCTGTGAATTTCTTTGCTTTTATTTAGTTTTGTGTAATCCATTCAGATTCTTGCATTTGTCAACTTTGTGCTTTCAGTCATTTCCTCAAGACTTTTTTCCATCTCTGCTTTCTTGCTCTTTGCCTTCCAGCACTCTGATGATATAATAATTGCATTGTTTATTATAGTTGCACAGTTCCATGAGGCTTTTAAAACTTTATTTAAATTTGCTGTATCTCTGCTTTTCATACTGCATAATTCTGTTGTTCTTAAAATTTGCTAATTTTTCTTTGTATTCTCTGTTGTAATGTTGAGTCCATCTATTTAGTTTTTTATTTCTTACATTGTACTTTTCATCTCTAACAGGGAAAAGAAATGGGACCTCATTGCTGTCAAGTAGGGCTGGACGCTATGCACTGGAAAAGATGAAAATTCTAGTTATTTGGTTGGCCTTCCCTGATACTTCCCTGGAAGATATGTTGTGTGCCATGTAAAATCCTAGCTAGGGTGAAATCTAATCTCTTCCCTAAGTCTTGTTTTGCACGAGTTTTTAGTTGTATGGTGTTTGGCTGAAATAGATGAATTAATATCTCATTAATGTCTCAAGTATTGCATTTTGTTCTTCTACACTTTTTTTTTATCCTTTCATTAGTGAAAAAAAGTCTTTTCAGGATGACAGTTGTTTGTTTGCACTCGTTGGCATTCCGAGCTCCTGGCTAGTTCACCTCCAAATCTTAAATACATTAGACAAAAGAAAAACCTATGGAACTCATCACCTTGTTCTTCTTTGAGTCCCTGGGTTCCTGGAGAATTTTCAATTTTCTCTTCATATATTCTGAATCTTCTTATTCTTGTTTTTATCTGTAATGATCAGAATTTATAATTCTACTTAGAAAAAAATAAGGGAAAAAATGCCTTCTTAATAGTCCCAGAAATAGAGCTCAGGCTTTTTTTTTTTTTTTAAAAAAAATCTTTTGAGAGCCTACAAGCAAGTAAAATCATAAGTTTTTAAAAATAAGTTTTTTTTTGGTAGAAAATCCTTTCAAAGTACCCATACTACTATCGTGATAAAATACAAAAATACAAAATGTCAAAATATATATTGGGCCATTTTCAAAGGTACAGGTAATTGAAGCTTCCTGTAGTCAAATCTACAGTATATGAGATATTTAGTTTCATGTCTTTGAATTTTTGTCTTTTTTTAAAAGTATGTGGCTGTTTTAATTTATCTGAGCATCATAAATCAGCAATTTAGGAAAGTATGATTCAAAAAAACTCCAAAAAGCTATGTACCATTTTAGAACTAAATACAAGGCAACTTTAAAAAATTATATAAATTTCAATATCTGGGCATTAGTACATTGTTTGGAAGTAATTTCATAATTATCTATTCATATTTGTAATATTAGGATCATTATTTCACAGTGGTAGGGATTTTGTATCCAATGGATTATAACAAATTTGAAATATAAATTTTATTATCTGTTAGTTAAGACACAGAAGATATTTGAGAACTTTGGATGGATTTGAGGTGTTTTTAAAATTAATTTATATTTTAAATCACTTTTGAAAATTGAGATTTATATACTTTAATGCATTTGCTCTTCCCCTACTTTTATATACTTACAAAGTTAAAGTCAGCAATTCTATCATGTCTTACATTCCTGCCTGTCTTGTACATAACCAGAAATGTAAGTGCTAGCTTCATGTTATCTCCATCACACTTAATTTCAACTAATCTCTGCTTCACCTTTTTAGCATTGTATGTCCTATTCACCATTTACTGTCTTTCTTTCCCTTCTTCACATGCTATATTCCATTCATCATACTCCAATAACTCACTGAAAATACTATCTTACAAGTAACCACAGCTTTATTATTCCTTGCTCTTTCTGCTACTTGGACTGGCAAGATTTAGCCCTCAATCATTCCCACTCTCCATTGCCTCTACTTCTTTATTCAAGTTTCTGAATGCTCTTGGAATAAGATCACTCAATTTTGTGGATTTCTGTCAGTGCACATTCACTGTCTGTAACCTCAGCTGGAGATGGTAAGCTGTCTGAAACATGTATTATTTTTATTTGTACTTAGTTCCTAACCCAAAGATTTGTGCATTCTAGGCACTCAATAAATGCCACCTCATAGATTTCTTTTGCTAAATCTTATTTATCTGGGCAATTCTATTGTAAGTTTGGCACATTTCACATTTCTCAATTATGAATTAATTTAAAAACCTTTATATTATGGAATCTTATATATTAGGGGAAATTTTCATGTGAATGACCTTTACATAATACCAATCTGTTGTTGTTGTTGTTGTCCTCTCTTTACTCATCATTTTTACTTGTCTTGCTGCCTCTGTCAATCAAGAAATTCATGAGGTGGTTCCAGGCTTACTGGCATTTTGGTCCCCTGATGTGCAGCACATTATACCTCTAATTAAGTCTCTGTGTTATTTTAGTATTTTTGCTTGTCTATCTCAATATCTCTCTTTCTTTCAGGTTAAATGTTGTAAACAGAAAGCAAGTATAATAGCTGCCCAATCAAATTACAGAAGGAATGCTGAAAAGGTCAAAGTAGCAAAACTCACTATGATAATTGATATAATGTAGAATATATTAAAACATTGGCCTTCATTTGACTCGACAAAAAAAAAAAAAAAAAAAAAAAGTGAAATGGCAGGATAGAAATGGCACGAGCTATTGAGAGTGAAACCTTATCTTCCAGCCAGCAGGAATTTATCACTTTTGTTTGTTCCCCTGTTTGGAGAACATCTCTCCACTGATTCAAAGGAAAAATCAATCCTGTGTTCACTGGCACTTTCCATCTGGTCTTCCCCTCACATCTCTTATTAAGAATGTAAAAGAGAAAGCTAACTTCTTTCTGTTCTTGTGAAACCTTCATAGACCTCATGGTCCTTCCTATACTTGCATTTTTTCTTTTATAAGCATTGCTTCTTAGGCTGACCAATAAATTTCTTTAGTCTTTAGTAGTATTAAATGTATTAGCTTTAATATATATCATTTAATTGAAGGCTTGCATTTACAAATACAAGTGGAGAGGGGAGGAATATTGCTGTCACATATTGAATTGATGTGAATTGGAATAAAATATTGAGGAGCTTTCTTACCCCTGTAAAATTGAAGCTTTCAGATGCAGACATAAAAGCATGATAAGGCGGCATGGGAAGATGGGAAGATATGCTAAAATGATTTTTTTTTCTCATGTTCATTATGCCTTTGATACTGTAGGCACAAAGGCAAGGGTAGAGGATAACTCATTATGGAGGAAAATATCAAGGTTGATGTGAGTGTGAATGAGGTGCGAAGTGTATATGTAGAATTCACAGTATATGCCCTTATGTGGCTAACTATATTTATGTGCCTAACTATATATATATATATGTGTGTGTGTGTGTGTGTGTGTGTGTGTGTGTGTGTGGCTCAGATGCATTTAAATGTGTATTAAACAAATAAAATGCCTTATCATTGTTGATTTGGGGATTCCTTAGGAAGCTAACTCTGATACAGAGTTTAGTACATAAGATATTTGCTAAGGAGGACCCTTGGAATGAACTGTGGAAGCCCAGAAAGATAAGGGAGTGGGCAAAAAGAGTCATTCTTGGGTTTAGCTATGGCTAAGCACCAGATGGCTTTGGAATTTGAATGGACCTTCAGAGTTGTACTTAATTTTGGTGAGTAATCAGATCTCTACCAGCCCAAATGGATTAATCATTATATATAGTCTACTATGGAATGGGGCTTGTACTTAGTCAGGGTGTCTCATTGCTGAGGCAATGCCTGAAAAGATGACAGATGAAATATGTCTACTGACAACACTGTAAGAAAGGGCTTAACAGGTCCTTCATCAAAGAGGGATCTTCTGCTGTGTCTCTGCAGCTGTATCTGCAAAAGCGATTGAGTTCTCTGTAACAGAACATGAATAATAGAAATAATCTGGGCAACACTTGAGTCTTTTGCTCAAAGAGAAGTTGTCTGTTCACAGTGTGGTTGTCACATTTCCAAAGGCTGAACCATGCTTTGAAAATAAAGTGCCTTGGGCTGGGGTTGTGGCTCAGTGGCTCAGTGCTTGCCTAGCATGTATGAAGCACTGGGTTCTATTCTCAACACCACATATAAATAAACAAAATAAAGGTCCATTGACAACTAAAAAATACTAAAAAAAGAAAATAATGTGCCTTGTGGACAAGTAGTTTCCAAAATGGGGAAAGATTAAAAAAAAAAAAAAGGAAGGAACCTGAGTTTCTTCACAAAAAAACTTCACAGAGGCATGCCAACTTCCAGTCTGGACCATACATGTGTAACAGAATGAGAAAAATACATGACTTCAGTTTTTCCAATGTATCTTGCTATGCCTCCAATGGAGTGTTATAACTATATCCAAAGATTATTACTTAATAGGACTAACCAGAGAGCTTGTCATCACTTTATCCTGAGTTCATATCAATTTGATAGGCCAACTCATATTTAAACTACATTATTTTGTGGTCTAGTAGTAATCAACTTAGTTTTTAATTAATATAGAAAAGGGAATAATAATAAATAAATAATTTCAAATTATGAGGCATTGACATTGATATAAGAGGAGAGAGAATATGTGTCCTGGCTGAAAGGTGATAAGTCTTGTTAGGACATGGCAAGACACTTGTGTAGCTATCACTGGTGATGACTCCAATGACAGGCCACATGCCTACCAAGTCTGTAGTTTTGCTAGAATTTGTTCGAAAAATTTAGACTAATGATGTGTTTGGGGCTGCTCTTTGCTGTTTTAGCAAAATTACTAGAAAAACGAACTGAGATTAGGCAAGAAACGATCATGTTTGCAGTCCTATAAGGAAGAAAATATAGCATTGCTAAGAGATGCAATCTCTGCCTACAATCAGCAATCATATCGACAGAGCAACCAAAAATCTGGGCTCCAAAAGCATTAAAATATCAACTGCTGTTTCTGATATCCTAAATATCAGAAGATGAGATTGCCACTTGCAATCTATCCTTAACACTTCCAAATTAAACTTTACAGATAAATTAAAGAGCCAGTTCCTGGTACATTCCAATAGAGGGAGTTGCTTCTCCATCCAACTGTATTATTTCAGGATATCTTCAATTTAGCTGCCTTTACCTCATTAAGGAGTAGACCGGTCTAATCCAGAAACAATAAATAAAATAGAAGACTTTTCCAGACTTGAGGAAATTTTAGGGCAAGTTTATGTTAACAAAATAAAATAATCAAAAAAAATTAAAGAAAATGAGACAAAAAAAACTCCTGTTTATATCGGATAATTTATCATTCCTAAGGAAACCAAACCAAAGCCATCCAGTCTCTGTGCTTTTAATTTTTTAAAGTGAAAAACTAAAACTTCTATTAGAAGAGACAAATAAACATGAAGAAGTTCAAAATATCTTTGTGGAAATAGAAGTATTCAAATTGATTAAAAGATTGGTAGAATCTGCTCTTTCTTCAGGTACAACTTCATAAACTCACCAATGGTTTATGTCAGTGAATGCACCAAAACATACTCCAAATGCTCTTTGTAAATGGAATTGATGAATAGTTAAATAATTCACTCTTTAGCAGCCAGTGGTGAAACTTCCATATTGCAGTCTGTTTCTCTACATTCTATAATTTCCTGAGAGTCCAGGGATGACATTTATGTAGTTGTCCCTTCCCTATTTGGGCATCATTTCCCACAGGGACTCTCTGGACCTCTATGCTTTATTGGTCAAAATTTAGATAATACTTTGCAATTGTCCAGCAGGCCAGTGTATTCTTATGCAAGGCTAGGGAAACTATTAATATAATCCAGATGGCATTCAACATTACTAACTAGTAGACATAATGACACTTTAAAATTTTTCATTATTCAATCTGTGTATTTAAAAACATTAAAATATGAATAACAAGTAGTGTTTTTTTAAATTGCACTAAGCTCTGAGGACAGAAAGGAACATGACATTTTGTTTGTTTGGGGGGAACAAATTTTATTTATTTTAATTTGTAGAATTTTGAAATTTAATTTTTTTAAAGACTAAGCTAGTTATTTTTGGAGACACCTTTAATTGTCAAATGTTGAGTGAATCAATTCAATTATTTCTCTCAATTCAAGATGATATCTACAATATTATCTTTTTATAAATTGTTTATTTAAAATTTATTGTTATTAATAATATAAATAGAAGTCAATTATCATAAATAAATGTTATTTGAAGGTGAAAATATGTAGACCCCAGTTATATGTATTTGATTTCTCATAAATCTTCTTTTTTAATTCTATCATAATTTAACCTACTTTTCATACAAAAAAACAGTGACAATAGCAAATAAAATGCTTATTCATAGCTTATCCCACCTCCTTATTTGCTTTATTTATTTAAAAAATGTTAGAATTATATCATAAACTTACACCATACTGTTTAAATAGTATCATAACAATCAGGCTTCCTTAACAAATGGCTTTTGAACAATTACAATTTGCTAAAGTTCTTATTGGAAATGCTTATTTCTTAAAAACTCACAGCACATATTCATATTTTATCAGTGCCCTGGAATTATGAAGTGATTTCTTACCTGAAATAAATAGCTAATTATCAAAATATCCATTTAAACAATTTGCAAATATGGTTAAATTTTTAAAAGATTTCTAAATATTCTTCCATTTTTACTGTATTAATTTCTATGCAGATATAGAGGCTATATTATCTGAATATATGGATTATCTTTACTTATTTCATTAATATGTAATTTGAAATTGAGATGTTCTTTAGTTTTCATGTCTTGTCTTTTTCATTCACCAATTCAACATCCTATATACTTTTTTACCCACTGTCAGAATAGCTTTTTAAATAACTATATTTAATCTTCTATTAAAGCTAGCTGTAATGCAATAAGGACATATGTATCATCTCCCCATAGATCTATCCTCAAGCAAATGTCTCAAAAGAAAATTTTTATAGGAGGCAGACTTCTGTTTCACACACACGCCTTGATGTGGAGACAGCAAGGCTACATTAGAATGTCTTTATTTGTCACTTGCTTCCCTCATTGCATGCCAAACAGATAGAGCTTTAGGAGTTTTTGAATTGTGGCATCATTTGGCACATCAAAGTAATAAGCTTGGGTTTCTAATAGCATACATCCTGTGATGTACTTCTGCTACACAAGTCCCTCTACACAGAGTTACCTTAAAGTGGCTCATTATTTAGAGTCTGTGTAAGAAAAGTATTTCCAGTGGACAAGGAAAAAAGTCCCCTTCAGAGCAAAAATTGTTTAATGCCTCCCAGGTGTGTAAGAAAGGTGAAAAACTACAGCACATCTGATGTACTGTTCATGACTTAGTGGGCTTATTAGTTCCCTGAATGAAGACTCGTCTGCCCTGCATTTCCGTGGTTTAATTTAATGGACAGATTCTCCAATAAAGGTAGATGGAAATAAATGCATTAGACAGCTCATGCAAGGAGCAAAAGGAAAAGGATTTAACCATCAGGGTTTTTATATCTCTGAAATGATATGTTGTTTCAAACAATCTCAATTTCTCTAGCTTAAGTTTATTATTCTTTTATCTAATTCTTACTGCCATCTGGTTCATGTGCAAGTGCAAATTATAAGCAAGAAAAAGCAGAGCTAATTTTCTGTGTCAGCTTAACAAACAAAAGCTGTGTGGTATGGATAGCTATCATTAAAGGTATCTATCGTGAAATATTGATCTGAAATAGGCTACTTTTTCAAGGCTTAGATATGAGATGGTAATTAGGATTATTTGGAAAAAGGGTGAGTGTTAATCTGTAGTGTGGGAGGCTCTATTGATTTTAGAGAATGACTTTGTGAAACAACAAATATTTTCTACACATTTCTAATGAATCAATCTGTTGAATGACTTTATTGTATAAGTTTATTAACTGCAAACATAATAATTAACAAATTCAAGTTTCACTTGCATAGGAACAGTTTTACATTAGTTTCTTAGAAGGACAGGAAATATAAGTTAAAAAAATCATAAAATTATTAAAGAAAATATGATCTAAAAGAGGAAGACAGGAACCATTCTCATTTCCAATTCATTGTTAGGTAGTTTTTTTTTTTTTTGTATCAGATATAGGCTAAAATCTCCTTTTTTAATATTGTTCTTTTTTCAGAGGAAATGTTTCCTTACACAGTAAATAGAACAATTATGGTAGGAACTGATATAAATTTAAAAATTACTAGGCATTATCATGTTATGACAAAATATAAAATGCACATTTAAAACTCTTTTATCTTTTACAATGTTACTATATTTTTGCTTGTAATACTTCAGAACATTACAATTAGTGTCCACAAAGGTATTTTATCAAATGATGTTTTGATTACTTATCATAAATATGTATGTCCATATACAATATCCACATGCATAAATATTTTCCAATGAGGTCAGGTATGTATCCTTAAAGAAGAAACAATTTATTTTTCCCAGTGTAAAATTAGGTGAAGCCAATTTTCTATTAACAAGATAGTTAGACATATTTACATAAAGAATGGAAAACTGCCTTAGTGAGAATACTGCTTTTTATACTTTTTTTGGATATTAATTTCTTATTCTTATAATAAAAGTTATATTTACTTTAATACTTAAGGAAATAATATACTGTAGTAGTTATCCCCTAAGGTGGCACCCAGTGACCATTCTCTTCTAGTAGTTATGTTCTTCTATAACTCTTTCTTCTTGAGTAGGCATATAGGTAGGTGTAAGTGTAGGAACATAGGTATATGTATATTCTATACATAGAACTTTCAGACTTGCTTCATTTTTTTTTCTTCTGACTTTTTTTTTGTACTAGGGATTGAACCCAGGAGCATTCTGCCTCTGAGCTACACATGCAGTCCCTGCGGCCATTTAAAAAATCTTATTTTGGTGACAGGGTCTTTCTAAGTTAACAAAGCTGCCCTTGAACTTGTGATCTTCTTGTCTCAACCTCCTGAGTTCCTGGAATTACAGGTGTGTGCTAACATGCCTGGCTTTAGACTCTGATCTAAGGAAGAAAACATGGTAAAAGTATTGGATTGTCCAGTGCAAGTGAAGGTTATAAAAAGACTATGTTTTTTTTTTTTTTATTGAACATTCCCACTTGTTCTCTCTTGGATCACTAATCATGGGAGAGTGATCACTAATCACTAATTAGTAGCAGCTCTATAGTGACACGAAGCAGCTCTATAGTGAGGAACCAAGCAAGACCCCCAACAACTTATATGCCCTAACATGAAGCTGTGGCTCCTGCCAACAGTTCAATTTCATCTAATTGGCACTATAAACAAGAAAACCAAATTATATGAGGGCTATAATCCTGACCCACAGAAACTGTGAGATAATACGTGTTTGTTGTTTTAAGCTGAAAAACTGGAGTAATTTGTTATGTGATAAATAGATAACTAACATAGATATTCTAGGAAGTTTTGAATGTTTTCTTTTTATTCTTATATTGGGACAGAGTTCATTTTTATGAGTGGATGAAATTAAACTGGGATCGTAACATTGATGAATGTAAGTTCTTTGGTTCTCAAAATCGTCTTGTTTTATTTGAATACTGCTAGATATATGAAAACTAGAATAACATAATCAACGAAAGCATGGGTACATTCCAAAACACATCATTTATGGAGTGTTTGCTGTGAGACAATTGTAGAATCCTATTCTTGTGAGGCACATAGGCAGAAGGTAGAAAAGTACGCCAATACCATCATATTTATTTCAGGATAATACAAATATATTTTTAAAATAAGTCTTTATTTGCTTTGTTTTCGATATAGCAACTTCATTTGTTCAATATTTTCTTCAGTTTAGGAAGTATGTATACTTCTTATCTATTATTCTGCTTCTATACATTAATACAAACATCTAAATGTATAAATTGATGTTATCTCAAAAATGATAAATTAAAAAAATCATTTGAGAAAAATGTTAATAACTAATAATTTTACTTGAAATACACAAATAAAAATGGAGACACAAAAATATAGCTTGCTACTTATATTTTACAGCATATGAATGTTACATGTTGTTAAGCTTAAAGAAGTCATATATGCATTGGTGAAGTAGATATGACACATTTTTACACGAAAGGCAGGACTGAAACCCTTTACACAATTAGCTACCAAGCTAGTACTCTGATATCATAATTGCATAAAGTTGAATGCTAAAGTATGACCTCTATGAACTTAATGGACAAAGCTGAACCCTGTTATTAAGTTCTGAACTATTTGTGTATATAAAACATGGTGTTAATATCTGATTTTGAATGGAATTTGGACTGCCCATGGTTGTCTTACACCACTTTGTCAGCCATTTCATCAACAGCTTGCTAGACTGCATCCAGTTCACCATCTGGAAGTGTCACTTGCTACAAAATAAACCTGCTCCCTGGATGACAGCAGGATACCTAAGCATCTGCTATTTAATAAGCTGCAGCAGAACATCTACCAAATGCACTGGAAGGGGCAATATTTCAAGGAAATGATGAAATCATTTAATATTAGCTCTTGAATGCACCTTAGGGAATCATCTAATCCATCATTTTCAAGGTGTATGCCATGGATACTAGGACTACAAAATGACAATACAAATTCCATATTTAAAAACTAAAACTAAACAAAACCAAAAAATAGCTCTTCCAATTCTAATTATTTAGGAAAGTCTATGTTAACAAAGCCAAATGAGAAGTAATATTAAATGACAATATTATCAACTATATAGTCTTGAAGATATAAGCATCAAGAAATAATAAATGATATTGAAAACTAACAAAAAATCAAGGAAGGTATCAGTCAGAGGTGGTGGACATGTAGCAGTGTCTTGGAATCTGCCTTCATGGAATAACATGGTATAATTGAAAAACTTTGACATTATTTTTGGCCAATTTTCTAATATCCATTTCATCACTGATAATTCTTTTTCTTTTTCTTGTGAAGAATAATTGCCACATATTCTATTTTCTTATTTTCTTTCTCTTATTAATTTATCTCTAATAGAAGAAGCCAAGTTTGAACACATGTTTGGTTGAATCCTAGACCTAGGATTCATGACTGGGAAAATTCTGATTAGAGTGATATTCATAAACTTTCAAACATATACCTTGCTCTCCAAGTTGCAGTATGGGTATGATTTTCAATTTCAGAGGTAATAGTATACAGTCTTTTCCTTCTGCTTTTTTAAAAATTATGGAGTATTTTGAGCATATATTAAGATACAGAAGAAAACCTTATAAACATTTTTTCTGCCTACCATATAGTTTAATATATCCTAATACTTTGTTGTATTTCATTCGCATTTCTTTCTGAGAAATGAATCACTAAAATAGAATCAAAATTCTGTATTTACTTTCACCTGATTTCATTTTTCTTCTCCCTTCCTAAGAATTCATGGCCAGACATTCTGAACATGTATATATTGTAATTAATACAAAATTATCACTATTCACTGACTTCTTTTACAAAGTCACCTAATTTTCTATAACTTCCATTAAAACAAATTTCTCTTTGACTAACACAGAGCTGTTCTGATTATATCTTCCTGTTCTCCTTCTGTTTATTTTTTAACAATGTTGAGCTTGAAATTTCTGCTTTCTGCATATAATTTCAGTGGTGTAATTTGCTGAACAATAATCATTATTTTTCTAAGAGGAATTCTGATGCCACATTTGAAGTTAATACTTTTGTGTGGCTCATTATAGCACTTCTTATTCCTGTAAAGCAGCAACACAGTGATTTCCAGAGGGAAAAGAAAAGCTGCAAAATTGTAGAAATTGGGGGGAAAAAAGATGTTCCAAAATGATTCAATAGAATATGTCTTAGAAAAGCACAAATTTCATGGATAATCAGCTATAGATTCTGTGTATTTAAATAAACAACTTTAAACCATCATTGACTGAGAGAGATAATTGTTTTCAGCTAGTGCACATATTAGGATGGTTTCTGTGTTACCTAGATTAAATTATTGTTTAGGTGACTAGATGTTGAAACACTGCTAATCCCAGATTATGTTATAGTCAACTAAGTGATTGTTATTGAAAATCATGAAAATGCACAGAAGCACTGTTCATCTCCTAGGAGATAAAAGCATCATGACTTCATAATAAGGGAGAAATAAAGAGCATTGTAGCCTAATGAGGACAACAGTTAGGTTGAAATTTTCACTAATGAATAATTGATTGAAAAAGAAGCAGAGAGCCAGTAATCAAGGTGGGTTGAACCCAAGAGTCTATATACACATTCTCTGAAAAGTCTGTCAATATAACAATTACGGATTTTGAAAAGTCATAGACACATAAGCACCAAAAGAGAGTTAAGAAGATAGTAAAAAGATATGTATCGATAAAAATTTTGAACTTGGAAAGTGAATGAAACTCAGAGCTGTCAGCTGATTTTTAATATTGAAAGAGGATAGGGGGAGTATTTTAGTCATAGAGAGTCTTAAAAATGGGAGTAGGTTGGAAAAAGGGGTGCTACCGTGGTTGGAAGCCTGGAGATTCAAAGTTTATACCAAGAACTTCAAAGATTCTCATGTCTATCCTCCTCAGGCAGGAAACACTGCTGAGTTTTCTATAAATTGCATTTTTAAAGAAGTTGTGAAAGAGAACTCTACACAGGTAGACCTGAATATAGAAAAATTTATGTTGGAGCAGAGAAATGGAGGATTCCAATAAAACTTATAGATGGAATAAAAACAGGATTAAGTGAAAGTACTTAAGCAGGAACTCCTGGGCCACTTCTTGAATTTATTTTCAAATTGGAGCAGCCATTTTTAAATTGGAGTAATTTTCTTTGAGTACAGTAAACCTAGAAACTCAGGACGAAAAATCCTACACGTTCTTAGCTAGGCTGATGTGTCCCGAGAGTGATCACCAGTTAATGAGCCCAATGCATGGGGTTATGTGTGCTTCATTCCTAAATCTGTGAACTATATCTGCAATGTGAGACACTTGTGGGGAACTGTTAGTATGAGAAACAGAGACCATCGCACACTCAGAATGACAACAATGTAGCTAATATATGTAAAGAAAAAATATAACTTGGAGCAGAGAAATGGAGGATTCCACTAAAACTTTCTCTAAGAAAGTTTTTCTTATGAGGAAAAAACTAATAAAAATTTTGATGCATTTTTCATTAAAAATATTTAATTCTTTGGGCAAGTTTGGTAATGAATAATGGAAGGAATACTCCCCCAAACTCTTACTAACTAAAAATAACTTTACTACATGAGAGAAACAAAGGAAATGGTATAAGCAAGTAAAATAAGCAAGTAAAATGCTAATATACCATCTAGCTCAGCTGTGTATATAATAGCCAAGAATTTTAAAAAGTGGTGTTGATGAAAAAAAATACCATAAACAAAATTTTTTTTTCTATGTGTATTATGAGGATGGGAAATATCCGTTTTGGGTTGGTGAGTTGGTGATAGGTTATGTTGGGTATTTTAAGTATAAGAGACATAAACTACAAACATCCATAGAATTCTGTAGGTAACATTTAGAAGTAAACTATCAAGAAGTGAAACAATCATGTCAAAAACAAAAGAAAATCAAGAAATAATACATATGGATGAAATTATTGAATAACAGATGATATGAAATTTGTTGCCTCTGGGCAATAAGTATGCATGCAAAGAGGGATAAGCCAACAAGGGATTTTCTTAACAAGTTTCCCAAATGTCTGATTTTAAATTAAGGGATAGGTAGAAATAAAACTAAAGCAATTTTGAAAAGAAGTAAGGACCATAAGAGACAAGGCCTGTGTTGTATAGTCTTTGGAAGAAGATCACATAGAAACGAAAGCATTAGGTTTCCATAGCTTCTGAGTATATAAAAACAGGATTAGTAGGGTTTTAAAATAATAGATTTACTTAATAAAATACAGATTTTTTTTTTAAATTATGGAAAAGAAGCAGAGAAAAGGATGTGGGGAGGTGGTAAGGTCCTCCTGGACAGGAAATATTAACTTGTAACACCAGACACACAGTTGGTATTCTTGCTATATGGCTGAGAATTGCTATAGTGGATTTGCTTCTATGATACTTCAGCTGACCTGTAGGTTTATAAGTTGTAATGTAGTGAATGTTGATCTTAGCTAAGGTACCCAACACCTGGCTACTCATTTTTTATGGGAAGTTGGGTGATAGTAAGAGATAAGCCTGGACTTCCAATAAGCAATTTTGCCGAGGTCAAATGGCACGGGACACACATAAAACAATGATGAATGAAGACTTACCAAAGCATTTGCTTTCAGTCACTAACATGGCATATAATTTGCTCCAATTCAGTCCCTGTTTCCCTTCCCATCTCCCTTCCCCATTCCCTTACTCTATTCTAATGATCTTCTAATTATGTACAGTTTTTTTAATTAGTAAATTATGGATATACTTAAAGGTAAAATTCACTGTTATATTCATTTATGTACATAGGAAAAGTTTTGTCAGATTGATTCCACCATTTCTCTCTTTCCCTATCCCTCATTCCTATCACTTACTTCACTTTCTCTGCTCAACTGATTTCTCTTCTATTTTAATGAGATTCCCCTCACTATTTTTTTTTTAGTTTGTTTACCTTATTTGGTCTAGCTTATGCATATGAGAGAAAATATTTCATCCTTGGCTTTCTGAGTGTGGCTTTTTTCACTTAGCATAATGTTCTCCATTTCCATCATTTATCAGCAAATGACATAACATAATATCTTTAACTATGGCATTGAAAGGATTAAACTAGTGAACTTTTAAAACTTAATATTTTAAAGACATGACTGTGAGATTTGGGATCATATGACTACTTTTCAATTAAATAATGCTAATAGAAATTTATTAATAAAATTCAGTAAAACTAAAACTTACCCCTACAGATGAATAATAATAGAAGTGACTGTTGAACCCCATATCCTTGACTCTTTTTCATGAGACCATCTTTCTTTTGACAAGCTCTAACTGATTTTCATAACATCATCATGATGAATCCAGTAAGTGGTGGCCCCTTAATTCCCTGGCACACTGCTGAAATTTTGATTTAATTAACATTTTAACATAATTAACATTTAATTATGACATTGTTGTCATATTTTTAAGCTAACACATTATCTATTTATAAAATCAACAATAGATTTTTGAACAATCTTCTCTGTTAGAAGCAATTCTCAATGAATTAAAAATTAATAATTATATCTTTTCTATTTTCTCTCATTTTCCCTCTAAAATATTAGAATTTGAAACTATACCTAATTAAATTGCAGAGTACAAAGATTTTTGATCAATTACCCTCAAATAACTGATAGACATTGAGCCACTGTGACACACAATTTTAATATATCTTTAAGTCTCACTGTATAAGCATCTTTAAACCTCAGTACATAATTTGCAGTCATATCAAAGAATAGCATTATTCTTTCTGTACTTCCTATTTGGCTAAATTCTTGTTGTTTTTATTATAATTGAATTAAATTGTTGAAAGTTAACTAGCTTTTCCTGAAAGGCTGCCAAAGCGCTTTTCTTTTGATAGTTATTGGCATCTGTATCATATTTTTCATCATGTATAAATCCATTCACTATGATCTTCCAGGTTTGAAAGGATTTATCCTATACTGAGAAATTCGGCAATTCTACCATCTTTGATTATATTGCCTGGTATGTGACAGGCAATTTTCTGTGTAAAAGAACAACAGCAACAACAACAACAACAACATCAACAACAAAAACCTAAACTTATTTCCATGCTAGATCACAGCACTATCATTTTGAAGACATTTTAAAAAATATTTAAGGATTTCAATTTAAGTTAAATTTCAAATCTCTAGTGTGTTGCACCATCAAATAAACAACTTAAATTGATACAAAAAGGTTAACACATAAGCCCCATGGAAGATTTCCCCCAGGGTTGTTAGTATAAACACTGGCAAACCTCAAATTCTGAATTTAATTGTCATCTGGCACATTTCTCCTGACACTGATTATAAGACATATGCAAATACCAGAAACAGTAATTTAAAATGTGAAAAAATGGCTTTAATACCAATCAATGATTGGAGCAAAGAAAGAAAATGAATATGGTCTCATGTAACAAGGTAAAACATTGTCAATTCAGAAAAATCTATAAAGAAATTGTTCAAAGTGGGAATTTGATTTAAAGAGGGAACTGACCTTGAAACTGCTTTTGCATATCAAACAGAATTTGCATAGAAAGGATAATAAACTCTTGTGTCAGGGATATTGAGGAATATTATAGCAACAGGGAGGGCTCTAAAAGACCTAAAAGACTGGGTTAAACCTTGGAACTACCATGAATTGCCCAATAAGCATAAGTTTTTCTGTATCTGGAGACTTACTGCTTCATTTCTCTAGCTTTATCTTCATAAGACTGAGGCTATCTTTAGATTCTCATTGGAAGCTATAGCCAAACCAACTTGGAATCTTTAAAAGCTACACTTCATAGTGTTAACATGAGCAAATAATGACACAATGATGAAAATATGGTATTCAGGTCTGAAAGAATATACTAGAAAAAGCATCAGGTTTTACAATAACCTTGGCCAAGATTTTATCCTTTCTGATTTTTATTTAAGAATAACATATTATGTGTGAAGAGCGTTTTTATTTAAAATGTCTATCACTTAACATATTTTAAATCTCTATAGTGTAATATATATAATTCATATAGTAGATTGATGTGATGGGAAGAATAATAGCCCCCTAAAGATATCAAAACCCATGTATTTTATTCAGCTTTTTCACTGCTATGATCAAAAGACCTGATAAGAACAATTTTATAAGAAAAAAAGTTTGTTTGCAGCTAGAGGTTTTGGAGGTCTCAATATATAGATAGCCGGCTCCATTCCTCAGGGCTCAAGGTGAGGCAGAACATCATGGTGAAAGGGTGTGGCAGAGGGAAGTAGCTCATAGCATTGCACCAAGAAGCAGAAGACTGTACTCATCGGGGACAAAATATATACCCCAAAGGCATGCCCTCAGAGACCTACCTCCTCCAGCCACACCCTACCTGCCTACAACTACCACCTAGTTAATTCCTATCAGGGATTAGGTTAAAACTTTCATAACTCAATCATTTCACCTCTAAATTTTCTTGCATGTTCTCACACATGAGATTTTGGGGGCATCTCATGTCTAAACCTTAACATCATGGAAATATTACCTTACATGCCAAAAGGGACTTTGTTCATGTGATTAAAGGTGCAAATCTTGAGATGAGAGATTGTCCTGTAATAGTCAGATTCACCTAGTCCATTCACAGTATTTTTAAAAGCAGGGAGCCTTTACCCCTTGTGGTCAGAGCACAGAGAGATGATGCAGAGAGATGGTACCATAAGAAGGACTCGAACCACTGATGCTGGCTTTTAAAGTGAAGGTGAGTTTCCAGCCACACAATGTGAGAGACCTCCAAAAGATAGAAAAGGAAGGAAAACAGATACTTTGTCCAGAGCCTCCAGAAAGAAGTTCACTAACACCTTGATTTTATTCCAGGAAGATATGTGCCTGAATTCTTAATCTATAGAATGAAAAGGTAGTAAGTTTGTGTTGTTCAAGCCACCAAATTCTAGCAAAAGCAGAATGCAATACTAATTCTGTTGGATTTTAAATTCTGGTAACACGAAACTAAGACAAAATATCTATAATTTATATTAAGGGAAATTTTGTAAACAACAGAAAAATATTAAACAAAAACGAATTGTTATGAAGATATGCCAACTGTATGTATCACATGTGATTAGAAATTAAGCGTAAGCTTTGAGGTAAAGGAAGATCCAAGTAAACAGAAATAGTGTAGATCATTATTTACAGAGATACAGATAGATATTCACTAACTTACTAAACCTTCATTAAGTTATTTGTATTTGAAATTATTATTTTAATTAAGGGGGGACCTCATTTGAAGAATGTTTAGGGACTCAAATTCTATATCTGAAGCTTTCTCTAGTACTTCAACAAATTACTATAAGTTTAAATGACAGATATTTATTTTCTTGCAGTTCAGGTGGTTAGTAGTTCAAGCTATGGTACAGTTTCCTGGTTTGAAACCTAGGTGTTAGAAGAGAAAAACCACTGTGAAGACTTTAGGGAGAAAATGTGTCCTTGCCGCTTCTTGGGCTGCATTTCTTGATTTGTCTTGTCTTCCTCTGTCTTTCAGTTCAGCATCATAGCATTTTCAAATCTCTGTTTTTTCTTCACATATCTTCATTTCTCTCTTACCTCTGTGTCTCTTATAAATATGTGTGTGATTGCATTTAAGGACTATCGTAATAATCCAGTAATCTGTTTTGAAATATTTAATTTAATTGCATTTGCAATGATTCTTTTCCTAATAAGGTAACATTTACACATTCTGCAGATTATGATTCAGTATTGGACCATTAGTCAGCCTATTGCAGAAAATGTAAAATGGAACATTTATTTCTTTGCTATTTTGATTCTATTTTTCCCCTTCTCTTATGTCATTCTCGCTCTCTCTTTCTCTCTCTTTGTCTTTCTTTCTGATACCATTTCAAAATGATTAAGTAAGATGTGAATTTTTAAGGCAATGTTAGTCATTATACAAAAACCTCTCTTACACGTTTCATGAAAATTTCCCTAAGACATCTCAATTGTTAAACATCACTGTATGAACTTGGTAATTCTTATCTCTGCCTCCCCACTAAAAAATATTCTTTAAAGGTAGAAATTTTCTCCTATTCTAGCACATATCTGATTTCAGATTATCATCAGCCTTTTAAAATAGATTTGAACAGGTTAATTTAATTTTGAGTTTCTGGTCTCAAAATTTTATTGAATAAAAAATTCCATGGCTTGATACAAATACTGTAATTTTTTTTCCCTAGAGCAGATTTATGAGGATGCTGTGAATATTCTAATGTTATAATTATCCATTGAAAAGAAAATAATACGTTACATTTTGAGAGAACAAACACATGTGTGGTATAAGGGAGACCAAGTGTTCCAGAAAAGAGGTTGCTTTAACTGGTTAGTGTCTGTGCGCATAGCTTTATAAGAAGGTCTTTGTCTGTATTAAGAACCACGCATGCTCTCTCTTAGCTCACTCAGAGCCACCACCATGTACAAGTTGGGGGCTATCATTCCCAATTACATTTATGCAGCTGGATAAATGGAGTCCCCTGGAGTCCTGCAGTAATCTTGAGTACTATATCTAATGGACTTGATTTATCTAATGGATTCACATGTTTTGCAATGGAAATTTATTTAACCTTTCTGTTTGTGATTGAAGAAATGTTTGATAGTGGAGGGTATAAAGCAAAAAGAGAAAGACTGTATTATGAGAAAAAATGTTATAGAAAAATCCATGGTGATCTAACATTCCCTTTTCACCAAAGAAAATGCACACATTCACAATTCTCCACAAATATTAAATAGAGGGTCTAGTAAGGTAAAGGCATAAACAGGAACTTCTCTACTTGTAAAAAACTTGTCCTAGTATTATATTATGCTGTTCATTCTTTGTCATCCTCAAAATTTCTGTAAGCTCTGTATTTTATGCTAGATACTGTGATAAAAACTGATATATAAACATTGATATCTCTTGGACCTCACCTTCAAATGGTTCATAATCTAATGAAATTTACAAAAAGACACATAGGAACCTGGTTTTAATAGGCAAAATAAAGTCCATTTCTTATGGAGTGCACCATGTGTAATCTACTCTAATCAAGAAATCATATTTGCATTTTAATTTTTCCATCATTCAACTCTAAATATGATTGTTGTATGCATTATTTAGTTCAACAGTCTTGATTGAATATTTAGAAAGTTCTCATGTTACTTTTTTCCAAAATGAAATACTAGCTCATCTTTTGATTCAAATAACATTTTGAAGTGGGTGCTTTTATTTTTCAATGTTAGTGGTTTGTGTTTGTCATTAGTGCTGTTGTTTGACAGTCTTTGAGTGTTACAATGGTACTGGCTTTAGACAGTTCCTCAGGGCAGGGACTGTGTCTGCTTAAATTGCTTTGTGCAGAACACAGGTGGCTGAGTAATAAACACTTTTTGCTGATGCAATGTCTTGTATTGAAGACAAAGCCTCTGATTACTTAGTGTTTTGAAATTAGTTTTTAAAGATGCATCAGGAATCCAATTAGTGTTTAATGTGTGCATGACACTGAAATGGCTTTGGAACAGATTAACAAGACCACACTACCCTTATCTCAAAAACTTTATGTTTTAAAAGCAATACTACAGCATGAAAACAAATGTGAATATTGAATAATAGATTATCCTTCTAAAACCTTAATAGAATACCAAATATTGCACAAAAAAGTATGCAAATTTGTGTGCACACTCATGTATGTACATTTTTCTTCATCTCTCCATTATGCAGTTTAGAAGTAGATCAATGGTGATGTTATAGGCATAATTAGAAGCAGACTGGCATAAGTTTAGCTGTGAATATTAGTTTGACATTGATGTGTTCAATGTGGTTTTTTAAAATTTTTGTTTTTGTTTTCTTCGTATAAGACTGATGTTCTATTCAGCAAAACAAAAGCATCATTCTTTTTAAAAAACCTCCACATTACCCCTGTAGATTACAATCAATATATAGGCAGAGTCATTCTTTTAATTTGTAATTCATCAGCTTTTGTGACCTGACTCTTTTCACTTCTGCTCTGCGCTTTTCCTGTGACTTCCAATTTGGAGATAGAATTCTGAACTTGTGGTTAAAACTGTCAGTTCATTTCAACTCTCATCAATACCACCAAAGTAATGATTCTACAAAGCAATGATCATATCGTACGTCTATCTAAATTTACTCAATAATTTTTTTGGGGGGGTCTTTCCTGATTTTACATTCTGGGAAGATGTATTTCATTCTTAAATACAATTCTATTCCATGTCTTATGCATATTACACACTCAATACCTCTTTGTTAGTTCACTAGCCGATCTTGGTCTTTACTATCATTGTTATCCTAGGTTTTTAAATTTCTGGTTGTGATTTAAATTTTGGCTTTACTCACACAAAGGTTAATATCATTTCTCATTTGTGGTAGATATATTTTTATTTCGCTGCAAATATACTCAATCTCATCAATATGTTTTCTGACACACAGTTTGCCTAATTATGCATCAGATTTGTCTCACTGCATGTTTCCTGCCTATATTTGTTTTGTTGTTGCTGCTATAACAAATTTACCACATACTTAATAGCTTCAAACAATACAAATATAGTCTCTTGGAGTTTTGAATCCCATAAGTTCAAAATCAGTCTTGCAGGGCTAAAATCAAGATGTTGAAAAGTGGGTTGGAAGCTCCAGAGGAGAGTCTGTTCCTTGACTCTTCCAGTTTTTAAAGGTTTCTTGCCTCTTCCTACTAATGGCCTTATCACTCACTGTCTGCTTCTGTCTTGGCATCTCTTCCTTCTCTCTGTAATCAAATCTTCATCTGCTTTCTTCTTTAAAGGACACTTGTGATGATATTGAGCCCTTCTGGATAATCAAGGATAGTTTTCCCATTTCAAAATCCTTCATCACATTTTCAGTGTCTCTTTAATTGTGCAAGGTAACGAACGCATTGGTAGTTTCAGAGATTCCTATGTTGATAACTTTGGGGACAATTATACAATGGGCCTCATTATCCTTTTTTAATAAGCAAGAAAATATTATACATTTATATTTTATAACATGAAGCATATATATATATATATATATATATACACACACACACACACACAGAGATATATATATTATGGAATGGGTCAATATAAAAAAAATGTATTACTATGAATTTTTATGAGACTACTGCAATCTATTGTCTTTGCAATATTTCAAGTTCATGACATATCATTATGATCTATAGCCAATGATTTATGGCAGATCCCTTGAATTTATTCTCTTTGTTTAACTTCAATTTTATGTTCTTGGATCAACATATACCCAGAATCTACTGCCTCTGGTAACCACCCTGTTACTTTATGCTTCCAGGGTTTACTCATTAGGTTCCATGAATAAATGAATAACTTTCTTGAAATTATTTCATAAAGTCACCAGATTTTTCCAAAAATGATTCCTTTATGTCCTCCAATATTACATGTCTTCATTTGTTTTTTTATTGAAACAAAATTCTTTCTCAGATATAATATATGGTCATCATAAAAATATCAAAAAAAAATCAGAAGAATATAATATATAAAAACCTGTCTCCCCAGCATGTTTCATGAAATGGCCAATATCAAGAGTTTGGGGTTGATTAGTTCTTTGTTTTGTAGATGTGTGTAGAGAGAAAAGAAGAAAATACATGTAAGTTGTAAGTATTCTATGTATTTACAACCATAGAAGAATAGCAATGAACCAGATATTCTACATCTTTCTTTTTACTAATACTCAATGTTTTTATATTTTCATGTTGACACATGTCTGTCTCATGTTATAATTTTGAAGAAGATTCTACAATTGCAGATTTATTTTATGATGATTGCTATTTATGTTATTGATTCCTTCTATCCAGGAATATAATATCTTGCTGAGTCCACTGTTTTGTTATGACATTAGATTTCTGTTAGTGAAACATATACCTGAGATAATCAACTTACACGGTTTTTAGAGGCTTCATTTAATCTATGACCAATTGTCCACTTTGCTTTGGACCTATTGTAACACATCATGGTCTGAGCATGTAATGGAGCAAAGTCATATACCTCGTGCCAGGAAAACAAAAGACAGAAGGAAGAAACCAGGGTCCCAAGATCCCCTTTGAGGTCATCTCCTCAGTGACCTAAAGAACTCCCACTAGGCCCTATCTCTTAAGGTTTTCACCACCTCCCAATAGTACTCATAGGCTGGGACCAAAGAGTTTGACACATGGGCTTTGGGAGACATTTCAGATCAAAACTATAGCAATTACCATAAAAATTATCTGAAGCTGGGTAGCTATATAAGGAAAAGAAGTTTATTTAGTTCATAGTTTTGGAGGCTGAAAGTCTAAGATTGAATTACCCTATTTGTTTTGCTTTTGGTAAAGTCCTAACAGCAGATGGTATATGGCATGGATAGGTGTGTGAGCAAAAGATCATACTGTAACAGGCACACGCTTTTATGACAATGCCATTTCCTGAGAGCTAACTCAGGGTCCCATGGGAACTACTTTAATCCATTCCACAGGCATGTTCCCAATAGCCATCTCTAGATTCTACCTCCTAGAGATCCCATCGCCTCCCAGCATCAACACACTGTACACCAAACTTCCCATGCTTAACCCCTAGGGAGACACACTCAAACCATATACAAATCTTAGCTGTGTGTGTGTGTGTGTGTGTGTTACTACTCCTTTACTATTTCGTTCAATTATATATTTCCCTAATTTGTGAAACTTATTCCTAAATATTTAATTGCTTTCTTTCCTACTTTGAAATGTGTATTTGTATTCCTAACTGATTATTGCTGGCATTTGAGAAAGCTATTATTTTTGTATGTTTCCGTGTATCTGGCTATTTCACTGAATACTCATTAGTTTTATTAGTTTTTAAGTGGTTCTTTTGCATTTACTAGGAATAGAAATATATTATGTGAAATTAATGATAATTTAGTTTTTTTTTTTCTTTTTTGATTTGCCAATTTGAAAGTTTAACAGCTCGAAATGTATAATTACCCTCTAAATGGTTCAGCTTCAGGCACTTGTGTGTGCAGGTAAAGATGGCCAAATAGCCATGGATCAGCTTTTGTAATAATCAACCATCTAGACATTTCTTATAGAAGAAGACAAGGAAGAGTACAGGAGGCCAATATCAGAATAACAACTTAGTAGGAACCTACAAATGTCTGGGTTGTAATTTCAAGATATTCTGAAGACAGTGGAAGATTCAAAGAGATCAGAGTGAAAAGAGTGTGGAATTTTTTTCAAACTTTGGTTCTTCCATTCTTTTTGTGTGTCTTCACAGTGTGTCACATTTCTCCCTGTGAGTTTTCTTATCTTATGGCTATTAAACATGAAAGTGGTAAATATAGCAAAGAAACAAAGTGGATACTTTTATCACCAAGGCTTATTTCTTTTTAGCAGTATTATGAGTATTAACTGCTGGCACTGACTCAGTCATCCCTAACCTTTATCTTGTCTGGATTGTGATGATTCTGGAGGTGCAGCTGCCACACATTAAAAATACTAAAGATGTCATTGTGTAAAATGATACACAAATTCCACTGTTGATGTTAAGCACTGAAAACACAGAGAAAGCTGCATACTAAAAATGATGCAAATGTGATGAGAGCTAGGAGGCAAATTTCCCAGGCAGTTGTAATGTTTTGAAAATGGGTAAACATATAATAAACATAACTGATGACGTCAAAACAGAAAAGCGAAAGCCTGGGAGAATGACATATAGGTTCCAAGACTATTCAGTTCCCTTTCAAAAACAGGCATAATTTTCAATTCCAGTACGTTTTCCATTCATCTTTAGCAGTTATGAAGCATGCTTGTTATAAATATGTGTGAATGTATTCAGATATATTCTTGAGTTTCCTAACTGTTATTACCAGGAGAGTACTACAAATTCACTGAGGTGTCCTGGACTCACTATCATAAAAATCAGTTACAAACGTTACTCTAATGCTGACTTACTCAATCTTCATAAATAATGTATTTATTTTACCCAGCTATTGCTAAATCATTTAAGAACAAATTGCCAGTGTAAAAAGAGTAACACCATTACTATCCTTTTACCAGGTTAGCTGTATTCATTTTATCTTTAAAATGTTTTATGAAATATTTCATAACATTTATAAATTTAGAGAATAATTTTACAGACACTGATGCACATACACAAATACAAATCTTAACATTGTACCAACTTTACTTCATAGCTTTAAGGAAATAAAATATAAGAGAAACAGTTGAAACCACCTTGTCTTCTTTTTCAATCAGACTTTCTTTCATCTTTACCTCATGAACCAGTATCATAAAGATAGTGATCATTTTCCAACAATATATCTTTTAATCCATACTTTCAAAAAAAATGGATCCATGTGAAACACTATTTTATAGTTTAAAAATACACATACATTTATCATGCTGTTGATTTAATTTTGCATTCATTCTGTTTCTTTAAATGAGTGTATACTTCTGGAATTTGTCCATATTAATACTACTTATTACATTATTTAACTTTATTCTATTATTTATTTAACTGCCCTGAAATATTACTATTGGGAAAATTTTGTGTATTCTATCATATACGGGCATTTAGGTTATTTATACTTTTTTTCTTGTAAATACAAAACACATGATTACATATGCAGGGCTTTCTCCACAGTTGTGCTACTCAAACTTTAATTTGCTCATGGATCCATCAAAGTCTCCTGTTACATTACAGGTACAAATTAAAGTAGATTATGCATTTTGGCTGCTGGACCACTGAATACAGAACACACTTTGAGTAGCAAGGAACTAGGATATACATACTCAAATTATACATACTTCTATATACATACTTCTATATACATACTTCTATACTTACCTCACATTTGCCTGTGAGGTAAGTATAGAAGGATGGTTCACTCAGTGCTCCTCAAAGCCCCTTACATTTGACTATCTCAACTACAGAGTTTTGAAAAGCAAGCTACTGTGAATCCCAACCTCTTTTGAAACTAGAGGTGGATAAGATGTGAGAAAGTTCTGGCTAATGCAATATAAGCATACACTGCCGGTGCTGACTCAATTATCCCTAACCTTTATCTAGTCTGGAATTGTGGCGATCCTGAAGGTGCAGCTGCCACATATTAAGGAAGTCAGAGTGACAAAATAGGTCTGGTTCCTTGAGGCCATTGTTAGCCACTGCTGCAGCCCTGGGATGCCCTGCCAGATGATTTTTATTTTACTATCTGAGATAAAGCCCTTTTTTGATTAAGCCAATCTAATATGGTTTGTAGTTACTTATACCTGGATATCATTTTAAATGAGAGAGTGTCTCTTAAGCTTTTCTAGATAGGAGCAAATAGATTTATAAAATACTGCTGTTATTTTACACTTCTATCAAGAGCATGAGACAATTTCAGAAACTATTTTTTTACATCTTCACTAGTTCTAGTCATTGTCAACATTTTAAAATTTTCATTCATTTAGATGAGAATGGTATCAAATTATGGTTTGATATTGATTATTGCGGTTACTAGTGATGTTAGGTTTTCTGTGTTCACTGCTCATTTGAATTTCCTCATCTATCAATTGTTTTCCTTATTGCCAATTTTTCCATTGTATTGTGATTTTGTATTGTTTTATTACCACTGGAGATGTTCTAACAATAAAAATAATTCAACGTTTTGGTTTATACATATCCTCAATGTAAATACTGTGTTTCAGACTACAAATGGTTCTTTTGCCTTATTTAGGCAAAATTTAAATTAATTCATCAAATTTGTATGTTTCAGGCTTCCCATATCTTCTTTCAGATACCTTTCTCTATTCTGAGGTCATATATTTTTATATATTATTTTTACAGTTTTAACCTTTGATGTTTCACATTTCAATGATTATTACCTGGAATTATTTTTGTTGTATGCTATGAGGAAATCTTCCAGGTTCATGTTTTTCATATAATTGACCACTCATCTAAGTTCTGCTACATGAACAATTCATTCTTTATTCCTTTGAAAATCCAAATTCGTCACTGAGCTTTTTGCCATATATTCTATGTTTTCAGTCTACATCAGTTACACACTGTTATTCTGTCTGATAGAAGGAGTCTTCTCAAATTTTTCTTCAAAACCTACTTCATTAGTCTTGCCCCTAGCTTTCTCATGTAGTTTCTGGTAGTAATGATTAAACAGGCCAATCCTACTTTTACTCCACGCTTCCTAAACGTGAGCATTCTAGCCACTGAGGATCTATCTTCATAAATAAGCTGTTGGTTGAGTGAATATGATGGAAAACAGCATCTGAAAATCACCAGATATATTTGCCATAACTGTATTTTAGTGGTGACTTTAATACCCATCCTGTTATTAAGCATGCTATATGTTTGTATGTTATATATTGTAGGAGAAGTGAATTCTTTGATCAGGAGCTCATTGTCACACACGCCCCTTTCACCATAAAATTAGTCCTGTGGTACAAGATCCTATGTAGTAAGCTAGGGGCCCTTTAGTCCTAAGATGAAGATACTCACAGCTGCATTGAGCAGGTAAGAAATGCAAACTGCTTTCTGAGGCAGATACCAATTTCAGAAAGAATAAATGGCTGCACCTTCCGGGTGGAAAGGGTTCAATATATTTAACCTGGCACCTAAAGATCTTTAGAGGAATGGTACTAAGACAAAGGATTCAGAGTTGTTCTCTTCTGCTGGCAGGTTTATGGATGATGAAAGAAACAGTAAATTCTTGGCCACATCCCTAGTTTATAGTTCTGCTACCAGGTACTCTTTGTTTTGGGATACCTTGTGCAATCATGGGAGTTGATAAGGAAATAAGAAGCTGATGGACAGCTGTCAGGTAGATCCACTTGTCTACCTTATTAAGTTTCTTTAATATTATTTTTGGTGAGTATTAATGTGAGACAAAAGATGTGTGTTTTGCACCAGTCTATATAGATCCATTCACTTGCCTCTATATTAAGTCTTTTCATTCCAAATTTACCATCTTTGTCTTTAAATATCTTTAGCAAACAGGTAGGCCATTCATGCCTTAGAGTAAGTGTGTGTAGGTGCATAAGGAAATCCCTATTTCTCCAAAGTAAATGACCAAGTGCAGGGTGCAGAACTGCACTGGGAGAGTACTTCCTCCTGCCACTCTCTTGGATACAGTTATGACAAAGTTGTAGTTCAGAAGCAGCATATTTTTCTCTAATAATAACTTGTTCATCTGTAAATCCAAGGTGCATTATTATCCAGTCTTGTCAGTGAGCCTTAAGGAGCCCTCCAGGAGGTCACAGGTATAAAATTTGAAGGACAGTCAAAAATGACACAAGGAGGTAATATGAAAGTCTGCCTCTCTATCTTATCTGCTCCTGGTCTTCTGGGGCTCATTTTCAAGTGTATAATTTCTAGTGCATAATGAATTGCTCTTGTATCCATCTGATCTTATGTTTTTGTTCAGTGTGTTTCAACCCTGTTATTGATGTTGCAAGGTCAGGCACTTAGTCCAAGCTAGTGCCCAATAGCTAACAGAGCTGCTTTTCAATATTGTTTTGTTTTCTGTTGCAAATGGCATGGCTAAGCATTACTTGTGAATTTGTTAGAAATCTAAATTCTTCAGCATCAGTCCAGACTTATTCATCTAGTGGTGATACTAATGAGTACTAATGTTTGAGAACAGCTGATGGGAAAAGATATCCTAGCATGCCAAAGATTGTTAAAACCCTAATATCACTCATAATCCCATGAGTGAAATTAATGCTTTCATAATAGAGACTCCAGAGAACTCACTTGCCATTTCTGCAATGTGAAGTGAGAGTTGGGAAAAAAAAAAGTGGCTATCAATGAGTCCCAATGCAGGCTGTCACTAGATATTGACTGTGCCTGATCTCAGATTTCCCAGCCTCCTCAGTTGTAAAAAATAAACTTGCATGGTTTATAAGCTTCCCAGTTATGTAAGCAGCCTGAATGAACTAAGACACTGAAGAAGCTATAAATTCAGATCTCAAGCTGGAGGTAGACTGATTTAAGTTTTTAGTTGGACCATTGTCTATCTACCCCCCAGATACATCTAAATAAGCAATAACTTTGGCTCTACTTGGTGTTAACTTATAAAAGCTTCTTTTACCATCAGTTGAAATTGATATTAGCCCTGAATTTACAAGTTGAGCTTACTTCTGGTCTCCTATCATTTATGGTACAATTTTCATTGTTCTTATTTAGACAAAATAATCTTTTTTTTTTACTTTATTTTTTAAATTTATTTTTTTAAATACATGAAAATAGTGGAATGCATTACACTCATTATTACCTATATACAGCACAATTTTTCATAACTCTGTATATAAAGTATGTTCACGCCAAATTATGCCATTATACATGCACTCTTTTTTTGCATTACAGTTCTTAATATACATATATACCACAATTTTTCATATCTATGTTTGTATATAGCAAAAATTAATTTCTTTGGGAGATTTTGAACTGCCTCTTTGGAAAAATAGCAGATACAGGGGAGCCCTGCAAAGCTTAGACAAAATAATCTTAAGCGTTTCCACTCTACCCTGAAACTTGAAACCCAGGAATATGCTTTGGTTCTTGAATGTGTCCCAAAGACATGCTCAAGATTTGGATCTCAGAGTAGCAATAGAGGAAGGTGGTGAATCTTGAAGAGGTGGAGCTTCGTGGGAGGTGTTTAGGTCATTGGAAGCATGTCCTTGAAGGGGACATGCTTCATCCCTTTCTTCTCTCTTTTTTGGGCTTACTGGCCAAGAAATGAGTGGTTTTGCTCAGTTACATGATGTGTTGCCTCCCTATGTACCCAAAGGAAAAGGACTAAAACCTCCCTAAAATACCCAATCATGGACTAAAACCTCCCAAATTATGAGGAAAAAAATATGAACATTTTCTTTTAACAAGTTGATTATCTTATTAATATGTTAAAGAGATTCAAAACTGATTATCACATTTAGGAATCATGTGGCTGATCCCCCACTCACTGATTTGTATTTTTATTCTATCACTAATATCTGAAAATGTTTATTTTGTTAAATATTTAAAATGTCTACTTACTTTTTTTGGGGGTACCAGGGATTAAACTCAGAGGCACTCAACCACTGAGCCACATCCCCAGCCCTTTTGTATATTTTATTTAGAGACAGGGTCTCACTGAGTTGCTTAGTGCCTCACTATTGCTGAGGCTGGCTTTCAACTCGATATCCTCATTCCTCAGCCTCCAGAGCCTCTGGTATTAGAGTGTGCCACCATGCTCAGCACTACTTTTATTTAATCAACCATTGTTGCACATTTTCAAAATCTCAACCTAAATTTACAAAGTAAACTTAAGCAGAAATTCCATTTTATTTTTGACTTTTTGAAACCTCAAATAAACTCTAAGCAAATAGAAAGCATTTTACAATGAAAAAAAAAAAAAAAAACCAGACATTGATACTAGTTGATACACCTAGAATACATTGCCAACATAATATTAATACTATCTTGGAAATTCCAGATGATATAACTGCTGGAGATTTTTTTTCTTACTTGAAAACTGTAAATCAGAGGAAATTATTTTAGCTAGATTACATCCTGCACATCAGCCAGGCATTAGCTGGGAATTGCATTAATATGTATTAGCTTTGAATAAAATTTTTGTGTTTTCTTCAGTATTTCCTTTTTATGTAGTAAGTTAAGTACAGATATCTGCACTTTTTAAATATTTTTCATGAGCTATCCTCTCCTTCCTACCAAACATTTATCAAATTATTCTTTGACATTTCATCAGGCTATCCTCCTCCTTTCCCCTAAAATAAAGCATGTTCATTTAATGTAATGGCTTCACTGCTTCTGGCTTTTCTTTTCATGGCATTTTTTTCTGATACGCCCCCATTCTCCAACTTTATCCTTCCCATCTTTCATGAACTACATTAAACTCTACCTTTTTCAGGAAACCTTCAACTTTTTAGGAGTATTACAGAAATTTGACCCAGTCCATTTAAGTTACATCTCATTATTCTCTTAAGTTTTTGTTTTTCATATTTTAACTCTGCAGAAATTAGTACCTGGCTTGAATTTTAAGCTCTTTGACAAGAAAGACTATGTCCTATATTCATTTTGCAAGTTGTACCATGCATGGTGAAATGCAGAACATAGTAATGACTGGCCTATTTGATTATGAGAGGCTTTAGGATAACTCATCACATGCATATCATTATTTATCCCTCCAGGTGGTCTCACCTGGGTCTGCCCATTTTCCTTTTCAGTGATGTAAAGTTTCTACCATGAGTAATGGGCCAAATTTGCTGATTTGATGTTTTGGGTTGTAGCCTATGGCATGTGAGGTGTCTCATGATAGAAGAATGAGCTTAGGTCTTCATTCCATCTACCAGTTTCCACCCTACAAATACAGTCTCATTTGATTTGTCAGATCTAAAGATATTTTGTCCTGTAGACTTTTTATTTCCAAGCATTCTGTACATCACTTCTCACCCCATTGTCAAGCTTTTATTGGGCCCTTCACTCAAACCCTAAACAATGCCATTTAATTGTTTATTTTTTATAATAGAAACACAGTAATAACAGTTAACCAGAAGTCAAAATTTTACAACTTAAACATTCAGAAGAATGATTCACCTAAAGTAAACAATATTTTTCAATATAATACTTCTATATTTGCTTGCTATGCACTATTATACTTTAAAAGATATAGAGAATGAAATATTAAATACAATTATGCCATAGTATAGCTTGAAAGTTTCAAGGAAAAAAAGGAGGAAATAATATGTATGTCAAAATTCAATGTACCTGCACTCTTTATTGAGCTAAACCACTGGACTATTTTCTATTACTATGTTCTAACTTTTAAAAGTTTTGAAAAAACAAAAACATTCATAGAATTACAAACAATTTATATAATGGTGTTTTTGCAATGTAAGTAAGCAGTGGTAAAATGTGTTATCTTCTTCATTATGACGATTTAAGGTATTTAGTTTGTAGCATATGGCACATGAACTTCAGGATAAAAGAAAGATCTTAGGCCTTTATTCCATCTACCAATAGCTGCCAGTGTCCATTCAGTTCCCTCCAGGCATAGTAATTGTTCACATAACAGCAGGATGTGTATCTATACTCATGGCAATGCCTGAGAAATTGAGATCATCTTACATTTTTCTCTCAAGTTTTTATTGCACCGTGTATTTTAGAGTAGTGACTTGATTTTTATGCAATTTAGTTCTCTTGCTGTGCACATCATCTTTGAGAACTTATGATCTTTCAGTTCATTCTTCATTTAATAATGTGTTTATGTTTTCTGTATATAGCCTTATTTGGGCACCAACTATTTTGTCAAATGTTCCAAAATGAATCAATTCTTATAAACTGGACTAAATAAATCAGTCCTGAGAAATACACCATCAATTCCATTATACATAATGAATGGTATGAAACACTGTATTTCAGTGAAAAATGCAACTGTAAGACACTAAAGTATACAATACTAATGTATCAGCTCTCTTATTGTGATACGTGTCACTTCTAAATGGCTCTTTCTAGGACAGTGATTACCATAATATAATTTAAGTTCTGGTAAAGATCTGAGCTCTAAAAGGAATGATGGTGTGACTATGAGTAAGGCTATTCAGGTAAGATATTACATAAGACAGAACAGACCTCTGAGAGAGAGTATTAACATTAACATGACCAAAAGATCAGAGCAATAGAAAAGAAGGAGAACATTCTAGGAAGAAAGAGGATATTAAACTAACATCCACATGTTCAATTCTAAAAAGAGTCAATTATATTACTGTACTTCTTTTACATATCAAAACAAATTCCTGGTGAATTAAGTATATCACACACTAAGGTCTTTGTAAGCACCAAAACCAAACTCTGACTCTCACTCTTTTAGGCACAAAATACATACATTTTGGAAAGATGCTAGATAGTTCTCAGAAACCACAGGGGAAATTAGTGAATTTGACTCAGATGAGAGGCAGAAGAAAGGGGATGCTGGGCTGTGGGAGTCAGAATCAGGTGGTACCCAAGGGATGGTATAGTTGTCTGCATCACTGATGCAGTTACCCTTCCAGCCTATGTTCTCACACCCTGGTCAACAATCTCACCCGAATTCTCTTCTTGTCCCAAATTAGGTTATGTGCCTGTACAAATATGTAACAACAGAGCCCACTATTACATATGATTATAATGCAATAAAAAAATTTGAAGATTAGTGTAAAAGTTATCTACCCTGGTCATGATCAAAGAAATCCTAAGGTAAACATGATTTTGTAGAAATAAATACCATATATTGGGAAAATATACACCATATATTGGGAAAATATAAAGCTACCAGTTCCAAGAACTCTCTTACATTCATTTTGAAATGCTGTATTACCTTACGCACTGCTTAGATTATAAACAATGATCAAATAATTTAGTGTATTCTTTATGAAAGAATGTACTCTTCTCTCATTTCTTATCAAAGAGCTATTGTATTATGTAGTTAAAAACTACTTAAATGAGAAAAAAAAGTATATGGTATTTTAAGAATCAAAACTGGCACATAATGATCCCTTATGCTATTCAAAATGAAATGAGTATATTCTTAACTAGTAATATTTTATGTGCATTTTTCTCAAAGCCAATTGATAAGCAAACTGGATATTTTTTATTAAAAATTTTATCCCAAATTGTCCTCTTATGACATAAGGGATAAAATATAAATGATTTTTATAATATAAATAAAATAGAAAAATAAAGTTATGGGTAAGGACATCAGAAATAGTAAAACCATGATTTTTTTCTAAGTAGTAAATTATTTTTTCATAACCTCATGATCCTCTTGGAAAAGGAAAGTTATTGCATTGCTCTTCTTCTGGACACACAGTTGGAACAACATTTCACAGCCCATTTTTTTCTAATATAAAGTGGCTATAATGCATTATCTGCTGCTGAAGGAGATGAGGCAATCTGGTCAATATCATGCAGATAAGTCAAAGTGTATTGGCAAGAAAGAGAGGCAGGCTCCTTAGGTTCTATTTCTGCACATGCCATAAAACAAAATTTTGAACTGCTAATGTTTCACGAAATGTAAAATATAGCCCTATCATTTTTTACAGAGTGCAGAAACATGTCACCAATCCTCTGCTTGAATATGTAGATTAATAAGAAAATTATTACCTTGCAATATAGTCCATTCAGTTATTTTTCTGTGCAGTTAAATGCATACTGAATATATTCTAATAATGACTTTATTCTAGGAAGTCCTTCATACATGCAAAGTGATAAAATGCAATATGTTTCTTCCAACTTCATTCCAACTCATACAAAGTTTTCTTCACCACTACCATAATTCTACAAATCATGTGCCTTACAAATGATTTATAAACCCTCCATGATACCTAAGCTTGGCAAATTACTAACATGATGATAGATGTTAAAGTAAATTGAAATGGCTGTTCTCTTCATTAAATAATTGTTGGCCAATGTTCTTTGAAACATAGAAGTCTAGAATTGAACAAAAGGTATCTCAAATATAATATAATATTGCTCCATTTGGCCTAAAACAATGCTTTTAATATTTTAATTTGATTAGATTTTGAAACACCAAGTAAGTACCAGCTCACTTTGGGATGCAATTATTTCCATAGATCTGTTTGTTCATTTATGTCTTCCCCATTCTGTATTTACCATCCTGAATTTTTTAACTCATAAATGATATCTTAATTACTCATTATTCATTATTCATTTTTCTTAATTGTTTATGCCCATCATTTTAGTCTGTCAAAATACTGGAATTGAAATACTTAAATTAACAATTGTCTCTAGTTTGGCTTTGTACAAAACACCATTATTGAATAAAAATAACTATATAATTAGTGATTTTCAACTGAATTCTCCCTGTATAGAGCTATAAACTCAGAAATGCTTGCCAGCATTCATATTGTGAAATTCAAGTATTAATTCAGGTGAGTTGAAGAAAAACTTCTGTGCTTCAGCTGTTTATTTTTCTGTAATACAAAGGAGTACCCTCACACCTGCATGCAAATACATCAAACTGACACTCATACAGCAACACACATGATGCTCCAGTGCTTCATTGCCTTCCTACCTATTGTCTGATGCCAACCACCCCTGAAGTGACACCTATCTATTACCAGTTAATACCTGCAACTGGAACCTTGCCTTGCAGGCTGCTTCTGTGTGGCTACATAGCCTCTGGTGATGGTCATATGGCTCAGACTGCACTATACCCATCAAACTCAGTTCTGATTTAAACAGGAAGAAATCGTGATAAGTAAAACATTTCAAGATGCTTCCTTTAACGATATTCTGTCAGTAATATTTCTGCACTCAGAGAAAACTCAAATGGTAAACACATTTTGTGCTATTTACTTAAGGCTGGATTAGGAGTATTTAGCTTTTTGGTGAATTGGATTTGGGTAGTACTGTATAGAATACACAATTTCTGGGAAATAATATGCAAAAAGAAACACAATTGTATCTTCATTCATTTTTAAGTGTTTTTCATGTCCCTGAAAATACTGTGTTGGTTTTCACATGATTATTACAGCAAACATCTGGAATACCAGATGTGAGCAGACACATTAAGGGGCATTTAATCTATACATTTAAGAATGAGTCAAGTTAATCAGAAATCTCATTTCACTTCTGAAAATGAATTAGATAAGCCAAATCAATAGTAAAAGTCTATACAATCTGGATGGCAAAACATTTAAAAATAGACCATATGGCACTTAAGAAAAAGAAATTATGAATGACTTTGTGTGTGTTCATCCAACAGAAATACAAACCCATATGCAAGTCATATATTTTCCCAACAAAAGAAAGCTAATATCTGAGGCATACTTATATTATCTTATTTCATTAATTGCATAATAATTAATGAAAGAATAACATTTTAGGAAACATTTTAAGAAATGTCTTTATGCAACTTGATTATTGTACAAGTATTATATGGTGTACTTAAATAAATTAAGGCAGCTAAAACATCACTAGACTAATCTATGAGACCCCTGTAATATGTGGTTTATCATTGACTGAAATGCCATAATGCAGTATACAGCTGTAATTACATTTAGAACATGGATTGGGTATAATAATTTTAGTAATTATGGCTAGGAGAGTTATATATCACATATTATATTTTAAGTTTCAAAGATTTTGGCTACATCATGTATCTTTTGATTACTGTTATTTATACTTATACATATATTATATGTGTGATATAGAAAAATAACTATTACACAAACCTTTAACTCTCCTCCAATAATTTTGCTAACAGAGATGTAATTTAAACAAAATGGTTCATTTGAACATTTTTCTTTTTGTTTTGAAACTATTAAAAATCTCTGACTGAGGAAGCTATAATTGAACTCTATTCATTATTGAAACCAAAATGAGTTTTTGCCTCATATGTCAATCAGTCTCTTAACTAATCTACATTAATAGCGTTTTTGAAAATCAACAGAAAACAAAAACAAAATTTTATTTTCCTTATATCATATAGTAAGAATTTATTCTCATATTATACCTAAGAATCAACTTGAGAGCTATTTAAAATTATAGAATTCAGAGTCCCAAGGATCATACATTTTGCTTTCTTAGGTCTGTAAGACCCAGAAATCTGCATTTTTAGCCAACACTTGAGAAAATTTTGATGCCTTATTTTTATATAAATGTGTAAATGATAAGTATATAAACTCATAATTTATATAAATACATAAAAAATAATTTCACTTATATAATCTATAACATTTCAATTAATCTTATATTGCTTAATTTTTGGTGTGAATGTTTCACTTCATTGTAATTTTTGGTAGATGGCAATTGAAAGCGTATGATCTTTAAGTCCTATTATCAATTTAGTAATAGAAGATGAATAGAACCTTGCCCCCAAGGGACTTGGTGTCCCATAAAAGGGACACATTTAACAAGTTTTGAAACTGAAGTTTGACAAATAAAAAAATAAACATAGCATGGTGGTAGCCAAGTAAATATTGTAAATTGAGGTTCAAAAAAGTTCTTTAAGAATTAGGGCATCACTTTCCTCTTAAGAAGATCAGACAAATGTTTGTAGGTAGAAGTATTACTGGAGCTAAATCTTGAAGGAAAAATAAAAGGAACAAATGGTTTAGGCATTCTGTTCAAAAGAAACAGCATGAACAGTTGTAGAGAGCTGTTGGTAAATAATTAGAAAGTAAAGTCCTGGGGTAAATTTGTACTTTAAGTATAAGAATTTTCTTGTCTTTATGTTATAATAGTTAATCTCAGAAATTCCTGTTTTAGATTATGTTAGTCCTAAATCAAATTTTCTATCTTCCTACATATTTATACTTATCATCTATGTATCTATGTATCTCTATAGCTCTGTACCAACAGGTATATATATCATATATAAACACATATGTATATATACATGCACAAATACATATGTGGCCATAAATATAAAATTTACAGGTATTTACACCCACACAAATTTTAAGAATGAAAATCATGACATCTTTTCTTTGCACCAAATCTTCTGCTTAGTACACTGGAGAAAATTACTCACTAAATAAAATAAGGAAAAAATAGTGATTGTTCTCCTATATTCAAATTATATTTCTTGTTTTTGTAATTCTGAATAAAAAACACCAGAAGAAAATTTAATTTCACTATGTAATGAATAAGTAATAAATAAGTACATACATATATTTTATTTTGCAGCTACAAATGTTGCAAGTTTTATTACCAGGAAAACTTATATTTTCATATTGAGGTTCTTTAAATAAATTTTTGACAAACAAAAATAATTTTATCCTATACAAAGGAATCTAAACTATAACATTAACCTAAAATTTAGGAGATAGCCTCAAATTTCTAGTATAAAATACTTTTAAGGAGAGAATCAGAGAAGCCTAGGTTTTTATCCTATTGTAAGATCTGGAGATGAATGAGTAAATCAAAATGATGATTCTATGTGTTTTAAATTATTTATTGATATTGGGAATGTCATTCTTGCAAAAATTAAGATTTCTGTATTCTCTGAAGTTTTAAGGAAGTCTAATGATGGTTTGTAAAATTCCATACATTAGAAAATTATCACTGACATGAAGAGCTGAGCCCCCAAAATATCTAATCCAATGATACATAATATTAACATACCATAAGGACATTACTCATAAAAGGAGTGTTTTTAAACCATCATCAATAGATTCCAAAGAAACAAACATATGTATTAGACACCACAAAATTCAGCAAAGTATCATGAAATATTAATGAAATTTTGCAAGAGTCTCATTTTAAAATTCAATGATTAATAATTGATATAAAAGAGATTAATTACACAATAGTGTCAACACTATTGCAAATTTACTCGGAAAACTTGATTCTATGTAAACCAATTTTTTAACAGATATGGATCTACACTTATAATACTTGTCTTCTTATAGAAGGCATTTTGAAACCAAAGGTCTCTACTCATTCTCTCATTTCTTTTTAAAAACTAACATAGCATAGAGATATGTTAGAAAAAAATGAGTATTACAAAACTTCTATCCGATGTTAAAGAAAAGATGTGATGTACCCCAAATGGCAAGTTATTTTTAGCAAATAAATATACAATAACACAGGCAAATCACATAGGAGAATGAATTGCAGCAACCCAGCCAGCTCTCATAATTGCTTTGAAGATTGTCATGTGATCATAAGAGAGAATATTATTTGAATAATAACAGAAATCTTAATTTTTGCAAGAATGACATTCCCAATATGTCAAGATATTGTTATTCAAATGTAAAATTTTAGTATCAAAGATGAAAATTATAATATACTTTATATTTCTAAGAACTAGAAGAAATTTTTTGAATGTTTTCACCACAAAATAATAGTTAAATATTCTGGGAGATGGATATTCTTAAACTGATAGGAACACTCTGTAATGTATAAATGTATTGAAACATGATGGGATACCCCATAAATACATAGTTTTATGTGCCACTAAAAAAAGAAAGAGAAGCTACTGAGATCCTTTTGGATAGTGCTTTCATACTTCTGATAAGAATAAAATATTTGTGCATGAAGGGATATGAAATATGAATGATATCATTCAAAAAATTCCACATACACATTCAATGCAAGTATATTTGCATTCAAAACTGGTATTTTACAATACACAAATGATCAATTAAAAAAACTCAAACCAAAAAAATTCTTAAAATCTCTCTCCCTTTTCTTCCTTCCTTGTGTGTGTGTGTGTGTCTGTGTGTATGTTTGCTTGTGTGTTCAGATATCTACCATTCATTTGGCATTTTTACATATTCAAGCTGATTATTCCCCCACCTATTGTGAAATAGTTGGTATATATACAGTGTTTTATAAATGTGTAAATTATGAAGCATAATATTAAATAATTAAATTAAAATCTGTGAACACACGATTCATTTAAAGATAGGAAATGATCTCATTACTTTAATGAATTTTTTTTACCATGCTATCTTTTTGTCACAGAGAGAGAGGGAAAAAACCCACACACACAATCTCCAAATTGGTTTGTTTTATAGTTCTTTTATTTTTGTTGTAACACATGTATTATATTCATGTATTTTTACAATTGCAGTATTTATCTTTGTCTTCTAAAGGTAATTTCATGTTCTATTTTCAATTTGTACAATTTTGATACTCATTGCTATAATGCAGTCATTTTTTTCTCTGAACAGTATTCATTCTATGAAAATGTATTTGATCGTTCTTTTTTTAAAATTTATTTTTTAGTTGTGGCTAGACACAATACCTTTATTTTATTTATTTTTATGTGGTACTGAGGATCAAACCAAGGACCTCATATGTGCTAGGCAAGCGTTCTACCACTGAACCACAACCCCAGCCCTTGATTATTCTTATGGTGGACTCTAGATTGTTTCCACTTACATGTATTTAAAAGCAATATTGCTGAAGTGCTCTTTATGTTGTTTCCTAGGACAAATTTTTAAGAGTTTACTTATTCTTTATGTCATTCAATTATTTTCCAAAGTAATTACACCAATTACTTGGGAAGTATATCAGAGTTCCTGAGCACTACAAACATGCAGGATTTTATATTTTTATACATTCAAATTTTTACCGAGTTAGTGCTATGGAATATTATTTCAGTATAATTATGTATCTTTGTCATCTAAAGTTGATCCTAGTTTCAAATATTTCTTGACCATCGTATTATCTTCTGATTCAATTATTTATAACTATTGCCCATTTTTCTACAAGGTAGTTTATTGTGAGTAATTAACATTTTTTATTTTATGTCAATTATTCCCTTTTATGTGAAATTGAAAAAAATGCAAAACATATTTTCTCAACTTGTGGATTTTTTTTTAATGATGCCCACACTGACTTTTAAAATAAACCTTGATTGCAAAGAATTAAATTAAAGTGCTTTCTCCATGAAATCTCTGAAAAACTTTGACTTTCCAGGCAGTGTGAATCTATAGATTTTTGTGTGGTTCAACTTGCATGGGGGTAAAGATATTTTCCCCATTTTGTGCCTACTGGTTGCACATAGATATAAGAACAGGGATCTGAAATACATGTTATAGCTTGTATTCCTAAGATACAGAAGAAAGGAGAGAAATATTTAGATGGATTTTGATGGTCATAAGCATTTTACTATAATCAATCAGAGAATGAGAAAGAGAAAAGGACATAACATTTGAAAACAAAAACTATTCATTACTAAAATTGGTCAGATTTAACTATAACTAGGCTGAATGTCATGCAAAAGGGATGCATGTTTCAATTTGAAAAAATTATCTAACAGTTTTAGTGATCCCGCTAATGTATCAAGAGTGTTCTTAAATAAAGAGAATTACAAATTATAACCAAAAAAATTCAGGTAAGTTCAAAAGACATTTTTAACAAACTTTAGATGACAAATATATGTTAGGTGTTAGTCTTTCTTTGGATCATTATAATAGATTTGCCCAATCTATTTCTACTATTTTAAAAATCCTACAGTTATAGTGAAGTGCAATGTCACATATTAATGCTGGGAGATAATTCTTCATGCTATTTCATTTCCTCAGTAGTATCAAATTTTTATCCTCTATTAAAGTAATAGGATGTTTGTATTAACAGACAGCCTTGGATGACAGCAATTGTGTCTTTCTTCAGAATAGAATACAAATTTGTTTGTTGACCAGTTTAGAAGTGATAATATCTCCCTCCAAGAAAAGTGTGGACCATTTTGTTAGTAGCCACTTTAAAAAGATTAGGGTTTCCTAAGTTCCAACTTATTCACCTGTGACATAAAGTTTGTGTGTGCAAATTCACCTGAGCTCTGCTTATTCTTTATGCAACTTGGGGGGAATAGAGAATGATATGCTGCCTGCTCCATAGTGAATAATGCAGTAATAAAGTTCTTTCTCTCTGACCTTGTAGTTTCATGTCTTCCAGATTATCTCAGGGAAGACTAACAACATCTTATCTTACTCATTAGATCATATTTCAGAATCTGATCAGTCCTTGAAATATAAAATGTTATTTCTTTCACTATCATTTCTTGGCAAGTATGTATTTTTATATTTATTACTACCACTCATTCTTATGAGAATTCTTGAGGGTTCCTTGGAAAATACAAGCTTAAGGCTTCTCATGGAGTTAAACAAAAATATATCATAATTTATTTATCAATCATGCTATAACAATTGTCTCACAAATTTGCTATTGTAGTAAATCCTTAAAACAAAAGAGAAGAAATGTTGGGGAATGGTTGATGTGGCAAAGGGAAGTACAACATTCTAAAATAATTCTGTTTCAAATAGCATAATTTTAAAAAGTGATTATTATTTATATGTTCTTTGTACATAGGATGCTAAATCAGGAATAAAACTTTACAGTGAACAGAGATCAATTATAAAATATGTTAATTAAATGTAGGAAATGTGATTTCTAGTTCATATTTATTTTCATCATAATCAAGAGAGACGGAGATCCTAGGAAATCATGTTTCTTTTGCTTCAGTAAAAGACATAAATGAGATATATAATATGCAATAAAAGCTTTGGGATTTGGATTTGCGTTATATTTTCATGTTTGTTGTCTCAATGACTCAGTGACTTCTTGTGTAGGATGTGGTAAAGGGATTGCCTATTCCATGGAATATTATGATTCATATGATTCCTCTGACTCTAGAGCTCAATGATTTTACAACTTTCAGACATTTTTGAAAATCACACAAATGTTTCTATGTAGTTTTTCTAACAAAATCTAATAACATGTTTATATTGTATATATCACTAAATTATCTTAATGAATCATCTTTCTTTTAATTTGACACAAATTTTTCCAGTGTCAGTTCTTGGATACACTGAAAAATAAAGCAAGAATTAAGATATGTTGAAGCATTTCAAGCATGATATGCATTTGGTTTTATATAAATTCTTAGAACCTGGGGTAGTCAGAGAGTTTAACTTATCCAATTAAAGCCTATAACTCGTAAATATATGTGTGATTTACTCATTTTTAAAAAAAAATTTTTTTGAGACAGAGTCTCATGAAGTTGCACAGGTTGGTTAGGACTCAACATCTCCTGCTTTAGCCTCCTGAGGTAGCCAAGATTACAGATGTGCATCACCATGCCCAGTTAGTATTTACTTAATATTTTGCCTCTTAATTGTAAAAGTTAAATTGATAACACTTCTTCAAGAAATAGAAATTTTCAGAGATCTTTAAATTTATTCACACTGGCATTCCTTGAAGAAAAATACCCCAATGAAACATTTTTAGAATTTAATTTATATTGCAATTTGAAAGTTAAAAATATCAAGTCTAGGAAATATAAAGTAAAAGTTTCAAGAATGGCAGATATTGTTCTGAAAGTGTATCTATTTCTAAGCAACAGAGAAGCTGGATAATTATTTGTGGGAGAAAATAAATACAAAACCAGGACAATTATTTGTGGGAGGAAATAAACACATGAATAATACAAACTATGATAGATAAATATTTTTTTTCTGTGAACAAAACAACTGAAATGTTTGATTACACCATAATTCTAGCTCAGTAAATGGCAAAAAAAAAAAAAAAAAAAAAAAAAAAAAAGAAAAGAAAATCTCTGACCTAAATTCAGTAGGGTAAATTGTTTTATTCTATCATTTCATGTTGATATTTTTTATAATATTGGGCTCAGTGGAAAGCATGTCTGCTTTATTCTAGAAAGAGAGATGCAGAGAGACAGGCTCTGAGAAAGAAAGTAAAAAACAGTGGTGGCTTTTAACAATGATGAAAAACATGTTTCAGTTGACAGAATGAGATGCATGTAAATGACAAGTAAGCTCTCAGTACCCTGAAAACGTTCAATTCAGAGTGACTTGTGGCCATAAATTACTAGCACGCAGCTTCAGATCCTAGTCTTGTAATTTCATCAAGATCAACAAGATGCAATCTTGAAAACTGTTTGCATGGTGTGAGGACGAATTGATGCCCTTGTTCTTTCAGACGGCTGAGTTTGACGCACAGGAGTCTGACTACTTTTCTGTCTCTGTGTAGCTGTATATGACCATTGTAAATAATTAAGTAGAAATTTGTTACCCTTTTGTCAAATGTATTTCTGATGTTGCTCTTCCTTGCTTCCATTAAGAAATCCCTTGATTAAATTTTAAAGTCTTAAACAATTTGAGAGTCTGAGAGCATTGGATACAAACTACAATTTAAATGTTTTGCAGGGGAAAGTCATATTCTCTTTGGGAGTAGGAAAAATAATGTCAGGTATTTAGTATGCAGCCCCATGATTCCCTTTCAAGACACGATATTACAGATTTGATTACCAGCCCAGTAGCTGGTCTTTGTAGGTCATTTATTTTCCAAACTACTGTCTTGTAGATGTTTAGAATTTGTTGCTTAAAATATTTGAAAATATTTTAAGTTAAGCAAGATATGCATGTAACTAGAAATTTAAACTCTTAGTCATTTCAACTCTTCTCTAACATGATAAAAAATGCTATACAAATGCTTCTTTTTACATAAAATTCATAATTTCTCTTTACATTTTATTCATAGCATTCCCTAGTAACTTTTAGAAAATAAAACAAGGAAATAAGAACTAAACAGTGAAATAATATTTTCTTGACTTATGCTTTGGAAAATACCAACAATTTTAATTTTAAATCATTTTTTTTTGCTAAAGTTCATGATTTTAAAACAGATTTATATGAATATGCAGCATTGTGGAGGTATATTATAATTATTATGTACATTCTAGAAAAAAATAAAGCAGCTTTTAAATCTAGAACACATATAACTCAAAAAATAAAATATGGCATTAAGTTTTCTATTATAATTAACAAAGAAGCAGAACACATTTTGTGTTGTAAGGTAATATTCCACAGTGACTTAATTAAAAGTTTTCTGTGGAATTTTCTCTTTCTTTTATATGGATGAATGTTATGATTCTTTATTTCTCATCTCTCTTCTCTTCATTTCCCCTTTGCTTTACTAAAATGTATGGAAATTAAATATATATTTACAGTATTTAAAATTACTCTCCTCATGAACTTTATTTTAATGATGACTTATTCCTTTATTGTCTATTTTGACTGCTTCAGTCATTACAAGTGCATAGTATATATGTCTCTGTCATTTTGAGGTAAGAATTAGAAACATCAAGATATTATTTTTATTTTGGGATTACATCTGTTTTGGACTGAGTTTGCATATCAAAAACACTGACCCTAATAGAAAGTGCTAAAAAATTAAAATCGCACTATTATGCCCATATTACCTTTTCCCCTACATTCATTACCAAACATTTTCATGAACCTTAGAGTTCATATTCATGTTCCATTATTTTATATTTTAGTGTTTGCTAGGTCTTGACTGACAAAACCTCCCTGTGCAGACCCAAGTTTAAATGTTAGAGTTGTTGATCCAAAAGCATGCCTTGGTTTTGACTGGCTTCCTCCTCCACTTCCCTTTCTCTTTAAGGAAATGGTCTCCCTAGACTGGCTCTGATCGCAGAGCATGCTGGAGTCAATCCCATGAAAATGCTCCTTTTTAATGTCACTTCATGTCCTGGAAGTGAAGGAGATGAGTAGTGTCAGGTTTGTACCTGAAACCTGTTTTTTGAGTCAATTATGGAAACCTCAGTCTCTTCATTAAAAAAAAAAAAAAAAAAAAAAAAAAAAATATATATATATATATATATATATATATATATGAATAGGAATAATTTGCATTTTGGAGAGTGGCACTGATAACTGAGATTCTATGTTATGTAAGATGGCATAATACTCTACATAATACATAGATGGGTAACATCTTCTATTTCTCATATGAAAATGAAGCTAGATTTAGACAGGCAGTCAGTGTAGATCAAGTCAGGTCAGATCAAAGAGGCCAATTTTGAGTGAGTCTGGGAAGTTGGAGACTGTCCCCTGAGGGATTGAAATGTTAATTCCTTCAGAGCCCTTCCTCCACCCTTATCAAGAACCTGCCCCTGCTCCAAGCTGTTGCCAAGGTAACCTGTCCCAGGAATTTCCCCTCTCTACAGGGAGCTATAAGGGAGCTACTCCATCCTGTCCTTTCCCCTTCAGCCCAGATGTTTCCCACATTTTGGCCACCCCACCTAGCATTCCTAGGCCTAGTCATGTCAGCAGGAAGGAGAAAGATAAGGGGAAAAAAGGTAGGAGAACAAAGGAAGCCTAGGACATACAAAAAGGGCAAAACACCTTGCTTCAGGGGATACCAGGATACCAGCTATGACCTCCTTCTCCCTTCCAGGAGAAGTCTATGTTACCCCTTTTTAAATAAACCCTCTGCGTGCTTCTCTAATGTTCAAACTTCAACATATGGGGAAGCAGGACTTGTCACTGATAATCTGCAGTATCAAAAATTCTAGTTCCAGACACTTGGATGGGAGGCAGCTATAGTTTTGTCTTGGTTATTAAGTGAAAACAACAGTTTTAAAAGTTTCTGGCAAGAGGGTAGTTGACAAAAGTGGCTTACAACATTCAAAAAACAAGCCTGGAGAAGAGGAACTTTAAAAACAATTTGTGGGTCCTAACTCTACACACTTTGATATAATTGAGCTGAGTCCTTGCCTGTGAAAAACCAGCCTCTATCTCAGAGAAAAGCCTGTCCAAGGAAGGGACATGACCTTTGTCCTTGGAAAGACCCACAGAGCACTCCTAGGCACATTCCCACCCGGCTAAGGCTAAGTTGTTTATCTACAAATAACAGGAGAGATCTGCTGTGCCAGGTGTCCCTGACTCAGTCAGGCTAGGTGGGGATCCATAGCAACCCCCTAGCAGCCACCAATCAGCATGAGACAGGGAAATACCTGGGATGCCAGATGACCCTCCCAGTAGTTTATGGTGGTTGATAACCTGTTGGGAAACCATGTAGTTCAGCACGAACACCCCTCTTGGCTTAAACCAATCAGTTCAAATAAATCCCCCTCTTGTACTAACCAATCACACCTACCCAACTTGTTCCCACCAGTGAATGTGCTAATCATGTTTTAGAGTTGTTATTTGATTTTCCTGCGGTGTGCGATGATTTGCTAAGAGATGCTATGATGTATGTGAAGTCCCTGCCTTCCCCAAAGAGTGTATAAAACTGCTGCAAACCCTGGGCTCTGGGCCTCTCAGCTTCACCAGTTGCTGTGTGAGTGCGGAGGACCGGGCTAGCTTGCAATAAACACCTCTTTGCTGTTTACATTGATCTTGGTCTCTGGTGGTCTTTTGGGGGTCCCGAATTTGAGCATAACACCTGCACATTGGGAATTTCAAAAACTCTCTGGATAATCTTATAGCCCAAGTTGAATACTAGTGCAGTGTGCATTATATCCTTGTTATGTTTTTAATATAACAAGTGCTCCATAAGATACAAAGTCCTATAGTAGTTCTAAAGCTGGGAGATATCATCTGCTTGGTTATATTTGGAAATGTCTACAGGCAGTTTTGCTTTTCTCAATTGTCACTGTTGGAGCCAAGAATGTAAACAATCACCATAGTAATGGAGAATCATTGTCTCTAACCTAGAGGCATAGTGTCCATTTCCCTGAAGAAAATTCCAAAACAATGTTCCCAGTTCCCTTCCTTCCTTCATTTTTCCCTTTTTATTTAATCTTTTTTTTTTAATTTCATGTTTGTTTTGATTTTAACTATTCTGTGAGTTATCAGAGAAAAACATAAAAGGAGCTTGAATGTGCCTATAATCCCCTGAAGATGGGTTTGGGTTATTCTAGACAGAGCTGGACAGGAAATGGTTATAATAATGCCTGGACCCTGGAGTAGATGTTTTGTTCATGCTGTCCTGGTGACTCTTTCACCAATGCTGAGTCTGTGGGATCCGTTCTACTTCTTACTATCTTTACCCCAAGGTAATAATAAAAGAAATATATATCCACTAATGTAATTCATATTCTTCTTCTATTGATTATGCAATGTTCCAAGGCTGTTTTGGAGTACTGAAACAGCAGCAATAATTAGAACATATTGAACACCCACTGGGTGCATGCCTAGCACCACATAGTAGACTACTGTGTGAATCTTTAATGATTCTGCTACTGTGGACTTCAATAGAAAACAGCAAATAATACTTTCATATTAGGCTGGAAATTCATCTTTTAGGCACATAGTCAAAATTTAATTCTGAGTAACACTTTTTTTTCTGTACTGTTTAGGTTTGCAAGGATTTATTCTCACTTTTCTTTCTCTCTCTTTCATTTGGTTCTAAATAAAAATCCTTAGATAAGTATAATTTCCAAACAAAAAGCAATTTCAATTTCTTTTGGCATAATTATTTAACTAGTAAAACATAACACAAATGTTAATGTATGATGCTTGGCTTTGACTATGATATTTTTCAATGTTTATCTGAACCTCTTTTTCACAGACTCTAATCACCAAGCAAGTGTGGAGCTTAGATTATAGAAAACCCTTGTTTCATGCATCAGGAGAGGAGAAACATGCAGACACACTGAATGTTAAACGAACACAAAATGCATATTATTAAACGATTTCTGCCAATGGCTTATCAGTTTGCTTTATTCTTTTTAATTGTTACTGCTCTGAAATCAATTATTAAAATTGAAAAGATAGTTTCAAAGGGGAAAGAAAGGGATAATGGGTTGATGAGCAAGTCAATGTCTTAAGAATTACACACAGTAATTTTTTTTTAATAATTATGACTCATTGTCTCTCATATTCCTGGATATGAATAACAACAATCCATGTTTTCCTAAAAATGAAATCAATATATGAAACAATTGTTAAGTATGTCCCAGAACTCTGTTATTGAAGAAATCTTCTTGATCTCCATTTTTAGGGACCAGGTTTGGGTTAAACTGCTGCCTTTGCAATGGAGTATCATACAAAGCAACCTGGCACTAAAAGGCATAAGTAAAGATTCCCGTGAATTATTTTGTTGATTTTATAGTTGTTCATTTAAATACTATGCTAGGGCTTTGCTCCCATCTGCTTCCTCTTTCGCTTCGCTCCGGGCAGAGAAGCTGAATGTGTAATCAGCAGTGGATTGTAAGTACCCAAGGCAAAGAAAGCTCAGTGCGCCCCGCCTTTTTTTCTTTTTTTTTGAATATTTTTTATACAGGGAGAGTTTGTGGATTGGGATTGTTGGCGGGGCTGTGGTTTCTGTGCCAAAAATCCACTCCGCGGGAGCCGCCATTTGCTTTCTGCTTGCTGTCTTGATGGCTCTGTATACATTGTCCCGCAGCCGCACCTAGAGGTTGGAGCTGGGCTGCGTGCCGAGCCCTGTCCTCCGAAGGCTGGACTGCAGCCTCGAGCGCCTCGGTGGCCTGTTCGCCGCTGCACCTTCGGGCAGAGCCTGCTCTGGGGTCGTTCTGCACCCCCTGCCAGGGGACCCGTGCTCCGGAGGAGGGGGACGGAGAGCCACGGCAGCAGCCACTTGGGCCCCAGGGGCCGTGCACGGGCTGAAGAGCTGCGGAGGCCAGGGCGGCTCTGCTACGATCGCAGACGAGCGCAGAGCCTGTGAGCGCGGCCCAGAGACGGAGGCGATGGCAGCAGGGTTTCATTTCTAGAAATCTGGACTGGAAACAGAAGCAGCAGTTTGTATAATCCCAAGAACTTGCTTATGCCAGGAAGCTGTAAGGGCAACATGAATATCATTGAGGAGATCTAACATGGTGGCAGGCACAGAGAGATCAAGTCTCTGACATCTTCAACTGCGCGGGCATAGGGAGCCGTAAACTGTCTAAATGCTGTTTGCTCAGGATCACTAGGCAATGCTGAGCTGACGTGGATCTGGGGTGTACAGGCTGGGCCCCTCAGAACACACACACAGAGCCCGAATCGGAGGCAATTAAGCTCCGGTTCGCCTGCTTCGTGTGACTCAGCACTAACGATCCCACTGAAATAATTGGTCGGCCCTTAGGAACTTACAGAGGTAAAAGCCAACCGAGCCTTCATAGGCAGTGGCCACAGGACTGAAATGGGGATTGGGAGAGACAGTCAGGACCCACCCGTTGCATTGGTCACCCGGCAAAGGGAACGAACGGTCACCATTTGCATGGGATACCACCATGGCAGAGAAATGGCGTCACGGGCAGAGGAGATAACTGCATTGAAACCAGCGCGACAGGTGTGTAATCCCCTAGTCATCTCTCTACACACAGCGGGGAAACCTTAAGGGCCACTCCCAGCTCTCCTGTGAAAGCAATAACCAGACTGAGGGAATCAGGAGTGGCGTGGGACTCGCAGCGCCGAACTCCCGGCGCGGAACTCCCGGCTACCACTCCCACCAGTGCTGACAACTGAGGTCTCTTGCACCAGCTACCGGGGGCGTGGCTACAGGAGGGCAAGCAAATTCGCTGGGGGATCTCAGCCCCAAGCTCTACAAACTTAGGGTCTGAGGGAGGCAAACAGGGAGAGTGAGCCCAGGTGTTCATGAAAACAGGGCTCCCAGGAGCAGCAGACCTGGCGTGTAGCCAGTATTGTGGTGAGCGCCACAGGTGAGCACGGCCTGGCTTGAGGAAACACAAGACAAGGCCCTAGACACTCAGGATTGGAGACCCGCCCAGTCTAGGAGAAAGAGCTGCTGCACAGTGAATGGTTCCCACCTATTGAGAGGAGAAGCTTGCCCCAGTGGGCACAGCTCCACCTACTGGAAGAGAAGTTAATAGAACTCTAGGACTGCATTTATTATTATTATTATTATCATTTTTTTTTCTTTTTCTTTTTTTTTTCTTCTTTTTCTTTCATTTTCAATTTTTATTTGTTGTTATTCTTTAACTTTTTTCAATGTTTCTATTTTTTTTTAATTTTTTTATTTTATTATTATTATTTTTTTTAAATTTTAATTTTCATTTTTTTATTATCATTATTATTTTTGTTAAATTTTTTTTCTCGTCTTTTCTTTCTTTCTTTATTATCTAATCTTTGTTATTTTTGTTTCTTTTGTGTTTTCATTTCTTTTCAATTTTCTTATTCCCCCTTCCTTGAATTCTACCTGCCTACTCTCATTCTCTTTAGTGACTTCTTCCCTTCCCTTCTAATATCTTTCCTCCCAAGCATCAAATAAATCTATAAGAGTAAACAGAAACTCAGCAGTCAAACAGAACAAGAAGTAACATGAGCAGCATAAAAAAGCAAGGAAGAAAAGGAGTACAAACAATGAAGGACAGCCTAAATATTCAGGAGGACCTAGAGTCAGCAGAAAAATGGTCATATAAAGAACTCAAGGAATACCTTAGACAGATGGAATGGAACCTTAAAGAAGATACGAGACAGCAAATCCAAACAGTGAAAGAACACTTTGAAAATGAATTACATAAACAGATAAAAGAAGAAGTTAAGCATCTTTATCAGGAGATAGAGATTATATTATAAAAAAAAACAAACAATAATTCTAGAAATGAAGGAAACGATAAACCAAATTAAAAACTCAATTGAGAGTATCACCAACAGAGTGGAGCAAGTAGAAGCCAGAACATCAGATAATGAAGACAAAATATATCATCTTGAAAAGAGCCTAGCCAACTCAGAAAGGCTGGTTAAAAACCACGAGAAAAACATCCAGGAGATATGGGATAACATAAAAAACCAAACCTATGAGTCATCGGGATAGAAGAAGGTACAGAGATTCAAACCAAGGGAATGAGTAGCCTGCTGAATGAAATAATTACAGAAAACTTTCCAGAAATAAAAAAGGAAACGGATATACAAATTGTAGATGCATACAGGACACCGAGCACACAAAATCACAGTAGACCAACGCCAAGACACATTGTTATGAAGATATCCAATATACAGAACAAAGAGAAAATATTAAAAGCTACAAGAGAAAGGAGGCAGATTACATTCAGGGGTAAACCAATAAGGTTAACAACGGATTTTTCATCACAGATGCTGAAAGCGAGAAGATCCTGGAACAACGTATTTCAAACACTGAAAGACAATGGATGCCAACCAAGAATTCTGTATCCAGCAAAATTAAGCTTCAGGTACGACAACGAAATAAAAATCTTTCATGATAAACAAAAGCTAAAAGTATTTGCAGCCAAAAAACCAGCATTGCAAAGCATCTTGAGCAAAACACTACACGAGGAAGAAATGAAAAACAATAACCAAAACCATCAGTGGGAAGTGCCTCTATAAAGACAGAGGGCAGAGGGAAAGCTAACCATGGAGAAACAAACTAAATTAAAAAAAAAAAAGAAGATAAATAATCAAACATGGCTGGAAGTACAAACCATATATCAATAGTAACTCTAAACGTTAATGGCTTAAACTCTCCAATAAAGCGACATAGGCTGGTAACATGGATTAAAAAAACAAATCCAACAATATGCTGCCTCCAGGAGACACATCTGATTGGAAAAGACATACACAGGCTGAAGGTGAAAGGTTGGGAAAAAATATACCTCGCACACGGTCCTCGTAAGCAAGCAGGGGTGGCCATCCTCATATCTAATAAAATCGACTTCAAGACTAAGTTAATCAAAAGGGATAAGGAAGGACATTATATACTGTTAAAAGGAACCATTCACCAACAAGACATAACAATTATCAATATTTATGCACCAAATAATGGTGCTGCGACGTTCATAAAACAAATTCTCCTCAAGTTCAAGAATCAAATAGACCACAACACAATAATTATGGGTGACTTCAACACACTTCTCTCACAATTGGACAGATCCTCCAAACAAAAGCTGAATAAAGAAACTATAGAACTCAATATCACAATCAACAACCTAGACTTAACTGACATATATAAAATATATCAACCATCATCAAGTGGATATACTTTTTTCTCAGCAGCACATGGATCCTTCTCAAAAACAGACCATATATTATGCCATAGGGCAACGCTCAGTAAATATACAGGGGTGGAGATAATACCATGCATTTTATCTGATCATAATGGAATGAAACTGGAAATCAATGAAAAAAGAAGGAAGGAAAAATCCTACATCACATGGAAAATGAACAATATGTTACTGAATGATCAATGGGTTACAGAAGACATAAAGGAGGAAATCAAAAAATTCTTAGAGATAAATGAAAATACAGACACAACGTATCGGAATCTATGGGACACAATGAAAGCAGTTTTAAGAGGGAAATTCATCGCTTGGAGGTCATTCCTCAAAAAAAGGAAAAACCAACAAATAAATGAGCTCACACTTCATCTCAAAGCCCTAGAAATGGAAGAGCAAAACAACAGCAAATGTAGCAGAAGGCAAGAAATAATTAAAATCAGAGCGGAAATCAACGAAATTGAAACAAAAGAAACCATTGAAAAAATTAACAAAACTAAAAGTTGGTTCTTTGAAAAAATAAATAAGATCGACAGACCCTTAGCCATGCTAACGAAGAGAAGAAGAGAGAGAACTCAAATTACTAACATACGGGATGAAAAAGGCAATATCACAACAGACGCTACAGAAATACAGAAGACAATTAGAAATTATTTTGAAAACCTATATTCCAATAAAATAGAAGATAGTGAAGACATCGATAAATTCCTTAAGTCATATGATTTGCCCAGACTGAGTCAGGAGGATACTCACAACTTAAACAGACCAATAACAATAGATGAAATAGAAGAAGCAATCAAAAGACTTCCAACCAAGAAAAGCCCAGGACTGGATGGGTATACAGCGGAGTTTTACAAAACCTTTAAGGAAGAATTAATACCAATACTTTTCAAGTTATTTCAGGAAATAGAAAAAGAAGGAGCTCTGCCAAATTCATTCTATGAGGCCAACATCACCCTGATTCCGAAACCAGACAAAGACACCTCAAAGAAAGAAAACTACAGACCAATATCTCTGATGAACCTAGATGCAAAAATCCTCAATAAAATTCTGGCGAATCGGATACAAAGGCACATCAAAAAAATTGTGCACCATGATCAAGTAGGATTCATCCCTGGGATGCAAGGATGGTTCAATATACGGAAATCAATAAATGTTATTCACCACATCAATAGACTTAAAAATAAGAACCATATGATCATCTCAATAGACGCAGAAAAAGCATTCAACAAAGTACAGCATCCCTTTATGTTCAAAACATTAGAAAAACTAGGGATAACAGGAACTTACCTCGACATTGTAAAAGCTATCTATGCTAAGCCTCAGGCTAGCATCATTCTCAATGGAGAAAAATTGAAGGCATTCCCCCTAAAATCTGGAACAAGACAGGGATGCCCTCTATCACCACTTCTATTCAATATAGTTCTTGAAACACTGGCCAGAGCAATTAGACAGACGAAAGAAATTAAAGGCATAAAAATAGGAAAGGAAGAACTTAAACTATCACTATTTGCAGATGACATGATTCTATACCTAGAAGACCCAAAAGGGTCTACAAAAAAACTACTAGAACTAATAAATGAATTCAGCAAAGTGGCAGGATATAAAATCAACACGCATAAATCAAAGGCATTTCTGTATATCAGCGACAAAACTTCTGAAACGGAAATGAGGAAAAACACTCCATTCACAATATCCTCAAAAAAAATAAAATACTTGGGAATCAACCTAACAAAAGAGGTGAAAGATTTAAACAATGAAAACTACAAAACCCTAAAAAGAGAAGTAGAAGAAGATCTTAGAAGATGGAAAAATATACCCTGTTCATGGATAGGCAGAACTAACATCATCAAAATGGCGATATTACCAAAAGTTCTCTATAGGTTTAATGCAATGCCAATCAAAATCCCAACGGCATTTCTTGTAGAAATGGATAAAGCAATCATGAAATTGATATGGAAAAAATAAAAGACCCAGAATAGCAAAAGCAATTCTAAGCAGGAAGTGCGAATCAGGCGGTATAGCGATACCAGACTTAAAACTATATTACAGAGCAATAGTAACAAAAACAGCATGGTACTGGTACCAAAACAGGAGGGTGGACCAATGGTACAGAATAGAGGACACAGAGACTAATCCACAAAGCTACAACTATCTTATATTTGATAAAGGAGCTAAAAGCATGCAATGGAGGGAGGATAGCATCTTCAACAAATGGTGCTGGGAAAACTGGAAATCCATATGCAACAAAATGAAACTGAATCCACTCCTCTCGCCATGCACAAAAGTTAACTCAAAGTGGATCAAGGAGCTAGATATCAAATCAGAGACACGCCGTCTGATAGAAGAAAAAGTTGGCGCCGATCTACATATTGTAGGGTCGGGCTCCAAATTCCTTAATAGGACACCCATAGCACAAAAGTTGATAACAAGAATCAACAAATGGGACTTACTTAAACTGAAAAGTTTTCTCTCAGCAAGAGAAACAATAAAAGAGGTAAATAGCGAGCCTACATCATGGGAACAAATTTTTACTCCTCACACTTCAGATAGAGCCCTAATATCCAGAGTATACAAAGAGCTCAAAAAATTAAACAATAAGAAAACAAATAACCCAATCAACAAATGGGCCAAAGACCTGAACAGACACTTCTCAGAGGAGGACATACAATCAATCAACAAGTACATGAAAAAATGCTCACCATCTCTAGTAGTCAGAGAAATGCAAATCAAAACCACCCTAAGATACCATCTCACTCCAGTAAGATTGGCAGCCATTATGAAGTCAAACAACAACAAGTGCTGGCTAGGATGTGGGGAAAAGGGTACTCTTGTACATTGCTGGTGGGACTGCAAACTGGTGCGGCCAATCTGGAAAGCAGTATGGAGATTCCTGGGAAAGCTGGGAATGGAACCACCATTTGACCCAGCTATTGCCCTTCTTGGACTATTCCCTGAAGACCTTAAAAGAGCGTACTACAGGGATACTGCTACATCGATGTTCATAGCAGCACAATTCACAATTGCTAGACTGTGGAACCAACCCAGATGCCCTTCAATAGATGAATGGATAAAAAAAATGTGGCATTTATACACCATGGAGTATTACGCAGCACTAAAAAATGACAAAATCATAGAATTTGCAGGGAAATGGATGGCACTAGAGCAGATTATGCTTAGTGAAGCTAGCCAATCCCTAAAAAACAAATACCAAATGTCTTCTTTGATATAATGAGAGCCACTAAGAACAGAGCAGGGAGGAAGAGCAGGAAGAAAAGATTAACATTAAACAGATACATGAGGTGGGATGGAAAGGGAGAGAAAAGGGAAATTGCATGGTAATGGAGGGAGACCCTCATTGTTATACAAAATTACATATAAGAGGTTGTGAGGGGAATGGGAAAATAAACAAGGAGAGAAATGAATTACAGTGGATGGGGTAGAGAGAGAAGATGGGAGGGGAGGGAGGGGGGATAGTAGAGGATAGGGAAGGTAGCAGAATACAACAGTTACTAATAGGGCATTACGTAAAAATGTGGATGTGTAACCGATGTGATTCTGCAATCTGTATTTGGGGTAAAATTGGGAGTTCATAACCAACTTGAATCTAATGTATGAAATATGATATGTCAATAGCTTTATAATGTTTTGAACAACCAATAAAAAAATAAATTAAAAAAAAATAAAATAAATACTATGCTAGATAAAACACTATGGCTTCTGGTGGGGAAGTAACTTTTCCAACATCACACACACACAAACACACACACACACCACACACACACACACACACACACACACACACACACACATATATATATATATATATATATATATATCTTTTTAAATTTTTTATTTGTTTTAATTAGTTATACATGATAGTAGAATGCACTTATGCACTTTGGTATATCATACATAGATGGGATATAATTTCACATTTTTCTGAGTGTACATGTTGCAGAATCATATTTATCTCATACTAGACAAGAGTGCCAAAAACATTCATTGGAGAAAAGATAGCCTATTCAACAAATGGTGCTGGCAAAACTGGAAATGCTTATGTAGTGAAATGAAATTAAATCTCTATCTCTCACCCTGCACAAAATTCAAATCAAACTGAATCAAAGACTTAGGCACTAGAACAGAAACCCTGTGGCTAATAGAATAAAAAAAAACAGGCCCAAATCTTCACCATATTGGCCTAGGATCTGACTTCCTTAACAAGACTCCTAAAGCTCAAGAAGTAAAATCAAGAATTAATAAGTGGGATGGATTCAAATTAAAAATGAAACAATAATATGAGGAGAGAGCCTACAGATTAGGAGAAAATCTTTACCATGTGCACCTCCAATAAAGCATTAATCTCTAGGATATATAAAGAACTCAAAAACTTAACACCAAAACCCAAATAACCCAATCAATAAATGGGCTGAGGAACTGAACAGACACTTCACAGAAGAATAAATACAATTGATCAACAAATATATAAAAAAGTATTCAACATCTATAGCAATTAGAGAAATGCAAATCAAAACTACTCTATTATTTCATCTCACTCGTTTCAGAATGGCAATCATCAAGAATATAGGCAATAATAAATGTTGATGAGAATATGGTTAAAAAGGCACACTTGTATATTGCTGGTGAGACTGCAAATTGGTGCAACCATATGGAAAGCAATATGGAGATTCCTCAGAAAATTGGACATGGAACCACCATTTGGCCCCAACTATCACACTTCCTGGTTTATACCCAAAGTACTTAAAATCGGCATACTATAGTGACACAGCCACATTAATGTTTATAGCAGCTCAATTCACAATAGCCAGACTATAAACCTTTTTTATACAAGGTTCAAGGCATTGTAACATTATTTGAGTGTTTCTTTTAGAAATCCATGTTCATAAGTAGAACTTATTTGTATGATTCTATGAGCTCTAATAGCAGGATGAATACCTAAACACACAAACATGTTCACCTGCCCAGCATGCAGGCTATCCTTTCTGACATAAGAATCTTCTTTTTCCAATAAGTTTACACATTTATATGGTTTAAGTGATTTCTCTTATTCATAGTACAGTGAGATGAAAAGCTCTTTTGAAATTCAGAGATAAGAAAAGAAGGCATACTCATTTTCTGCATGTGAAGAAATTAATAATTAAATAATTATGTCTTGTGCTACATTGTATACATTTTTCTATTTTGACAAATATTTCTTATTTATGACTGTAAATGTGTTTTGTTAAAAGAACTATAGTTCCATTAATAAGATTATGAAATATAACATCATTAAAGTAGGGTGTACTATTCCTTTTAACAATTTAAACACTGAAAATAAGACTAATGAAATTCTATTTAGAAATTATATCATAATGTATATTTATAGACATATATATTATGTGTATTATGTATATCTATATATCTTATGGTTTATTCTATGGGGAGAAGGGAAAAATACTAAATATGTAAGAAATACTCATATTTTTCTTAACTCCAATCAACTATTGGCTTATATTACCTATTATTGATTTGCTAATAAAATATCTACACATATTTTTAAAAAATATATATATACATATATTAGTAGCCTCTCAAGTTATAGATTTAAACCAACTATATATATATATATAACATATCCTGCTACAAACAAGTAAAATTGTGGTAATTTTATCAGGTAGATCTATTACTGTGTGAATCAGAGACTAACACTGAATGGGTTTCCATTGGAAATAGACATGCACATAGTAGTATATTGAGGGGCTGTCAAAATGCAAATTTTGAAAGACAAAAATAAATTCTAGAAAATGAGTAAATATGAAATAAACCACAGACACACAAGTGAGTATGAAATAAATGAATCAGAAATTTCTGTATGGTCAAAGGAGTCATCACTGAGAATTATTCTTGAAGAATTACCATACTAATTGGTAGGTACATAGAACAAACAAAAAGAAAGAAAAATAAGTTATTATAAATACCATCCTAGGTAGCACGTAGAATGAAAAGCTTGAAAGCAATATTGACTCTCATAACCCAACTACTCTGGATTCCCAATGGATATCATCCTTCTTTCCATTATTGAATATTAACATTTGATTATATCCAAAGAATAACAATATGATATTCAAAGTTTTTAAAGCATTCAGCTAAAGATTTTGAGTAGGTGGATATTTTAATGACATTATATATGCACAAGAGTATTCTCCTTAACATACCCTTTCCCTAAGTTCCCCACCTGAAGTCTGTAGAAATATCAAAACCTTCTTCCGAGCAACATATCCATATACATTGATGCCATTTAACCTCTTCTGTGTCCTTAAAAAAATATGAAAAGTCCTAAACCATTTAGCAAAACAAATCCCCTGTCAATATTATTGTTTCAGCTACTAGAACAATAGAAACAACATTTTATATAACAGAAATAAAACTGAAATGGAATGAAAAAAAGAGAAAAAAGAAAAAAATCTTCTTTCAAAACCCAATTAATAATTGCTCCTTGATAATAACCCTGAAGACCTTCATTTTAGTCCAGTATGTAGAGTTCATATCAAATAATATGAAATCAGTATATAATAGGTAGAATAATTGATCCTAGGACTTGTCAATATGTTATTTCACATGGCAGAAAGAAATTAATTTTAGAAAATAACACCTAATCCTGGATTTCCCAGGTAGACCCAATGTAATTGCAACAGTTCTTAAATAAGTCAGAAATAGAGAGATGGTATCCTTAGGAATACTTCACAGATAAATACTGGCTTTGAAGAAGTGAGGGTACCAGGAGCCAGGGAATGAAGAAGTCTGTTGCCTTTCTCAAAAAGGCAAGAAGACAGATTCTCCCTTAGGCTTCCAGAAGGAATGCAGCCTGCTCAAACTTTTATTTAAGCCTAGTGAAAACCATTTATGATTTTGACCTCCCAAACTCAAAGACAATGAACATGCATTGTTTCAAGTTAGAAAATTTATGGAAATTCTTTACAGGAGCAATAAGATACGGCTATAGTCTCCTTCTTGGGTATTTACTAGCTTTTATTTTGAAAATATTTCTTCAAGCCCTTTCTAGGGATTACCAGAATGAGGTTCACACATGTTGATAGCATATTGTTAAAACTACAAAGTAACATCTTCCATATGATTCCCTTTCTTTCTGTATGCAGCTCTTATTCTTCTAACCATTGATGAATTTCCACCATTAAATATTATTGTAAATTATTGATCACCATCTTATAAATTCATCAAAGCCATATTTGGATCTGTGTGGAATGTTATTGATTTGCAAGGGTAACAGTTTTATTTTATATGTGCATCCATGTAGTAAGTCAAACATTACTCTAGAAGCAAAATTCAAAAAATGTTTTCTAAAAATGGGGAAGGAAAAAAAGGAAAGTTTCAAGTATCCAATATCATTTTTTTTTTGTCTCCCTCCCACTCCTCTTCCATTACTAGGGAATGATTCCATGGGACACTCTACCACTGATCTACATCCTCAGTCCTTTTTATTTTTCATTTCAAGTTAGGGTCTCCTGAGTTGCTCAGTCTGGCTTCAAAATTGTGATCATTCTGCCTTAGCCTGCCAAGTTGGTGGGATTACAAGCATACACCACTGTGCCTAGCTTCTTTTTCTTAAAGTAGATTATTGCCCAGAAATCTTCTGATAAGCACACTTTTAAAATATCCTCAATTAACCAGTATAACTTCACACCATGTATAACCACAAGAAAAGGAAGTTATATTTCATATTTGTATAATGTCAAAATACATTCTACTTCATGTATAACTAAAAAGAACAAGTAAAAAATTAAGAATAAATTTTTAAAAACCAAATAATAAAATATCCCCCATAGTCCCAGATATTTCTATAATTATTAAGACAGAGAGTTCAACTGGAACTTTCTACTGAAAACATATTTTTACACCCTTTTAATACACAAAGGCATACGTATTTTTAAATTATGCTACATTTTCCTTATTTTTTTGTAGTTGTCTAAAAATAAAATTCTATTTACCCAATCATCAAAAGTTTGACATAAACATTTTTTATATTTACAAAGATTTTTTTATATGAATATAGCATGATTTTTGTTAGACATTTTTATTTTAGCTGATTTTTATTATATATATGCTCAGGCATATTTCTGAGTATATTTGCTCCTATATATTCAAGACCAAATGGAAAGATATGATCCTACAAATTGAATTTGGTTAAGGGCTATGGATATTTTTAAGGCTCTAGACAAATTTTGCCAAATAGCTCTTCACTTTTGATCAATTTTATCTGTATCTTCAATGTCTGAAATTTCTTCTCTCACTATAAACTATCCAACAATGCCACTGTCTGCTAAATTTGAAAAGCAAAAATGTTACCTTGTTCTTGATGTAATTTGGAGTTACTTGGGTATGTTACTGGTGATTTTAAGCATTTTAATTTACTTTTCAAATTTAGTATTTTGTTGTCTATGAATGCTCTGCTCATGCTTTCTGTCTACCTTTCTATTGGAATATTTTTAGCCTTATTATAGTGAATTCTTATACACCATCATTTCAGTTGTATATTACATTTGTTTCAAATGTAATTCCTGGTTTGATAATGCTTTTTATTAAGTTCATTCCTTTGAAGTACATGCTAATTTTGTGTAGTTACATTTATATTTTTTCCTTTGATGTTTATAGACATTCTTTTATGCTTAGAAAACATCTTTTTAACTAAAGACCATGGGGATACTAAATGTAATTTTTCTGATAAATTTATCTTCTATGTAGACTTTAAAAAAATCTCATTCATGCTTTCTATACTGCCATAAGTTTTATAACAAATATACCACTTACGTTAACTCTGAAATAATTATTATGCTTTTAGAGATCTCTTCTTTTGAAAAAAATATTGCAGTGAATGATTACAATATTTGAAAAAAATACACACACACAAATATATATAAGCACTAGACTATGATTTCCAGCCTATTTTAATTTACCTCTGCCAATTTTGTGGAAATATTCACAGAACTAAAATCTGGAGACTTAATGGTTGCCATTTTAAGGATGCTTTTCCTCAAGCTCCTCTTCAACATTTTGCTACTATTCCTTGAGTTTGCACTTGTGACTTAGTTTTCTTATTTAACTAAGAAAATTAATTAAAAATAAAATAATTGCCTCTATAATGATGCATTCATTTATACTTATATGAAGATATTGGTCAGATACATATTTTCTACCCATTTATATATTCTGTTTCAAAACTGTACATTTTATTGCTTGGTATGCATCTAAATTGGAAGTTTATATTATTATATCTATCATTATATCAATCATTATATGCCATTTTATCATTGGTCTCCATTCTACCATCATTGAATCGAGGTACTGACATGATTCTTTTTTAAAATTGATTTTAACAAATCTTTATATTACCAATCTTTTCCCAACTTGCCAAGCTCTAATTCCTACACTTGAATGAAGATATTCATGATTTCTTAAACACCTTAGACTATTTCACATCTACCTTCCTCTGGCTGCACTTATCTGCTACCTACAATCATTCATTATCCTGACATTCCCCAAACCCACACTGGGCTGGTGAAGTGCCCTTCAACTATGCGTCCATCACACTATATACATTGTTTATTCTTTCTTTCCTTCTTTTTGTGCAATTATTGAGATTTATTTAGCTCATGCATCTGACACCTACCATGAGCAATATTTCTCAATTAGAAAAATCATCTAATTTTCTTTTATTCCCAGTTCTCAACCACAAGATTAACATTGAGTGAACTAGGCAACAAATAATTTTTTTGTTACATTAGGCTGAATGAAAAATGTAGAAAAGCCTATTAATTCAATTATCATATTTTGTCCAGTAAAGTTTCAAATCCTGAACCAGAATTAAATAAATGATATAATAGGCTTACGAGTTTTTTCCATTAGTAAATGTGCATAAGGGATGGTCAGAGAGCCATACTAACTAGTATGAAGACACCATCAATTTATGCTGTGTAACACATTGAATTACTTTAGAATTGTTTTGAGAGTTTATGATAATGACCGAGGAGTGGGAAAGAGCTAATTATCAGAATTGGGATGAAGAGTAAAAGAACTGAGAATTTTGATGGGGTGGGTCTGAATTTGTCATCCAATCATAATGTAAAATATCAGAAATTTTAAGTCATATTAGTTTACTTATAACTTTTTATACAAATGATGTATTATTCCCTACTGAAAAGAATATATTAAATGCTCTTTAAGAAAATTCTGTTAATATGTGCATATTTAATTATTCGTATTATAGAACATTGAACTTTAAACATGTTACCTTTGCAAAAAAAAAAAAAAGTCCAGTAAGAAGCATTTTCTCTCTTTTTCCAGTTATTATATTCTCCATAACAGACTTTCCTGGGTACTCTTGTATGGAAGCTTTTTTAAAATACTAGAATGGATTTTTCTGTAGTACATAATGGCCTTCACATGCTGAAAATTATCCTAGAATGGACATTAAGGAAGTGATAATGGTAATCCTGATAAGTTACTTTGATTTCCCTCTTTGATAAGTCACATATCTTATCAAAAAAGTAATTCTGTGGTTGAATATGGAGTAATAGCGAGAGGATATTTGTTAGAACATACATAAAGAAGGAGGTTTGGGGTCAAGGGCTTTCTCTTGCCTAAAGTATGCTTTAGAATTGAGAGAAAGAATTATCAGGTTTGTCTAGAGAAAGGCAAAGTGAAAAGAAGGTCTAATGATTTCAGTCTTCTTATTCAAGGATGAAAAGGCAATGTCACTGGCTCAGCAAGACAAGGAGGAAAAATACTGAAAGTGGGAAATCTAGAGACATAGATAGAGCTTCCATAAGAGAGACTAAAAGAGGCCACAAAATGATGAGGAAAATGATCAATATGATTTGATAACAAAGATTATAGTGACCTATTCAGTAGGATGTTGTGATTTGTTTCAACAGTAGTTTGGAATCCAAAAACAATTTAAGTGCTTAGAACGAAGTTAAAATGATGACAAAGGCTGGAAATGATGTGGCAAGCAGTGTGGAAAGTTGAGAGTGAAGATTTCAGATTTAGAGTGCAATTAATAATGAAAAGAAATGAAAAGAAGCCTTGAGAATAGTTTGACGTTTAAGATGCATGGTGTTGTTCATGACTTACTATAGGACAAACGGATTTATGGCTCAATTGTAGAATTTTTTTTTGTCCCATTGGGATTTATTCTAGTAAAGTGCATGTGAAGTGGAATGCTGTTGCTTAATTTTTCAGCTATTCAATTCTAATTAATACCATTCTTAACAGTAATTCTGAAAATAATTTACGCATGGTGGGAGTAGAAGATCCTGCAGGTTAAAGAGAGAGAGAGAGAGAGAAGAGAAGAGAAGAGAAGAGAAGAGAAGAGAAGAGAAGAGGAGAGGAGAGAAGAGGAGAGAAGAGAGAGAGAGAAAACTGGATTCCTAGGTGGGTTTTAAGCAAGTGTAGATAGAAAAAGTGAAGAGTCACATTTGGAAATGATTAGAAATGGGGCAGAAGTGATATACAGACGCTGATGGCTGAGTGTTTGGGTGTCTTAAATTCCACAGTGTCAATTGAAAGTGAAGCCTATAGATTGCAAATGTTTGATATCATCAACTTTTTTTTTTTTTTTCAATTGTGCTTGGTGTTGAAGAACCACAAATACATAAGCACATAAGTCACATAATGGAAATGCTGTCAATAGAAATAAGTTAACTCTATAAAATTGATCTAGTCTGCTGGTTAAACACCAGATCCCTCTCAGTAATTCCTGTTGGAGAAGTTTCCTTAGAAATGAATTAGAACAATCTAAGAAGGAATTGAATATTAAAATGGAAGAATGCAATGTCATAGTACTATCAAGTAGTTCCTAGAAATGTTTATCCACTTTCTTATTGTAGTCTATAGGCAACAAAAGTTATTTCTACTTAGTGCTCTCTTGTGTGATCTAAGTAAAAAAAAATGTAAAACATCTTTATTTGCATCCAACTGTGCACATTTTCAAAGTCCTCTGTTCATAACTCTATACTTGGTCATATTGCTTTTTTTTAATTGCTTTTATTTTTTAAATACACGACAGTGGAATGCATCACAATTCTTATTACACATATAAAACATAATTTTTCATATCTCTGTTTATATATAAAATATGTTCACACCAATTCATGTCTTTGTACATGTACTTTGGATAATGATGTCCATCTCATTCCTCCATCATTGCTAACCCCCTGCCGTCTCCCTTCCCCTCCCACCACTCTGCCCTATCTAGAGTTCATCAATTCCTCCCATGCTCTCTCTTCCTACCCAACTATGAGTCAGTCACCTTATATAAGAAAAAACATTCCCTATTTGTTTGGGGGGGATTGGCTAACTTCACTTAGCATTATCTTCTCCAACTGCATCCATTTACCTGCAAATGCCATGATTTTATTCTTTTTTATTGCTGAGTAATATTCTATTGTGTATCTATCTATCTATCTATCTATCTATATATATATATCTATATATATATCTATATATCTATCCATATATATATATATATATATATATATATATATATATATATATATATATCACATTTTTAATCCATTCATCTACTGAAGGGCATTTAGGTTGATTCCACAGTTTAGCTATTGTGAATTGTGTTGCTATAAACACTGATGTGGCTATGTCCCTGTAGTGTGATCTTTTAAAGTCCTTTGGGTATAGACTGAGGAAAGGGATAGCTTGGTCAAATGATGGTTCCATTCCAAGTTTTCCAAGGAATCTCCATACTGCTTTCCATATTGGAAGTACCAAAAGCAATGTATGAGTGTGCCTTTTTCCCCACATCCTCGCCAATGCTTATTGCTGTTTTTCTTCATAATAGCTGCCATTCTGACTGAGGTGAGATGGTATCTTAGAGTAGTTTTGATTTGCATTTTTTTAATTGCTAGAGATGATGAACATTTTTTCATATATTTGTTGATTGATTGTATATCCTCTTCTGAGAAGTGTCTGTTCAGGTCCTTGGTCCATTTATTGATTGGGTTATTGTTATTATTTTTTTGGTGTTTAGCTTTTTGAGTTCTTTATATACCCTAGGGATTAGTGCTCTATCTGATGCGTGAGGGGTAAATATTTTCTCCTAAGATGTAGGCTCTCTATTCACCTCACAGATTGTTTCTTTTGCTGAGAAGAAACTTTTTAGTTTGAGTCCATCCCATTTGTTGATTATTGGTTTTAATTCTTGCACAAAAGGTTCTTATTAAGTTGGGCCTAATCCCACATGATGGAGATTAGAGCCTACTTTTTCTTCTATTAAGAAGAGAGTCTCTGGTTTAATTCTTAGGTCCTTGATCCACTTTGAGTTGAGTTTCGTGCATGGTACTTGGTCATATTTCAACTGTTTATCTAATTTAGAAAACTTCTGATCAGTAAACTTTAGCTCTAGAATCAAGAACTTTTCACATACAGCTTAAGAAATATGAATGCCATCCTCATAGTATATTTTAAGAATTATTGTTGTTAACTGATTTTGGAGTTAATGCTTTATGAAATGCTTAACTATACATATATTCAATCATGTATATTTCTTTTTGAGCTGCATGTGAGTACACAGTTACATAGGATCTTGTAAAATGAATACTTCTACATTCAAAACATATTAAGTAATTATTATAAATCCTATAAAACATTTGTATATAGAACAGACAATAGAACTTCAGGGTATTGAAATCATGCTTGAGTATCAGAAACATTATTTTTTTAAATAAACATCTTTTTTAAAGAATGTGTAATCTGGGGGAAGATATTTGAAATATTTCCCAATAAATCAAATCATTTTAAATTAAAGACTAAAATATCTTTGAAATTAGAAATATCTTAGAAATTCCTAGTATTTTTCTTTTGTTCTTCCTTCTTTTCTTTCTTTTAAATCAAGAGCATTTACTTCCTTTTATATGTGACAAACTGAATCTTTCTCAGGGAATAATTTAAGAATGACAAAGACATTGATTTTTCCATTTTTCCTTTCTTTTTCATATATATATTTAAATTTCAGCAATAGTGAATGCCATATAGATACATAGGGAAGTGTTAATGACAATGAATTCCTTTGTAAAGTGATCAAAGCTTGCCATGTTATTGAAGATATTTTAAAGCTGATTATATTGTCCTTCTTATTGTCTCACTGAGATTTGAGGAAAAGCATTTTGTGGGGGCAGCTTCAAATGATACTATGTGCGTGTCTGGTTACTAAGGTGACAGATTATGGTCATGTTCTCTCACTGCCATAGAAACAAAGCTACAACAAATGTAAATTGCCTATAATTTTCTCATTTTCAAAATTTGCATTTGCAAATAAAGGCAAGAAGGATTCATGTTACTTTACAGAGATATTAATTCTGAGATCATACAGATTTTAAATGTAAACTTCTTTAAAATAGAAAGGACGTTGTTTAAAGGATTAATCATGAGTTATTTTAGAACATTTTTATGTATTAAGGAAATTTAAATCTCATAAAGTATCTTTAAAACAATTGTAAACCTTCTAATATTAAACAAAGTTCTGCATCCATGTTGCTTTACACTGATCTTTTCTTCCTATTACTAATTTGTTTAGAAAAAAAAAACTAAATGCATTTTGTGTGAAAATTTTTCCACAATACTGCAAAAATTCTGTGGACAATGCTAGCTTCCTGGAAAGTGAAATTTCTATTTAGTTTACTAGTATACCTTCATTTACTCAAAAAAAAAAATTGCATGCAAGCTACTCAGCCACGTTAATATAACAAGCACATGACTTGAAATTAAAAATGGGTTTTTAAGGGCTGTGGTTGTAGCTCAGTGGTAGAGCGCACTAGGTTCAATTCTCAGTGCCATGTATAAATAAATAAAATAAAAGTCCATTGACAACTAAGAATATATATATATTTTAAATGGCTTTTTAAGCTGAGCCTGGTGGTGTGTACCTATGATTCCAGCTACTCAGAGACTGAGGTAGAAAGATCACTGGTTCAAGGCCAGCCTGGGTAACTTAGAAAGACCCTGTCTCAAACTAAAATTTAAAAAGAGCTAGGGATGTAGCTAAGTGATAGAGTGCTTCTGGGTTCAATTCCCAGTATGACAACAAACATACAAACAAATAAAAAGAAGAGGCTTTAATTTAATAATATTTAATGCAATTTACACTTGAACTGTTATAGTAAATCAGACTAAAAATCACAAAACGGGCCCTGTGTTATCAAGGAGATGCTCTGAGGATAGTAGATAGAGAAACAGCAAGAATGGACTCAGAAGCAGGGAAGCAAAGAAGCCCTTGATGCATTTGTCATTAAATGGAATGGTGGGAGGGAAATGCATAAACACAGAGTGATTATCCAACAATAAAATAAATGTGTGTGTGTGTGTGTGTACACATATATCCCCCAAATTAAGCTATTTGCTCTTTATTCTGAGAGTCATGGAAATTTTTGAACTGATTTAAGTAGAAGAAAAGCAAAATCAGTTTTATGTTTAGAAAAATCATTTGAAGAATAGAATACAAGTAAAATGATTAATGACTGCAGACAGGATAAATTTTTGCTAATCTGTAGAGGTAACCTAGATAAAATTTCACAGTAGGCATAGAAAGAATTTGCAAAATTTGAGTAAAAGAGACAAGAATATTTTACCCTTTTATTCATTGTGACTTGATCTGCCTTGATCAATTAAATAAATTTAGCCACAAAATTAAATGACTGTGATAATTCTAAGACTACTATGTATTGCAAAAAATAATCTTTTTTTTCAGAATTAGAGGAATTAAGGAATTCCTTAATTAAGGAAGCAGCCTTAATTAAGCACAGGGTGAGCTAGAATTTGAACAAAAAATGAGAGATAAGTATGTCAAAGGGAAGAAGAAAGAATTTCTAGAAGAGGAGTAGCAATCACCAAAGCTTGAGCGGACAGGAACAAAGTAAGACACATAGAGGCAATTGGAAGTAGACCAGTGACAGCTAGGGTCCAACATGCAGCCAGAGGTCATTTGAAGTAAGGAAGTGGCAGAAAACAAAACCAAATCATACAGCTACTTTGCACACCATATCAAGGATAAAAGTAATCTGAAATGAGGGGTGTGTGTGTGCGCGCACATGTGTTTGGTGTGCACATACATGTATATAGTATATGTTCAGATTGCATATTTGAAATGTTACTCTGGTTTTTGTGTATAAAAGATTACAGGAGGCCTCAAATAATATAGGGAAAATGGCTAAGGAGGAAGTTCCTGATATTCTATGTAGGCAGATGATAGTTCAGGCTAATAACATTAGTGATCCAGAGATTTGGGAGTATAAATGAAATAAATTAACAGAATTTCAGAATTCAGTGGTTGTAGGAGCTTTTCATTTTCATTTGCTATGAACACTATTACTACTTAGATGAAAAATATGTTGTGGATAGATTTGACAGTTTGTAAGTTTTCTTTTGGTTTAGGAAAACCAATCCTTATGAAATAGAGGGGATTAAAAGAGAGAGAAAAGGAGAACTCAGTTGCACTAACAAAGAAATGAGAGAGATTTTTGTCACAGGAACAAAAGAAAGATATTATTTAAACATATGCTCATTGTGAAAATTCTGGGAAGGTAGATGTTTAAGATGTTCTATGATTTATACAAAGCAATTCTATCATAAAGGTATCTTCAGTTAGTTGGAATTGGAGTAGGGGTTGAAGATACATTGAGAAATGTTGCTGACGGGCGTGACCTGTCAGATATATTCAGAGATTAAGAAAAACTAAATAAAAGTTGGTAATAGTTCTCTTTTTATTAAAACGTTTTTAGACGTTGGTGGGCCTTTTTATTCATTTACTTATATGTGGTGCTGAGGATAGAACCCAGTGCCTCACTCATGCTGGGCAAGTGCTCTACCACTGAGCCATAACCCCAGCCTAACATTTCTCTTTGGCACTTCTTTTTATTTTCTTGCAAAATGGAAAACCTGTGGATATTTTCAAGAAACTAGACTAAAAGAAGAGCATTGTAGATTAGGGGAGAAGCTTGAGTAGGAAACCTTTTCAGAGAGTATATACTTCAGTTAGAACAAAGGGAAAGGCAGCATGTTGGTCAGCTCTTCATCACCGTGAGCAAAGTACCTGACAAGAATAATTCAGAGAAGGAAAGATTTATTTTGGCCCATGGATTAAAAGGTTCAGTCCATGGTTGGTTGGGTCCAAGGCAGAAACATAATGGAGAAAGGGTGTGGCAAAAAAAAAAGTTTAGCTCATGGCAGCTGAAAAACAGAGAGAGAGGAGGGATGGGCTGGACTAAGGAGAAGTTAAATCCTTCTAGCACTTGTCCCCAGTGACTGACTTCCTCCAGTAGGCCCCACCTCCCTGTAGTCTTTAGCCATCAATGGATTAATTCACTGGTAAAATCAGATGTTCATGATTTAATCTCTGCCTAAAAGCCCACCTCTGAACCTTGCAGCACTGGGGGCCATGCTTTCAACACACAAACCTTTTGGGGAGCATTACACATCAAAATTTATAGGAAGCAGGTATATATGAACAGTGGAAATGAGAGAGATGGAAAATGATGGGTTAACTGTACAGCCAGCCTACGTCATAATTATCAACATGCTTTTAAAAGAAACAACTTATGCAAAGTCATCCTGGGCCTGGCTTGACTCAAGATAATAGCACCATAACTACATATTATTCACAGGGCTGAAAAGTGTTTGCCAAAGACTCCTCCTTTGATAAAAGAAAGGCAGATTGCCCTGTTCAGAAACTGGAGAGACCAACAGGCTCAAGGTTTATGAAATCAAGTTCCAGACAAGATATGACTATGTAAGCCAAGATGACAAAAAGTTGCCTTTAGGTCGTTCGTTAACATATTATTTAATCTCATTATATACTTAATCCTATTATAATTTTCACTCCTGTGAGTTCACTAAGACACTTCTAATTAAGACATGTACAATACAGAGTTAGATATCAGATACAATTCACCTGTCAATCAAGAGATAGAAGGTGGTGTCTGACCCTCTGGAATCTGCCCCTTAAACCCAATAAAAGGAAGAACACAGAGAAGGAAATTGTTGCTCTCCTGTCTGAAATGATCTTCCCTCTCTCTCTTTCTCTGTCTCTGTCTCTTTCATGCCTCTCTGCTCCTTATTTCTCTTCTAATAAAATTTGCTTTACTTTTATGATACCTCATATCTTGCATGGAAACTTCTCTTATGAAGACCCAAGAGCTGAGAACATAAAGCAGCTTCCTAAAAAATAACACAAACCCTAGCAGGTAATATTTTAAAATTTTAATTTGTCATATATGACAACAGAATGCATTACAATTCATATTACACATATAGAGCACAATTTGTTATGTCTCTGGGTGTACAAAAAGTAGAGTCACATCCTTTGTGTCTTCACATATGTACTTAGGGTAATGATGCCCATTGCATTCCACCATCTTTTCAACCCCTACACCCTTTTCCCTTCTGTTCCTTCCCCTTTTCCCCTTTGTCCTATCTAAAGTTCATTTACTCCTCCCATCCACACCCCCACAGCATATTATGAATCAGCATCCTTAAATCAGAGAAATCATTTGGCATTTGGTTTGGGGGGATTGGCTAATTTTACTTAGCATTATATTCTCCAGCTACAACCACTTAACAGCAAATGTCATGATTTTACTCTCTTTTAATGCTGAATACTGTTCCTTTGTGTATATATACACATTTTCTTTATCCATTCACTTACTGAAGGGCATCTAGGTTGATTACACAGTTTAGCTATTATGAATTGTGCTGCAAAGAACATTGATGTGACTGTGTCCCTGTAGTATGCTGTTTTTAAGTCTTGAGTATAAACTGAGGAGTGGGATAGCTGGGTCAAATGGTGGTTCCATTCCCAGTTTTCCAAGGATTCTCAATACTGCTTTCCATACTGGCTGTACCAATTGGCAGTCCCACTAGCAGTGTATGAGTGTGCCTTTTCCCCACATCCTCGCCGATACTTATTGTTTGTATTCTTAATAGCATCCATTCTGACTGCAGGGAGAAGAAATCTTCTAGTGTTTTTGATTTCATTCCTCTACCTGCTAGAGATGTTGAACATTTTTTTCATATATTTGTGAATTGATTATATATCTTATTCTGAGAAGTGTCTGTTCGGTTCCTTGGCCCAAATATTGATTGGGTTATTTATTTTTTTGGTGTTAAGATGTTTGAGTTCTTTATATAATATTCTAGAGAGTAGTGCTCTATCAAATGTGCATGTGGTAAAAATGTGTTCCCAAATTTAGGCTCTCGATTTACCTCACTGATTGTTTCTTTTGCTGAAAAGAGCTTTTGAGTTTGAATCCATCCCATTTATTGATACTTGATTTTAATTCTTGTGCCAAAGGAATCTTATTTAAAAAGTCGGGACTTAATCCAACATGATGAAGATTTGGGCCTACTTTTTCTTCTACTAGATTCAGTGTCTCTGGCTTAATTACTAGGTCCTTGATCTACTTTGAGTTGAGTTTTTTGCATGGTGAGAGATAGAGGTTTAATTTTATTTTGTTGCATATGGATTTCCAATTTTCCCAGCACCATTTGTTAAAGAGGCTATCTTTTCTCCAATGTATGTTTTTGGCACCTTTGTCTGATATAAGATAACTGTGATTATATTGGTTAGTCTCTGTGTCCTGTATCCTGTACCATTGGTCTACAAGTCTATTTTGGTGCAAATACCATGCTGCTTTTGTTACTATTGCTCTGTAGTATAGTTTAAGGTCTGGTACAGTGATACCACCTGCTTCACTCTTCTTGCTAAAGATTGTTTTAGCTATTCTGGGTCTCTTATTTTTCCAGATGAATTTCATGACTGGCTTTTCTATTTCTATGAGGAAAGTCATTGGAATTTTGCTTGGAATTGCATTAAATCTATATAGTGCTTTTGGTAGTATGGTCATTTTTGCATATGTTCCTGTCACTGGTATGGTCAATTAGTTGCTCGGCTACCTCAGTCACTGGGTGAGGGATAGAGACACGGAATCAACACCCAGACTCTGGGAGCTGGTGAGAGAACTGGCTGGTGACAAAACACAGTCAATGTCCAGTAGCTCAGTTTATTTTTGGAATGCATACAACTGTTATAGGGTTCAAGTGGGGCGTGCCTATCATTCATACATAAGCAAGATAATATCCATAAGCCAATCATCTTCTGCCTAATGTATCTGCACTGGGAGGAATCTCTAAATATTGCTGTCATGGTGGAAAGCAATCTGGAGTTTGTCCCTAAGGGAAAGGGCTTATTGAGTCAGGGATTTCATGCCCTGAAGCCCCTGACTTTCGGTTTCTTGGCCCAGTAATTTGGCAACACTAACCTTAAGTGCTGAGGACATGGTTTCACTGACGGCTGGCTAGAGCAAAGCACCCCACCCTGCAGGTGTTCCTGTCAGGCCTGAATGAACATGGATTCTTCAAGCACTCGGAGCTTCTCGGAGCTGCTAGCTGCGACTGAAAGTTATTCCAACATATTTTGACAATATTAATTCTGCTGATCCAAGAACAAGGGAGATCTTTCCATTTCTAAGGTCTTTAATTTCTTTTTTCGTGTTCTGCAGTATTGATTGTAGAGGTCTTTCACCTCTTTTGTTAGGTTGATTCCCAAGTTTTTTAGTTTTTTTGATGCTATTGTAAATGGGGTAGTTTTCCTCGGTTCCCTTTCAGATGGTTTGTCACTGATATACAGAAATGCCTTTCATTTATGGATGTTGATTTTGTATTCTGCTACTTTGCTGAATTCATTTACTAGTTCTAGAAGTTTTCTCGTGGAATTTTGGGGTCTTCTGGGTATAGAATCATATCGTCAGCAAATAGTGCTAATATGAGTTCTTTACCTATCCATATCCCTTTAATTTCTTTCATCTGTCTAATTGTTCTGGCCAGTGTTTCAAGAACTATGTTAAATAGAAGTGGTGAAAGAGGGTAGGCTTGTCTTGTTCCAGTTTTTTAGAGGGAATTCTTTCAATTTTCCTCCATTTAGAATGATGTTGGCCTGGGGCTTAGCATAGATAGCCTTTACGATGTTGAGATATGTTCCTGTTATCCCTAGTTTTTCTAGTGTTTTGAAGATGAATGGGCACTGCATTTTGTCAATTGCTTTTTCTGCATCTATTGAGATGATCCTATGATTCTTACCTTTATGTCTATTGATGTGATGTATTACGTTTATTGATTTCTGAATTTTGAACCAACCTTGCATCCCTGGAAGGTTGATTGTGGTATATGCTTTTTTATATGGTTTTGTATTTGATTTGCCAGAATTTTACTGGGAATTTTTGCATCTATGTTCATTAGAGATATTGGCCTAAAGTTTTCTTTCTTTGATACGTCTTTGCCTATTTTTGAATCAGGGTGATATTGGCCTCATAGAATGAGTTTGGAAGTGCTCCCTCTTTTCTATTTCCTGAAATAAATTGAAGGTATTGGTATTATTTTCTCTTTAAAGGTCTTGGAGAACTCAGCTGTGTATGTATGCAGTTCCACACTTTTCTTGGTTAGTAGGCTTCTGAATGCGTATTCTATTTCATCGCTTGAAATTGATCTGTTTAAATTGTGCATATCATCCTTATTCAATTTGGGCAAATCATATGACTCTAGAAATTTGTTAATGACTTTGATATTTTCTATTTTATTGGAGTACAAGTTTTCAAAGTAATTTCTATTTTTTCTCTATTTCTCTAGTGTTTGATGTGATATTTTCTTTTTCATCACTTATGTTAATAATTTGATTTTCTCTCTCTTTCTCTTCTTTGCATGGCTAAGAGTCTGTCAATTTTTTTTAATTTTTTTAAAGAATCAAATTTTTGTTCTGTCATTTTTTTCAATTATTTCCTTTTTCCAATTCATTGCTTTTTAGCTCTGATTTTAATTATTTCCTTTCTTCTACTGCTTTTGGTGTAGATTTGTTCTTCTTTTTCTAGGGCTTTGAGATATAATGTTAAGTAATTTATTTGTTTACTTTTTCTTCTTTTAAGTAATGAACTCCATGCAATGGACTTTCCTCTTGGAACTGCTTTTATAGTGTCCCAGAGATTTCAATATGTTGTATCTGTGTTCTCATTCATCTCTAAATTTTTTTTAATCTCCTTCTTAATGTCTTCTGAATGAACCCATTGTTCATTCAGTAGCATATTATTTAGTCACCAGGTGTTGGAGTAGCTTTTATTTCTTGTTTTATCATTGATTTCTAATTTCATTCCATTATGACCTGATAGGATGCAGGGTAGTATCTCTATTTTTTTATATTTGCTAAGAGTTGCTTTGTGGCAAAACTTATGGTCTATTTTAGAGAAGGATCCATATGCTGCTGAAAAGAATGTATATTCACTTGTTGAAGGATGAAATATTCTATATATGTCAGTTAAGTCTAAGTTATTGATTGTATTATTGAGTTCTATAGTTTATTTATTCAGCTTTTGTTTGAAAGATCTATCCAGTGGTGAAAGAGGTGTGTTAAAGTCACCCAAAATTATTGTGTCATGGTCTATTTGACTTTTGAACTTGAAAAGAGTTTGTTTGATGAATGTAGATATTCCATATAAATATATACGGGGCATACATATTTATAATTATTAAGTTTTGTTGGTGTATGTTTTCCTTGAGCAGTATGTAGTGTCCTTATTTATCCCTTTGATTAACTTTAGCTTGAAGTCTACTTCATTTGATATGAGGACGGTAACCCTGCTTGCTTCCACAGTCCATGTGAGTGGTATGATTTTTCCCAACCTTTCACCTTTAGTCTGTTGATGTTTTTTCCTATGAGATGAATCTCTTGGAGGTGACATATTTTGGGTACTTTTTTTTCGTTTGTTTTTGTTATCCAATCAGCTAGTCTATGTCTTTTGATACTAATTTTAGACTATTAATATTCAGGGTTATTATTGAGACATAATTTGTATTCCCAGACATTTTTGTTTATTTTTGGTATTTAATGTGATTTTGTTTCTCCTCTGATTAGTTTTTCCTTTAGCGTAATACCTCCCTCTGCTGGCTTTCATCATTGTTTTTCATTTCCTCTTTGTGGAATATTTTGCTGAGAATTTTTTGTAGTGCAGACTTTCTTGTTGTAAATTCATTTAACTTTTGTTTAAGATGGGAGATTTTTATTTCTTCATCAAATCTAAAGCCTAATTTTCCTGGATAGAAGATTCTTGGTCGGCATCCATTTTGTTTCAGAGCTTGGTATCTGTTGTTCCACAATCTCCTGGCTTTGAGGGTCTGGATTGAAAAAAATACCGAGATATAAATTGGTCTCCCCCATATGTGATCTGATTCCTTTCTCTTGCAGACTTTAGGATTCTATCCTTTTTCTGCATGCTAGGCATTTTCATTATAATGTGCCTTGATGTGGATCTGTTGTAATTTTGTACATTTGGTGTCCTATAAGCCTCTTGTATTTGGTTTTCCAATTCATTCTTCATGCTTAGGAAATTTTCTCATATTATCTCATTGAAGAGATTGTGCATTACTTTGGTTTAAAATTCTTTGGCTTCCTCTATCCCAATTAATCTTAGGTTTGGTCTTTTGATGCTGTCCCATAATTCTTGAATGTTTTGTTCATGGTTTCCTACTATCCTCACTGTGTGGTCAACTTTATTTTCCAGATTTTATACTTTGTCTTCATTATCTGATGTTCTGTCTTCCAAGTGATCTAGTCTGTTGGTTATGCTTTCTATTGAGTTTTTTAATTTGGTTTATTGTTTCTTCATTTCAAGAATTTCTGATTGTTTTTTTGTTGTTGTTGTTCAGAGTCTCTGTTTTTTGAAGTAATATTTTGCTACCTGTATTTGCTCACTTATCTCTTTGTTGCTGTGATCAATGGATGCCTGTATTTGTTCTCTTATCTGTTTATTGGTATCATGAATGGTTGCCTATATTTGCTCTCTTATCTCTTTGTTGGGGTGATCAATTTTTGCATGTATTTGCTCATTTAGGTCATTCTTGAATTCACAGATCATTTTAATTATGAACCTTCTGAACTTCTTCTCTGACATTTCATCAACTTCGGTGCCCATGGGTTCTCTTATTGTAGTACCCTGGTTTTGGGGGGCACTTTTCTCCCTTGATTTTTCATGTTGTCTATGTGTCTTCCTTTCTTGCAGTGTGGATCTGTGATATTACAGTTTCTACTCTATATTCTTATAGTACCCATGTAGATACTCTTTACCTCACCTTGATGTTGGGCTTTCATACCCTGCTGGTGTCCCTCAATGTATGCTACTGCAACCAAAAGTAGTGGCGGCAGTAGCGGTGGTAACTTGAGATAATAGTGGAGGTGCCCCAAGATGGATGCAATGTCTTACAGTGATGGAGCTGAAAGGGTGGGCCTTATACTTTCTTTGGGATGCCTGCTATGAGATGCAGCCACTTCTAGGCCTTGTCTGTTGTCTCCATGTCTGCATGGAGAATGCTATGGTAATGTCTGCAGTGTCCCAAGTTGGAAGTGAGTTAGGCTTGGGCTCCCTGGTGGTGAATTTAGACCTATCCTGGGCTTGGGTCCCATGTATGTCTATGTGGGTGGATCTGGGCTGGGTCTGAGCTCTGGTGGGTGTCTTCTGATTGGAAGAGGTAGTTCTGTGCTGAAGCCTGAGCTCTGGTGGGTGTCTGCCCATGGCAGGATGGACCCAAACTTAATGTGGGCCTGGGTCCTGCACAGGTCCCCTAATAGGTAATTTAAAGTATTATGTTGTATATGAGTGGAAACAAATTGTACAGACAGTAACTGAAATATGTCATTGTTTTTGAGTAAATAAATCCAGTTAAAAGAGTTTTAAGTGTCTATTTTCCATTTTAATTTTTTTTTCATGTGTCTTTGAGAGCAAATAAGGCAATTACATTTGTTGGGTTTCTTAATATGCAAAAGGTCTATTTATTTTGATTTAGAGTAAGCTTCTAAAGGAAGCAGGATTTCAGTGAATTGAACTAAATACCATGACCACAAAAGCTGAGCAAATATCATAGGTAGAGTCTTTTGAGAAAAAAAAATATACTATATTGATAATAAAAAAACAAAGCAAAAAAAAAGAACTTCAAAATACATATTTAACCATTTATATCTTAGATTAATGAAGTAAAGTTGCACTATTAATTACCTTGGTGATATATAAGTATCCTGTATATATATGTTACAGTTTTCTTAAGTGGGTCTGATAAAGACAAAAACATTAAAAACTGAATATCCATATTTGCTATTGCATTAGTGAACCCTTGCTATGATGCAAGAACTGTACTGGACCTTCATAAGATGAAAGACATTCATTGTCATCTCCTGGGGTGAATAGGGCAATAAGAAAGATTCCAAAACTTGAATTGTAAATTCCATTTAAATCCTTTGACAGTGGCTTATTATATTCTCTCAGATTGAGCCATAAACAGTTTAGTTTAATTTGCTAAGTCATTGGAATTTTTTTATTATACCTAGAAGTTAAATGCCACAGAAGGAAGTTTGGGTTTCAGTACATTTTATAAATTTGTAATTCTATTTATGAATGTTACATAGAACTTTATATTTCAAATATCACCTCTTCTATTAATTGCTGAACCATGCTGATGTCTTCAGCAAAAAAGTCAATGTTAGCATCTGAATCAACAATTCTACATGTAAAAGACAATATTTAGTCTAATTAAGTTGTGGAGAATGAACACATAACTGGAAATACTTTTACACCTGTTATCATAGTTGTAATAGGTCTTAAAATAGCCAGTGACATGTGGGTAATAATAGATTAGGAGACAGACAATATTAGCAGGACATGGACTGGTGAGCTGCCTCCACTTTTACTCAGCACCTGGGTTCCTGGAACTGGCACTTGTCTTGCCCCATTACAGTAAGTTAAACAATTCTATTCTATTTTTTCAAGTTGTCTTTACTTGTGTATTGCCCATGTAACTGCCCTTGACTGATGTCTTTGATCATATTAGAAACTGAAACTACCTCATGAATGCTGTGTCCTCCTGAATGATTCTTCCTAAAAAATAGTACCACATACTTCTGCCTTCCATTCCTAAAACATATTCCCCTTTGTTAGTCGGTATTGATGGAATAAAGTCAAAATATGGAGCTGGTTCTTTTCTACAGAAAATATCATGATGCAGCTTTTGTTTGCCTTGTTCTTTAAAACAACTTCCTCTCAGTGTTTGGCATTTGATAGAATAAAGTCAGGTCAATAGATAATCTGAGCAGCTATCACATCAAAATATACACAGCAGACCTTCATCTCCCCACACAAAGTTTGAAGTATTCTTGGCAAAGGAGCTGGCTATGGAACCAAAAGTGTCATGTCTTTTTCCTTTCTTTCTTATTCTAGTGTGTTTTATGCAGCCAAGGAGAGTTGGCACACTGTTCAAATCAACTTACCAAATCCTTTAATTGTTGGTGGGCCAGATCTAAAACAATAATCTATGACTTGACTGTACTTGATCTTATATTTAAAAAGTCTCCAATTTCAGGGAATTTTCATAGGCATTATTTGATGGGACTCAATGGACTGAGTTTACATGATTTATATAATAAACACAAATGTAGTAACTTTCAAAAGGAAACCTTTTAAAATTTTAATTAAAAATGGAAATAAATAAATAGATAAAATAGCTAGGAAGCACTAAATACATATAGTAAAGAAACCATATTTTGGTTCATAATAGTAAATTCTGGCTGATTTATATATGATGTATTCAGTTTTATATTCACTATCATTACCTCTACCTCCCAATTAGAGAATTGATTAAGTGACTGTATTAAAGAATCAATATTCTCACTCTATTTTTGTTCCTATATTCTACAATCGTTTTTTGTTATGGTTTTCCTTTTTTAAATTCTTAGTTGTTTTGCTTTCTTTAAGGTTGACAGTTCCTAGTATTGTAATGAAAAGTAAATGGAAGAGTATAATCAGTCAGTTACAAATAGTTGTAAAACACAACACTCTTTCTTAAGTACAGAGTTTAATTGTATTTATTTTTATCTTTTCATTAATTTTAAATACCTTTTAAAGTGTGGATTGACATAATGTTTGTGATAATTTGAAAAGTATAAGCAATGTAAGAATTCTATTAAAAATTTTACTTGCAAAAGTCCTTACAATGTGAGACTGCAAAGTAGCCAGCATTTGAGAAAAACTATTGCCCTTTTAATATATAAACATACTCAGTCTTGTATACTATTACAGGAAATGTTCTTATAAAAGTTCATGTGTTTAAGAGGTTAAAGAATGCTTTGTAAAGTGAGCAATTCCTGCAGTATCTCTGCCATATTTGAAACACTCTTTCTCTTGGGGGCTCTTTCCTATTTCACACTACAAAAATACCACTGAAAACCAACAGTTTGTCCCTAAAGCATCTGAACTTAGCGTAGTCAGATTTTAAGTACATTTTGCACTTATGTACTTAGAGGTTAGTAAAATAAAGATGATTTGAAATTGTGCTGGAATTCCAAATTTTTGAATTTCTGTCCTAATGTTGCTTTAGTTTTATAAGGAAGATATATGAAAAAGATTTATAGTTTATTTATTTGAGGATTCAGCCATCATATTGTACACAAAGTCATTAAAATGATCAGAAGCTACAATAGGCCTTAATGACATGCCTGTTTTTAATAAAAGATAACTTTTATTAAATCTCTCTTCTGGATATTTTATTGTAGGCCAACCAATCCATGTAACTGAATAGTAAAAAAATTTGGTTTTCATCAAAAAAAAGTTTACACTTTATTTACATATAAATATACATAAAATCCCCAAACTATATTTTTTAATAGAGAATCATGTTTCTCTTTCTTTTTTTTTTTACCTTATTGTGGCAGCAATACCAAAATATCACATTTCACTAATTTGATGTTATTGTTGATAAGAAACCTGCAACTGTATCTTGTTATTTAATGTGTTGAAAAAGCAAATATGTTATTATATCATAATTTTAAATTTTTAAAAATTGTGCTTTAATACAATTGACTTCAATTTTAACCTTAGCATTGTATCCTATGAATTTAAATGTTTTTAATTTTATTATATTTCTAAACAGAGGTTTGTAGACTGTTAAAGATAATCATGGCACAAAATAAGTTTAAAAATGCTTATTCTATGCCTTCACCCTAATGTTGGTCCACATGGAAAAATAAACTCAAAAAAATATAACTATCAAAAAAAATTTCTAGATGTAAATTGAAGGGAGTTTCAGAAAGAGATTTTACAAGGAGAATTTCAACAAAAAATTAAAATATCATCTTATATCAGAGAGAAACATTTTGAGGCACAAATTTGGTTCAGTCACAAAAAATGCACTAGTCAAAATTAAAAATGGCAAGAAAATTTTTATTAAGGCTGACACTGTATGAGAGAAAGAAAACTTCATTGAACAAAAGTTAGGCACTTTTTTTTGGTACTGGGGTACTGGGGATTGAACCCAGGGGTGGTCTACTACTGAGCTACATCCCATATATTTTTTTCTTTTTCTTTTTGGTACCAGGAATTGAACTCCTTCACAGAGCCACATCCCCAATCCTATTTTTGTATGTTATTTAGAGACAGGGTCTCACTGAGTTACTTGGCTCCTTGCCCCCGCTAAGGCTGGCTTTGAATTTGCAATCATTCTTCCTCAGCCTCCAGAATTTCTGGGTTACAGAGGTGCCAGATAAATTGGGTTTATTTTTAAGAGAAGGCAGGCAGGAATTTTAAACCACTATTTTTGCTTATTGGCCTTACCTAAAGAAAAAAAACACTGTGTCTTATCTTCATAAGAAAGGATAGTTTCACTACTGAAGTTAGGCCCCACTCTCCCGTAGAAGCTGAGAGGACAGGAGATCATCTTTCTTGATGATCTCAGGTCCTAGAGAAAGATATCCTTGGGTTACAAAAACTATATGAGGCATTTAAAACAATCTACAACTCAAAAGAGAATTTTTAATTCCAAGTTTTCTAATGTTAAATGCTCTAAGAAAGTGGAGATCAGGATCAAGATTCAGGAAGAAGCCTACCTAAAACTCTATCAAACTGAGAGCAATGGTCAGGCCACAGTTGTCGTTGTCAACAGCCCCTAATAGCATTTCTCTCTATTTACTAGAGTGAGGGAGAGAATCCAGATCCTGCAAGACACATTATTTCTGAGTATAGGTTTGTGTGTAAATGTTAATATGTGTGTGTGTGTATGTGTGTGTGTGTGTGTACACATGATGACAATGTGGTATTTTTCAGAAAAGTTGCTTTATGGTTACCTGAGCTAACTAAATAAATTATTAAGAACAATAAGTTTTGATAAGAAGTTATAGGTTTTTCCAGTAATTTTTTAAAATGATCATTTCTTTTTCTGTCTGCCAAAGAAATGGTATATCATCAAATCTAAATATAAGCACTCTGTACCAATAAAAAAAAAAAGGAAGGAAAGAAAGAAAAAAAAAAGCAAGCAAACCCGATGTCCTTCTTGATTAAGTAATCACCATTTCAGTGCAAAGCCAAGAAGAGCTATTTTTTCCTCCCTGACATAGGAACTGCAACCTAATTCTCATTCCTAATCACAGAATCAAAGGTGAGCATTTGACCAACCTCATTCTCTCTTTAAATCACTCTATTTTTCTGCCCAAACTTCATTTTTTTTTGACATTACTTGATTATTCACATTCATGATTGAATCAGCTTTTTTTGCCCTTGGATATTCTTGTTCTTCATATTCACAAAACAGTATTCCCTGATCACAATATCAGAATCAAGAAATAAATTAGCAACTGAAACACAATGAAAACTTTTATTTTTCTTTTTAAGCATCAATAATTGGTGATGTCTTTAAGAGTTATGAAATATGTAAAATCAATTGTAAATGGGTACAAATTTCTAGGGTCCACATTTAAACTTGTAATCTTGTTTAACCTTATGATTTTACTTGTTAATACTATTATTATAATTATTTAAAACCAGGAAGAAGTAATAAACTTGTGATAGCTGACAATATGCAAATTTAACTACTTTTAATTGAGCTATTTTGAACAAAGTCTTTTTCTTTTGTACAGAAATTAAAATCACATGCTAGTTCCAAGGTTTAACTTGCAAATAATGAAAAAGATAGTAAGTAGTTCCCTTAGGACTGCAATTCTGCACTGCAATTCATTTTCTTTTACTTTGAGAACAGCATACTGGATAATTTAAGCACAAAGAGGTGGAGAAAAAAGAGGTTTTTGTGTTTTTTGAATGTAAATTAAATTGCTGGTGTTTGGCCAAAAGGGGGCAGTCATTTCCATGATAATGGGAGAGATCTTTTTGGATTTGGGAATTTAAATGGTTAAAAAAAAAAAAAAAAGAAGAAAAAGCTGTTATCTACTCCAAGATTCTACTTCTACTGAGAAAACGCTTGGGTTCTTCTAATAAGAAAGATACACCAGAGCTTCCTGACAAGAACAGAGTAAGCCTTTGTTAGCCTGGACTTTTCTGTCACTCACTTATAGATAATATCAAGCACTGAGACAGAGACCAGGTGTATGTAACTGCTGCTCAGGCAATGGGGACTTCAAGCCCCTAATTGAATTTCTCCTTGAGATAGACATTTTTTTTTAGTAATAATTTGTCAAGTAAAAAAAATGTGATCTGCTAATTATTGTATGAGACTCCTCAGTGATTATATAATTGATCTTAGTAGTAATATATGTAAGTTTCATAATTTTTGTCCACAATATCCATTTGTAGGTTCTTTACAATATGCTTGTATATGCTGAAGTAAAAATACGCTTTTCTTTTAGTTTCTAGAACTTTATTCATAAAAAAACTCTTAGTCCAACTGGGTTAGTTATCTCAAAATGTAAAAAGTCACCAAATAAAATATAAGAAGTATTTTTTTATTGCAGCTTAAAAATTATTCATGTATATATGTATGCCTATAATTACAATCACTTATATATATGAATATTGTTTATAAGAATGTTGACATCCTGTACTGTCATTCAAGATATACTGTCAACATGCACTATTTTGAAGGCACCTTGAATATGTGCAGTATTTCTGTAGCCTGGGGCGCAGACATGTAGCTTGCGCTTTATCATCTCTCTCCAAATCTTTTATAAAATTGAAACTTCCTACTTTGCATATGTCTTTATTTCCTTCCCTCTCTTTATTGATAAGATTGAGTTTTACATTTGTGTTACTCTATATGAAAATATAAATAGATAAAAATCACCATTTTCTTGTGTTTTTTTTTTCAGTGCAGGTGGAGGTAGGAGTTTTCTTGTGTGTAAAGACTCATTCATCACAGAAAGAATGATGACTTCTGTTTCCTATGACAACTATGTAAAGGCATCTTGTGTGAATGTAATATTGTTGCTGGTAGATTAGTCTTTTGTTGCCTTTATGTAGTAGGGAAGCACTATTAGGATTTAGGATAGTATAAATCATAAAACTGCAGCAAATAAACAAGGATTTGTTTTTTTTTTAGTCTTTTCAAATACTTCATATTCAAAAACAATTTCAAAAAAGAAGCAAATATAAATGATTAAAAATTTGAGAATATTCCACAGGTATTCACAAGACAGTAACAAAATAAATAAATAGACATGCAAACATATGTGAATAGTGAAAGCTTAATTTTACTTTTTCTTCTGAATAGAATACTATATTAGTGTTTCTTTCTGAATCAATTTATGAATCTATTAATTCACATGACTGTAAGGAAAATGACTAGTTAAATTTAGTACTAGATATTTTAAACTCATGTTTTTAAGTCCCCAAAAATGACATCTACCTTCTCAAGTTCTAGTGTGTATATGAGAATCTGTCAATCAAAATGCACCATGTTTCATATCTAAGCGTATCTGTCAGGAAGTCCTATTCAAGATCCATTGGAGTTATTCTGGGTAAATGACTGAAGTGAATTCTTTTGGAAATTTCAAAAGTAATTACCAGGCTCAAAATTGTATGTGCAAATTTGGAAAACAAAGAAAGTAAATTTTGGAGATACATTGTCAAGCTCTAACCCATTTAAAGTCAAGAAATTATATTTTAGTTATTATTTTAATATTTTCTTTAAGTAGTAAAAAATGATAATGTTTCAGCTTTTAAGAAGAAAGTTATTTCAGTGAGAACTTCTTAATGAACTATTTACTGAGTGACTTTCTTAACTATTTAATGAAGAGATTCATCCTCTTCTGCTTTCAAAAATTAAAGATTTTTTGAGAAGCATCCCAGTCCTCTGCTTAATATTACACAGTGATTTTGATTGTTTTTGAAATTTAAAGATGATAGCAAAATGAGAATTGTACTTATTTAATACCACTTTAAATGAACTTCAGTTTCTAGGTTCTTTTCTGTGGAGGGAACAGGAAAAGATGTACGTATTTTCAAAACTTTTGTAAACAATCCAAATACTGAATAATTGATTGAACTGTTTAAAAAGACTGGAACAGCTTAATCATAGCCTGGAACAAATTTCCTTTAAGTGTATAAATCTATTTCTTAAAAAAATTATTACATTTATATTAGAAAATTAATTTCCTTCAGTATAGATGAAGGTATCTATAAGGACAGTATGAAACAAGTTTATAAGATCTTTATCAACTTAAAACTCCACATTTTCTATTTTCTTTTGCATTCTGTGAATGTTCTTCCATGTATGTGTTTGATACTATTTCAAATTTCATTTCTATAGATGAGAGAATTGAAGCTCAAAGATGTTCAAATAACATGCCCCAAAGGTGATTATCCTGATGTCATCCCCTTTTGATTCAATGAGTTAATCAGAATTATATTTTTCAAATATATCTCCATCTACTTACTTTATTAATACTTCTGTTTAATATAGTTACAGAGATTAAAATGGAAATTTTGAGCACTTAACTAATGTTGGAACTTTAGTCACGTTCCATAAACACTCTGTGAATTATGTTTTTACTTCAAAATATGTATGTTAATAATAGTACTCCTAACAATGTTTTAAAATTTAAAAATTCAATATGTCTCAGAGTGATCTGAAATCTGAAGTTTTTTATTACAGATTAATAATTTATTCAGACACACATCAACTCTTATACAGTATGCACGGTGTGTTCAACACTGTGTAGGCCTTATATTAATGTCAGCCTGCCTTCTAAGAGTTTTGCAATCCTCAAAACAATATCAGCTAATTTAACTTTGTGTTATAATGATCTTGGCCTAGAAACCATTTGTGTCAATCTGTTATTGTGGCATAAAAATTACCACAGCCGTAAAAAGCACCCATTTTTAAGTCTATAAATAGTTTGTTCTGTAGGTCTAAAGTCTGGTCATGACTGTATTCTTTGTTCACATTCTAGCAAGTCTGAATGTGAACAGGCAAGCTATATTCTTATCTGAAGTCTTGACTGGGGACAATCAATTTTTTTTTTTTAATTCATTCAAGTTGTTGGTAGTATTTTCTACTTATAATTTGACCTGAGTTCCCTACTTTTTTCTTTTGCTAGTTATCAGTTGAGGCTCACTTTCAGCTCCTAGAGGCTACTCTTAGTACCTATGCTGTTACCCTTTTACAACATGATACCTTATGTCTTCAAAGCCAGCAAGAGAATCTTTGAGCACAGGAAAAGACTGAGCTTACTTTTAGAGGGCTCTCTGATTAGGATGCATCTAATCAGAAGGCAAAACCCATTTCATCTTTGCCATTTAACATAGCACTGCCTTAACAGCGATATCCCTTCCTAAGCACAGGCCCGACATACTTAGGCAGGAGGAAGGGTCGGGAATCTTGGGAGCATTTTAGAAAGCTTTCTGGTACCACAACACGTAAGGGTGATTTGATTTGAAATGTCCCTTATTCACAAACTGCTATGAGGTAGGCTAGTTCTGGAAGGTGAAATGCAGAAAAAACAAGTGATATGCTTCTCATGGAAGTGGACTCTGAACCCACTACCACTGAAATGTATAACAGTGACTTGGTGAAATTACCCAGTCTTCACAATCACAACATGAGAAGCATGTCAAATTATCAAATTATGTTTAATGTCTCCTATATTGGTTTTAGTCCCTGATATCACAAGACAAGACAAATTACAATCCAGGGACCTAAATAATGAAGATATCAAAATAGTTATTACGACATTGGAACAGAAACAGGATAGCAATATTGTAAGATATTGTGCCAACAACACGAACATATAGACAATGGCACAAAACCGTCTGCATTTATGACTCAGATATTGGAAATTCATATTAACAAATGAGAAAAACAATCAATCGGCTATTCTTAGTCACTCCATATTTGATTCTTCTGTCACAGTGGCTTTCCTCCTTTTTGCTTCTATAGTTCAAATTGGAAAATGACTGTCTGCAGTTGTAATATGTGAAAAATAGTCCACACTTTGATGGATCCTTATTACTTATTAAATGTTTAATAGGCTGCAAGACTCACTCTAAGCTCTGTTTCATTTCCCTTGGTGCATATAGTATGACTTGTTAGGGGAAGAATACTAGCAGTTCTTGGCAAGTTTTATAAATAGTATTAGGAAAAACTTCAAGATACTTATTTTCTCCTATTTAGCTTACACTGAGTTGAATTTCAAGCATAATAATCTCAATGGGGAATATTGCTAAAGTTAAATAGAAAATAGAGAGATAAATCCTTACCTGTATATAGAAAACTAGAGAATTAAAGAAATATATTTTTGGTGATCTACACAATCTTCAAAGCATTAGGAAAAGAGAAAGGTCACTGGGCTCAACAAGCAACCCCTGCTGTTTCCTCATCACTGGCTTCCTGTTCACTCTCTCTCCACTCTTCTCTTCTCTTTGTCTAATACATATTGACTTTCTTATTTCACAGACTCTGTGATATTTTGTAGCAAGGGTGGTAACCCTGAAGATTTTCTTTCACTGCAAAACAAAGGGTCACTCCTCTGAAGGTCTTTCATATATCCTCATTTTAAAATGTTGTTTAGAAGAGGAAGGAATACTGTTGTTTAAGGTAATAGAATTTTACATGAAAATTATTTTTTTAAAAAACCAAACACAGTGTTCCTAAAAATTGGGCACATGTGATATATATATTTATATATGCATATTTATTTTATAACTTATAATTCTACATAGAATTAATGCTTACCCTACTTAAAACAAGCACATAGTTGCATATACATGTGTATATATATATATATATATATATATATATATATATATATATACATACATATATATAGGCACACATACATGCATGTTTATGTGTGGAAATACACACATGTATACATCACTCTAAAGCTTAGAGAAAAAGACTAAAAATTTTAGGAAACAAGATTTATAAACTCAGTATAATCAGACTGTATATTGTTAACCAGAAAACAAATTTTTCTCAGTCCTATTCATATGTCCAAGAAATATACCGTGGGTTAATGTTTTAGCTTCATTTTTCTGTGAAACATGTGTTCTCTTATTCATTGTTTTCAACATCACTGATTCCTACAGCACTCTATTTTCTTCATTTTTTTCAACTAAGTATTGGGTGCAAATTAATATCGCCCTCTTTTTACAGAAGTCTCTGAAAGAAACATTTTGGACAAAGTGATTATATTATTTGGGGTCCATTTCTTATCCATAAGCCTACTTATCCCTACTGGGACAATGTTCATTTTTCACTATTGAACTAAAAGTTTTGACTATCAGTGGATCCCTTTATTCCCTCTATTCTTCACACAAATCCTCTTCCGTTTTGACTTCATCAGAATCTCAATTCTTTAAAAGCTTCTCTGAGCTGACCCACCCACAGAATTGAACAGTCACACCAACTTAATCCATTATGATTACTCTTGTACCACTTAAAAAATGACTATAATCCAATTATGATTGGGAACACACTGATACTCTTTCTCTCTATATATCTCCCCTCTTAGAGTATATAAATTTGTGTTTGTGTTTAACCTTAGGATTGTTAGCTTTAACGAATCAACATACAAACAAGGAATCTAGTTCAATTTGAATTTCAGATAAACAATTGATAAGTGTTTAGGATACTTTAAATTTTATATAAACACAAGACAATATTTTGATGTAAGTATCTCCCATGCAGTACATTAGTTTTTTATTCCCAATTTGAATCAGTCATATCTTTGTTTATTTATCATCACAAACCCCCGTCTGCTAGCTTAGCATGGAGTCAAATGCCACAAAATGAAACAATAAAAAATAGCCTATAATGGAAAATGACCCATTTTCTTTTTCAGATACTTCATCTGTAAAACAGGGCAATGACACCTGTATAACTAAACTGGAAGCAAATTACATTATAAATGTATATTACTTTCCACAAGAGTTTTCACATAGAAGGTGTTCAGTATTTTATTTTTAAAATTGGTAAGAGTGCTAGTTCCTTTGATACCTGTTGATCACTGTAGCTTAGACTTTGACCTGAAAACCAAATTTTAAATTATTCTTTTGAACAGAATATGATAAAAGTATATGCATGCACACACATATATATTAATTATTGCTCTTTGGAGACATAATTCAAATAGCATAAAACAACCCATTTATAGTACATAATAAATCAATGGAGTTATGCTACCATCACAGGTATATATTTTGAAACATATTTTATTTGTGTGTAGATGATAAATATATGCAAATGACAAAAATTTCAATAGATATAAAATATGAATGGGAATTCTTACTTCTACATCCTATTACCAGTCTCAATTCTGTCCTCAGAGACAATAATAATTACTTTTCAAAAATTATCTCTGAATTTATATGCATATATACATAGCACATAAAATATAGAAATTAAAGAATAGTATATTCAGTTGTGTATTTGATGTTTTTATCACTTAATATGGGTCTTGAAGTTCTTTCCACATTGGCATAAATAAATCTGTCATTCTTCTCAATTATTCTATAATATGCTGGTATATGCACATATACTTTATGTAAACTGATTTATAATGAACATTTAGGTTGTTAATTTGCTTTTATAAATGCTCTAACAGACAACACTTTTGTTCATCCATCTTTATTCAAATTCATGTATAAGTGCATCTATAAGTTAAATTCTTCCAGTTGAATGCAGTATTTCTTTAAAAATTGCTATGTGAGCCAGTTTTTACTAAAGTACAGAAAGACATACACTGTAGAAATTCCCACAGGGAATAGAAATTTTTCTGTAACGACTCATATCTTCAACGATAAGTGCAGAGAAAGAGCATAGCTTCAGAGACTGCACTTCCAAACTGGACTGTAAAAAAATGTGGGATATATATATATATATATATATATATATATATATATATATATGTCATAAAAACAAACTACTCCACATGGAGAAAAGTCAGCTACTTAGGAAATAATTATGTGTATCAAAATCATGTATGCTCATTTTCAAGTTACAATCCTAAAATGAAGCCTTCCTTTTCAAAACACCTGTCTAATAACACAGAACCCACTGTTGGTCCCTCACTTTGAGTATACAGGCATCAAGAAGTTGCAATGAAAAATTCAACAAAGCAGTGTATTTAAATTATGATTATACTTAAATTTCAAAAATGAATAATAAGTTATGAAACTTTTGAAGAAAGCTATTAGTAAGAAACAGAAAGCCTAAGCTGAGTCAATAAAACACTAGCCTAAAAGTAATGCGATAAAATAAAAATAAATATTTTAAAAGTCTGTTTTGTTAATATCAGAGATAGTCTTAATGTTATATTTTTAAAAAGCAGTTTTAATTTAAGAGGAACAATGTAGATAAATCAAAATTATGATGGCTAAAGTTAAAATGTTAAAAATCAATCAGAGAATGATTAGTGATCAGTGCAAGAAACACAACTGAAGGTTTGAAAAACAGAGCCAAGTGTATATTCCACCATATAAGAGAAGATATCTGATGAAAGAGTTCAGAGAAAATTAAGAGATAAGGTTGACTGTTTTAAATAAGACCAAAACTAATTTAATATCACTTTCAGAAAAAAAAAATAGAGAAAATTGAGACTATTATTAAATAAATGATTTAAGAGATTTCCAAAGACAAATAAATAGAGTTCTTTAGATTGAAAAGGTCAGTTACGTGAATGAAAACAGTCCCACAGCACGACAGGATTTCAGAACAACAACCATAGAGAAAAGTCTTCAAACTGTCTTTGAAAAACAAATACATCACTGAAGCAGGAATGAAAATCAGATTGGCATCACAAATCTAGTGCCACAGTGAATTCAGGGATACAGCAATACCTCCAATGTCCAGAGGGAAAATTTTGTCAAGCTTAAAATTCTTTACTCAAGCAAATCAGATAGGCATAGATTGCTCATTAATAAAAAGCAAACCAGGTTAAGCTTACATAAGCAAAGTTTTCTTTTTCTCACATCAGAAATAGTTGTAGGGAAATGGTTCCATTATGGTCTCTTAGTAATGTGCGTGTCTCCACACAGGCATGCCCATCTCTTGGCAGAATACCCTGTGATCCTTCTTGGAACTTGGGAATCTGTGAGGAGCTATATAATGTTGGTTAACTTCTACTTTCCTGTTTTTGATGAGACATGGAATTTTCATTTTGCCCATCACTTGGCTGAAAACTTTAGGTATCTTTTGTCATCTGACACTCTGTTTCAGTGTCATCCTGTTGGACTAGAGGTATAAGAAACTGATACCATGCTGATCTTGCATATGGTGCCTGTGTAAGTAATAACAGTTCAACCCATTTGGGCTCTCTGTCATTTTACTTATCAAACATATTAAAGTGTAATCAGTCAACCTACTGACTATGACAGTGTTAGCCTCTATACTGCTACTGATAGAACATTGGTCCAGTTCAGAGTAGACAGAAGTTTCATATCTCAATCAAGTTAGAAGAGACCCAGACACGTTGTTAATTTTTTAAGTATTTGCTCTGCTTGCCATGTAGGTTTCTGTCCTCATACTTGCCTGGTGGTCACAAGATGGTTCACACTGCTCTTGACCGATTTTCACAGTTATGTGCAAAACAGTAAGAGAATTGGAGAGGGCAGATGGAGAACATCAGCTGATTCTTTTTATTTGTATTTCTACAGAAACAAAAGTATTATTCTTTTTTTAGGTCTTTCCCTTTGCTCGCAGAATTTCACTGAGATTTGCCAGACGTAACTGTGTTTCTTAGCCACCCACTGCTGTCAGGAAACTGAGAATTGAGTACTGAAACTGAATTTCACTCTCCTGAGGCTTCATATTAGAGGCTGGCAAGGAAACCTGGAGCCTGGTAAGGGTGTTAAGTGAGCCAGTCATACTCTTTGTACACCAACCAAATAAAGTTTAGGGACAAAAAAAAAAATAACGATAATTTCAAGCACACACACACAAAATAACTCATAAAATGCTTCATAGACTTTTCAAGGAGAAAAAATAAATCCTTAAAGTTGTATATTCACAGACACAAAATTACCAAAATTAAAAATTAAAAAAACCCTGGAAGATTATAAAATTCAAGAGACAGTTATTTAAATCCCAGAGTAGATTGTTTTTATAAATACTGAATATTAAAAGGATATCACCAAGAAATAAAGAGATGCCTAAAAAGAACAGTGACTAGAGTGTGTTATGTTATAATTCAAGTAAATGTGCAATTTTGTAAGCATATATATTTTTTCTATTAATAAGCATATATATTTTTTCTATTAATAGGATGAAAAAATAACCTAAAAGAATCAAAATTCATTTTAAGAAGCCTTAATCTATCAATGCCAGAAAACAATGTGATATGAATTTTTAAGCATTCAAGGAACACAGTTTTACTAAATTTTTTTTAATGGGTATGATCATATTTGATCTTGCAGGAAGGAAAAAAGGTCCTTAACTAAGTAGACATACTCAATTTAGTATGATGTTGTGAATCCTGTATATCAGTATGAATGAAAACAAAATTATAGTTTTAGAATTAATTGTAGTTTAATAATGTAAATATTATAAACCTGAATAATATAAACAAACTACATATGGCCATAAACCACAAGATAGGAGAAATGAGGGATAATATATATAGTTTCAATAAATGTTGTCTATAATTAATGGATCAATAACGTGTATTATGTATATAAACTCAGGGAAAGGACCAAAACTATTGAACACAAACATTAAGGGTCTGATAGGAAAGGAATTAGAACAGGAAGGAAAAATTCCTCTAATATTTTTGTTTCTTATATTGGAGAACCAATGCATTCTGTCTAAATACAAATGAATGAGAAAATGACATATAGTACTTTATACTTCAATATATTATTAGTAATTATAAAATCTAAAAATATTAATAGTTAAAATTGGTGAACTAAAAATAAATTCTAAATAGCTTGTAACTCACTGAGAATGAATTATTCTTCAGTCTTATAATATAGGCATCTTAGCTCATTAAATATAAGAAGGTATATACCAAGAACATAATTAATTTTTAAAACCTCAAGTAAGAAAAATATTGCAAATTAAACTATAATTCAATTAATTACTAAAATAATAATTTTATTTTTATATCTTTGAAAGAGTAGTGTTAGACTTATATATATATATAAATTTGATTCTAAATCACCATAGTCAATAGAAAATAAAAGTAACATAAGTTGAATTTTGTATTTTTAAAGTTCTTCATATCCAAAGCTTGAATCACTGTTCTCAATTGTCATTGTATATTCTTATTTATTTTCAATATACATTTTTCCCTGCTATTAAATTAGTCAATGAAGGATATTTCTTTAAATATTGCTCTGCATCGTCTCTAGAACTTTATATTATGGACACCAATTATAAAAGGCTTGATGCTGGTACTCTATTGATATCAGAATGTGTCTACAAAGATATATAAAAGTCATCAAAACTCAGATTTCTCCTTTCAGATGATTCTCAGTAGTTGATAAAAATGTAGACATATCAGCTGCATTATAATGCCACAAAAGAACAATGACCCTTGTTCATGCACAGCCAGTGATGTATTTGTTTAATTCTGTCTGCTAGACAGAAATTATAGGATACGGTCAATCATAGAAGCATTTTGATTTTTAAAGATGTGAAAATGTGAAAAACAAGCATGCAACTGTAATGGAAGAAATGTGATATTTGATCTAGTGAGTACTTTCCTGCTACTGAGTGGCATGACTAACAAGTACTGACTTCTAAGTTATTTAATGTTGAATAGATGCATTAAATTCTATAACCTTGTATTAAGAGACAATATTTTTTTCAGTGAGTAGTAACTCTTTGACTCTGAGTATACATAGTGTAAGTATTAATTTTTCTTCTACTTTTGTATTCTTAATTATTAATGAGGGAGAATGAATAAAATGTAATTATAAAAGGGTGTAAATTGTAGTGATTTACATGGCTTAAGGGAATTGGAAACATACATGATAAATGATAAATGACAGATAAAGGTATTGTGGATGCCGAAGACAACCATGTATCCTTGCTCATCAGGCCATGCACCAAACTATGCACTATCATTACAAGTTTCTACTCAGTAGAGACCCCTTTTTTAAATTGAAAGAAACTCTTCATAGTAGGTAAAATTCTAGAATATATCAGTCTAACAGAAATATAATTTAAACAGTATACGTAAGAGTATATATAACTCATAATAATAAAAGTAAAATGAAACAGATGGAATAAATTTTAATGTTTTAAGCTCAATATTAACAAAATATATTATTTCAACATGTAGTCAGTATAAAAATATTAATGCAATGTTTTACGTATTTTGGGTACTAAATCTTCAATGTCCAGTGTGTGTTCTCAACTTGAATTGGTACTCAATAGCCAAATGCGACTGGAAGTTACCATGCCAGATAGCATATCTCTAGCTTATAAATGCCAGCATAGTTCTATACTCCAAATGTTGGTGTTTTTGAAAGACTTCTATACCTATCTTCCATTTTGGTCTGCCTGGCTATGGCCACAGAATTGTGAATGTGGTGTTATGGTCTCCGGTTCACTGATTTCTTAAGCAGCAGCACTCTCCCAACTGTTAATGTATATATAAAAACTGAAGTGTAATATCAAACCTCAGGCTAGGTAGAAGTTTCTGGTTGTGAAGACAGACAAGAACTTAGACTTATTCACTATTAGAATAGCAGCAGAGCACTAACAACACTAAATTACTGGATCCTTTGTGTGTGGTATCTGCCTTGTGTCTTAGCCTCCCTTTTCAGGCATGAATTTTGAGTGAAATTTTTTATTTTAATTTTCCTTCTTAACTCTTTCCCTTTCTGTCTCACTCTCTCTTATTTCTATTGTCATTACTAATTTTCCTCTTTCAAAGCCACTTTTTTTCCCTCTATTTCTTTTTGTCTTGAGGCATAAAATCCATTCACTGTTGATCCATCATGGTAGGCAGGGATGTTTCTCCCCCTGGATATTTATACATTCACATGCTTCAGCACGAACTGCACACTCTATTATTACTGCCTAACCCTGTGCTTATGCAGAACACCAGCTACTTGCTATGGTTTTGTTGTGTTTAATGCTTGCTTATAATTTATACTCCACATAATTTCCTAAATTTTATCTGACTTTCTTTCATCAGAATGCCTTCAACATTCTGAGCTGTATTCCTCAAGCTGTTTCGTGCTGCAGTAGACACTCACAAATCTTTATTATTGCTATATGCTTAGAATGAAAGATTAAAGAGTTATTAGTTTCTGGTTGTCTAAACCAGCCTCATTTTGTGTTTTAGTCAGATATGCAGTGTTTTATAAATTTAATATTATTTTTAGGCATACAAAAATAAGAATAGGTTAATCAATAAGCCTTTTTAACCAATTTATAAAATCAGTATTTATAGAGGTGAGTATGAAATTTTAATAAATTCCTTTTTTAGAAATATTACAATTTAATGAAGAAGATAACTTGTAATTCTAGGAACTTAATCTAGCTTTATATTACGTACTATTAAATAATATGGCTTTAAAGAAAATAAAGTAGAAGTCTATAACAGACTTAAAATAAAAAAATGAAAGACTGATAAAAATCATTATTCTAGAGTAAAGCAGATATGTGATTCTATATGCTAATTTTACTGTATTCTAATGTGCCAAGTACTGTTTTCAGTGTGTATCCAAAATATATTTAATATTTATGGTAACCTAATAAAGTTTATTAGCATTTTTCACAGATGAGAAAACTGAAGTATAGGAAAGTCTTTGTCAAGAAAATAGCAGAACCCAGCACACCACTGTGGGAGGTCAGGCCCAGTGGCTTAGATCCACCCAAATTAGCCTGCAGGACCCAGGCTCACAGTAGGCCCAGGTCCATTTCCTCCAATGACAGACACTGGACTGAGCCCAGCCTCCAGCACAGGACCACCTCTTCTGACCAGCAGACTACTGACTAGAGGCCAGGCTCTGCCAGATTCACCCACACCAACTTGCACAGGACCCAGGCATCCCAAAGACAGTGTAAGGCCCCACCCTTTCAGCCCCATCTCTGTAGTACATTGCTTTCATCCCTGGGCATCTCCACTATTATCTCTAGTTACCTTGGCTATTGCCTCCACCACCTTTAGATGCAGTAGCATACATTAAGAGGCACCAACAGGGTCTGGAAGACCAATATTAAGTTGAAGTACAGAAAATCTGCATGAGTACCACAAGAATATAGGGTAAAAACTGTAATATCTCACATCCACGCTACAAGAAAGGAAGACACATAGACAACATGAAAAAACAAGGGAGGAAAGTGCCCCAAACAAACCAGAATACTAAATAAGAGAACCCATGGACAGTGAAGTTGAAATGACAGACAAGAAGTTCAGAAAGTTCATAATTAAAATGATCTGTGAATTAAAGAATGACTTAAATGAGCAAATACATGCAAAAAATTGATCACTCCAACAAAGAGATAAGAGAGCAAATACAGGTAACAAAAGATTACTTCAAGAAAGAGCTGGAGACTCTGGGAAAAAAAAAAAAAAAAGACCCAACAATATGCTGCCTTCAAGAGACTCAACTCATAGGAAAAGATATCCACAGACTGAAGGTGAAAGGTTGGGAAAAATCATACCACTCACATGGACTGTGGAAGCAAGCAGGGGTTACCATCCTCATATCAAATAAAGTAGACTTCAAACTAAAGTCAATCAAAAAGGATAAAGAAGGACACTACATACTGTTCAAGGAAAACATACATGAACAAAACTTAACAATTATACATATATGTGCCGCAAACCATGGAGTGTCTACGTTCATCAAAGTCTTCTCAAGTTCAAGAGTCAAATAGACCACAACACAATAATTTTGGGTGACTTTAAAACACCTCTTTCACCACTAGATACATCTTCCAAACAAAGGTGAACAAAGGAACTATAGAACTCAATAATACAATCAATAACTTAGACTTAAATAACATATATAGAATATTTCATCCTTCAATGAGAGAATACTCTTTGTTCTCAGCAGCACATGGATCCTTCTCTAAAATAGACCATATATTATGCCACAAAGCAACTCTTAGAAAATATAAAAAAATAGAGATACTACCCTGAATTCTATCTATCAGATTATAATGAAAAAAAAAAAAGAAATCAATGATAAAAAAAGAAATAAAAGCTACTCCAACACCTGGAGGCTAATATGCTACTGAATGAACAATGGGTTGCAGAAGACATCAAGGAGGAGACTAAAAAAATTTAGAGGTGAATGAGAACTCAGATACAACATATGGAAATCTCTGAGAAACTATGAAAGGAGTTCCAACAAGAAAGTTCATTGCATGGGATTTATTCCTTAAAAGAAGAAAAGGTCAATAAACAAATGTCTTAATATTACATCTCAAAGCCCTAGATAAAGAAGAACAAATCAACACCAAAAGCAGTAGAAGAAAGAAAATATTTAAAATCAGAGCTGAAATCAATGAAATTGAAACAAAAGAAACAATTGAAAAAATTGACAAAATATAAAAGTTGGTTCTTTGAAAAAATAAATAAAATTGACAGACCCTTAGTCATGCTAATGAAGAGAACATGAAAGAAAATACAAATTACTAACATACATGATAAAAAGGAAATATCAAAACAGACACAACAGAAATACAGAAGATAATTAGAAATTATTTAGAAAACTTTTACTCCAATAAAATAAAAAATATCAAAGTCATTGACAAATTTATAGAGTCATATGAATTGTCCAAATTGAATCAGGATGATATACACAATTTAAACATATCAATTTCAAGCGGTGAAATAGAAGATGACATCACAAGCCTACTGACCAAGAAAAGCCCAGGACCAAATGGATACACAAACAAGGATACTACAATAAGAGAACCCATGGACAGTGAAGTTGAAGAAATGTCAGACAAGAAGTTCAGAAAGTTCATAATTAAAATGATCTGTGAATTAAAGAATGACTTAAATGAGCAAATACATGCAAAAATTGATCACTCCAACAAAGAGATAAGAGAGCAAATACAGGTAACAAAAGATTACTTCAAGAAAGAGCTAGAGACTCTGAAAAAAAAAAAAAAAAGAACCCACAGGTTCTATAAGACCATTAAAGAGGAAATAATACCAATACTCTTCAATTTATTTCAGAATAGAAAAAAAGGGAGCACTTCCAAATCATTCTTTGAGGCCAATATCACCCTGATTCCAAAACCAGGCAAAGACAAATCAAAAAAAAAAAAAAAAAGAAAAAGAAAGAAAATCTCAGACCAATATCTTTAATGAACACAGAGGCAAAAAATTCTTAATAAAATTCTGACAAATCAAATAAAAAAAACATATCAAAAAGAATGTGTACCACAATCAAGTGTGGTTCATCTCAGGGATGCAAGGTTGTTTTAACATACAACAATAAATAAATGTAATTCATCACATCAATAGACTTAAAGATAAAAATCATATGATCATGTCAATAGATGCAAAAAAAAAAAATAACAAAATATAGCCCCCTTCATGTTCAAAGCATGAACACGAAGCACTAGAAAAATTAAGGATAACAGGAACATATCTCAACATCATAAAGGCTATCTATGCTAAGCCACAGGTTAACATCATTCTAAATGGAGAAAAATTGAAGGTATTCCTTCTAAAAACTGGAACAAGACAGGGATGCCCTCATTCACCACTTCTCTTTAACATAGTTCTTGAAAATATGGCCAGAGCATTTTGACAGATGAAATAAATTAAATGAATATACATAGGAAAATTAGAACTCAGATTGGCACTATTTGATATGATTCTTTACCTAAAAGATCCAAAAAATTCCACCAGAAAACTTCTAAAACTAGTAAATGAATTCAGCAAAGTAGCAGGATACAAAATCAACACCCATAAATCAAAGGCATTTCTGTATATCAGTGACAAAGCATCTGAAAGGGAAATAAGGAAAACTACACCATTGACAATAGCATAGAAAAACAAAACAAAACAACAACAACAACAACAACAACAAAAACCAACTTGGGAATCAACTTAACAATAGAGGTGAAAGATCTATATAATGAAAATTACAGAGTCCTAAAGAAAGAAATCAAATAAGACCTTAGATGGAAAGATCTACCTTGTTCTTAAATAGGAAGAATTAATATTATTAAAATGACCATACTACCAAAAGCACTATACAGATTTAATGCAATTCCAATCAAAAATCTCAATGACATTCCTCATAAAACTAAAAAAAAACAGTCATGAAATTCATCTGGAAAAATAAGAGATCCATAATAGCTAAAGGAATCCTTAACAGGATATGAAAAATTGTGCATCACTATACAAGACCTCAAATTATACTACAGAGCAATAGTAACAAAAAAATTATAACATTGGCACCAAAACAGACTGGTAGATCAATGGTGCAGAATAGAGGACACAGAGTCTAGTCCACAAAATTGCAATTATCTTATATTAGACAAAGTGCCAAAAACATGCATTGGAGAAAAGATAGTCTTTTCAACAAATGGTGCTGGGAAAACTGGAAATCCATATGCAGCAAAGTGAAATTAAAACTCTATTTCTGACCATGCATAAAACTCAACTCAAAATGGATCAAGGACCTAGGAATGAAACCAGAGACCCTACATCTAATAGAAAAAAAAGTAGGCCCTGAACTCCACCATGTAGTATTAGGTCCCAACTTCCTTAATAAGACTCCTTTGGCACAAGAATTAAAATCAAGAATCAATAAATGGGATGGACTCAAACTAAAAAGTTTCTGCTCAGCAAAAGAAACAATCTGTGAGGTGAATAGAGAGCCTATATCTTCAGAAAATCCTTACCCCTCACATATCAGATAGAGCACTAATCTCTAGGGTAAATGAATTCAGCAAAGAACACAAAAAGCTAAGCACCAAAAAAACAAATAACCCAATCAATAAATGGGCCAAGGACCTGAACAGACAATTCTCAAAAGATGATACAGTCAATTAACAAATATGTGAAAAAATGTTCATCATCACTAGCAATTAGAAAATTGCAAATCAGAACTACTCTAAGATTTCATCTCACTCCAGACAGAATGGTAGCTATTATGAATATAAACAACAATAAGTGTTGGCGAGGATGTGGGGAAAAAGGCACACTCATACATTGCTAGTGGGGCTGCAAATTAGTGCAGCCAATATGAAAGCTGTATGGAGATTCCTTGGAAAATTGGGAATGAAACCACCATTTGACTCAGCTATCCCTCTCCTCAGTCTATACCCAAAGGACTTTAAAAAAATCATAATACAGGAACACAACCACATCAATGTTTAGAGCAACACAATTCACAATTGCTAAACTGTGGAACCAACATATATGCCCTTCAATAGATGAATTGATAAAAAAGTAGCATATATATATATATATATATATATATATATATATATATATATACACACACACAATGGAATATTACTCAGCAATAAAAGAGAATAAAATCATGGCATTTGCAGGTAAATTTTATTTGCAGATAAATTAGAGAATATAATGCTATGTGAAGTTAGCCAATCCCAAAAAACCAAATGCTGAATGTTTTCTCTGATATAAGGAAGCTGATTCATAGTGGGGTAGGGAGGGGGAGCATAGGAGGAATAGACAAACTCTAGATAGGGCAGAGGGGTGGGAGGGGAAAGGAGAGGGCATTGGGTTAGAAATGATGATGGAATGTGATGGACATCATTATCCAAAGGACATGTATGAAGACACAAATTGGTGTGAATATACTTTGTAAAAAAACCAGAGATATGAAAAATTGTGCTCTATATGTGTAATAAGAATTGTAATGCAGTCTGCTCTCATATGTAAATAAAAAAAGAAAATAGCAGAACCAGGATTAAATCGAAAGCTGTATTCTGCAGAAATTATTTTCTAAGTAGTCATACCATATCACCTCTCATCTGCCATACGGGTCTTAAAAGAATAAGAATAGGGAACTATGTCAAAGGCATTTTTGGTCAAGGTGCTCGGATTAAGTATTAAGAATTTCACTTTTCAAGTTATAGTAAAAGGGCAAAGAGTGCTGGTCATCCCCCAATATCTATAGTTATCCATTGTTAAGAATTTATCTTCAAACAAGTTTGCCTGAAATGAATATTTCATTATCCATCATTCTCAAATCTAGTGGAAACATGTGACTAATTTCTGATCAGTGTGATTTTTCTTTTCTTTATTTTATCTTCAGGGTTTTGCCCTCAAAGAAAACTATGACCCAGTCATAAATGATCTATCTCTTTTCCCATTCTTTTTCTTTTCCTTTTTCCCAACATGTAGAGTGTGAACATGATGGTGAGTTTCCTTAACATCTAAGGTCAGGTCTCTCCAGAAGAATGAAAGACAATAAAACAGAGTGCAATAAATGTCAGTCTCTGCATTGACCTGGGTCTACATTAGAGATAAATGTCTACTTTCTTTAAACCACTGTTACTCTGGGAAATTGCTAAAATAGTCCTTCTAATACTCTAATGAATATAAGTGTGTCGCGACCCCTCGCCAGCAAGGGAAAACACGACACAGGATTCTTCTTTCAGCAGTTTATTCAGGCCTTGATTCAAGTATCATCTTCTAGCGACCCCCTGCCGAGCGCCCAAGCACAGCCTAATAAAGCCTCCCGCATACCAATCCCAAGCTGCCACGTGGATCTTTCTCATAGGGTGGTAAGGGATTGCGCGCCAATTCTCCATAAAAGGAGTTGTTTATCACAGGCCACAGTGGAAGCCGGCGCCATCTTCTAATGGCGGCCACGGTCTATAGGAACGGCTCACCACATAAGTGGATTCAGTTTACTATATAGTTCTCTAGATCGGTTATCATCAATTTCCTTCCTGCCTGACCCTTGCCTTTTGTGCAGGTGTTGGCTAAAAGTCTGAGGGAGAAAAGGGAGCAGCACAGATTCTATTCTATTTCCATTACAGCTCTGCTCAAGAACTTAATATCAAGTGCCCTCTATCTACTTCTAAACTCTACTGTGTACATATTACATGCACACACACACATACACAAACAATTCAGAGAGGGATATAGTTCCGCACAAAAATATGTCTCTAATAGAAGATATAGAGATGACAATGTTTTCAAGAATATAGTTTCCTAGTGAAAACTTCTTTTGGAAAATATGAACTAAGTCAATTTATTCCAATTGAATGACACAGTAAAGACCATCTTAGTTTGCAAAAGTCTTTGAATTAAATAATATAAGATGTTATATTACAATGTAAACTGCAGGGTTTTTCATGCTACTACACAGTATTGGAAATATGAGTTAAGTCAGTTTTCCAGCTCACAGATTTTTCTCACTATTCCCTGAAAAATTGTAGGAGTGGGAAGAGAATTTCATTATACTATAAACTGTTTCCAATTTTTACCTTAGACAAACTGTGTACATAGAGTCAAACGGTACTCAGTTTGAAATAACTTGACACTGCATATATTAAGCTAACGGGAAGGCAACACAAGTACACTGAAACTGATTTAGTATGCAATATTTATCTGTGGGAGAGAGAAACACAATTCAATTCAGGCTGATTCATCCTCCGTTTTCTGTGCACAAAATCCCACAGGAGGTCATCTACTATCATTTTATACCTATTTGGTATGCTCGAATATATCAGGCAGTAATAGAGTAAAACCTGCGATCATGGCAGACAGGGTAAGCAGCTCTTCCCCATGTAGCTAGCATGCAGAGTTTAAGCTTTTGGTTTTTTCCCTCATCCACTTTGTGACTGTGAAATTACCATAATTGTTTTTGAAAAAACTTTTATATTTTCACTTTACCAGTCAAACTGGGAGGCCTTTCCATACTGTGTACTGTTTCTAACTTAGGATGAGTATCATTTTTAAGATTGGAGATGATCTTAGTTTTATTTATTTATCCAATTTGATTAATTCTTTTGCTGCTACCCATTGATACAGCATGACTTATTTTTTAACTTATCTTATTCTTTCTGGATCGTGTTCTTGGCTCTCCAAATATAAATAAAATTTACTTCTTCAGTTTTCCAAATATTAATTTTTAAAACTAAATTTACTAGAGATTTATATACAACTAGTGATGTTATCTAAGGAAATAAATTCTGTCTTTGAGTACACTTAATTAAATATATTTCTTAAAGTATTACTTTATCCTAAGTTATTATGAATTCTCTCTAGTATTATATTGAGATTATTTTCTTTTTATCATTACTATTTGCCTTTTATTGTTAAAAAGAGCTTGAAAGTATTTTTAATAATAATAACTTTTTAAAAACACACAAATTATGTATCCTGCTAAAAGAGCTTATTTTTTATAAATGTATACATTAGACCTTCTATATCCAAATGACAATTATTCAAAATAGTAATTTTAGAAGATTACTGCTTATTTCAATGGTGCTACCAAAATTTAAAATATGTATAGGATGTTTTCTGTGATTTTTCTGAGCTATCTTATAAAGTGTTAAAATGACCATTTTTATTACCTGATAATCATTCAATATTTTAAAATCAAAAGTCATTTTATTTCAGTTTCATTGCTTCCCTTATTTTTATTCAATTTTGAGGGGATTTTGGCTCATTTTTAAGGTATCAAATCCATACATAATAAGTTATTGGTAATATTTTATTCAGAAGTTGCAATGCTATGACCAAAATACCCAATAAGAATAACTTAGAAGAGAAATATATATATATATATATATATATATATATATATATATATATATATATATATATATATATTTGGAATTCATTATTTCAGAGTTCTCAATTCATAGATTTGCCACAAATGTTCTGGGCCCAAGATAAGGCAAAATATCATAGAGGAAGACATGGCAGAGGGAAGATGCTCCTTCCATGAAAGCAAAGAAAAGGGAGGTGGGGAAAGGTGCCATAGGGAATGTGAGCTCTTCCAGGGCACACCCTCAGTGATCCACTTCCCCCAACATAACTACATACATCCCAACTACCTACAGTTAACACTCAGTTAGTCCTTTCAAACCAGGATAGACCCATTAAGTTACAGTTCTCATAATTCAATTATTTTTCTGCTAAACATTTTTATATTAATAGAAGAGTTTTAGGGAGATACTACATATCACAATATTCTGCACCTGACCTCTAAAATCCTGGCCATCTCACAATGCAAAATTCATTTAGTTCAACTTTAAGCATTCCATGACCTTAATAGCCGAGAATTGCCAAAAATTCCAGGTCCAAGGCTTTTTCTGAGACTCAAATGCAAACTCTTGGCTATGAGCCCCTGTAAAACTCAAAACTCAAAAAAAAAAAAAAAAGCAAGTTACATACATGCAATATACAGAGGTACAGAGTAAAGAGTAAACATTAAATATAAAGAACAGATGGGGCCATGCAAAAATAAAACCCAACTGATCAAACAGGTCCCACAATTCTTTGAATAGCATCTAGGACACATGACTCTGAGATATTATTTCTAAAGGGCTTGGGCAGCCCCACCAAATTACTATCCTTTGGCTTTGCAAATTGCAATTCACATGGACTCTCTTTTAGCTTGGCTATCTCTGCAGCCATCAGCTTTTCTCACCAGACAGCCATCATTACTAGCTTCTCTTAATTTCTGAAGTTTTCATTTTGTCTTCACCCTCACAGATTCAGGAATCACCATCTCAGGAATGCCCCATAGGGATTTTGATCCTGATACATTTTTGCTTGGTCTCCCAGGCCTTGCTTTGAAATCTTAGTGAAACTTCCATGAATCTCATCTTGCATTCCTGAAGTGCCACATGGATGACACCAGGGTCTGCTACCAGTTGATGCAATAGCTGCACTCTCTGTGATCATAACTATAGCAACCTCTGAGTACCTGGATGGCTGAGTTGGACGAAACAATTTCCAAAGTATTCCTGTGAAAACAGGGAACTCCATGCATGACATCTCGAAAACTTTTCTATTTACAACCTAGAGACTGCAGTGGGTGTTGTTTTACAAATTCTTGAGATGCCCTCAAGCTATCTTTCCTAACATCTCAATGCAAAGTACTTAGTATCTCTTTAGGTACTATAATTTCTTCAACAAACACAACTTCCCCAGTTTTACATGCACTTTTCTAGTCTAACTGCAAGTCTTTAAAATCCTTTAGATCTGTTTTCTGCTCTTACTTCTCACAGTAAACCTGGCTAAAATCTGCCATCAAAATCCTTGCCACTGATTGAATGCTGTGCTGCACTGAACTTTCTTATGCCAGATCAATTAGTCCATCACTTTTATTTATTTATTTATTTATTTTCTTTTTATTGTTGGTTGTTCAAAACATTACATAGTTCTTGATATATCATCTTTCACACTTTGCTTCAAGTGGGTTATGAACTCCCATTTTTAGCCCATATACAGATTGCAGAATCACATCAATTACACATCCATTGATTTACATATTGCCATACTAGTGACTGTCGTGTTCTGCTACTTTTCCTATCCTCTACTATCCCCCCGCCCCTCCCCTCCCCTCCCCTCTTCTCTCTCTACCCCCTCTACTGACCTTCATTTCTCCCCCTTGTATTATTTTTCACTTTCCCCTCATTTCCTCTTGTATGTTCTTTTGTATAACCCTGAGGGTCTCCTTCCATTTCCATGCAATTTCCCTTTTCTCTCCCTTTCCCTCCCACCTCTCATCTCTGTTTAATGTTAATCTTCTTCTCATGCTCTTCGTCCCTACTCTGTTCTTAGTTACTCTCCTTATATCAAAGAAGACATTTGGCATTTGTTTTTTAGGGATTGGCTAGCTTCACTTAGCATAATCTGCTCTAGTGCCATCCATTTCCCTGTAAATTCTATGATTTTGTCATTTTTTAATGCAGAGTAATACTCCATTGTGTATAAATGCCACATTTTTTTAATCCATTCGTCTATTGAAGGGCATCTGGGTTGGTTCCACAGTCTTGCTATTGTGAATTGAGCTGCTATGAACATCGATGTAGCAGTGTCCCTGTAGCATGCTCTTTTTAGGTCTTTAGGGAATAGACCAAGAAGGGGAATAGCTGGGTCAAATGGTGGCTCCATTCCCAGCTTTCCAAGAAATCTCCATACTGCTTTCCAAATTGGCTGCACCAATTTGCAGTCCCACCAGCAATGTACAAGTGTACCCTTTTCCCCACACCCTCGCCAGCACTTGTTGTTGTTTGACTTCATAATGGCTGCCAATCTTACTGGAGTGAGATGGTATCTTAGGGTGGTTTTGATTTGCATTTCTCTGACTGCTAGAGATGGTGAGCATTTTTTCATGTACTTGTTGATTGATTGTATGTCCTCCTCTGAGAAGTGTCTGTTCAGGTCCTTGGCCCATATGTTGATTGGGTTGTTTGTTCTCTTATTGTCTAATTTTTGGAGTTCTTTGTATACTCTGGATATTAGGGCTCTATCTGAAGTGTGAGGAGTAAAGATTTGTTCCCAGGATGTAGGCTCTCTATTTACCTCTCTTATTGTTTCTTTAGCTGAGAAAAAACTTTTTAGTTTGAGTAAGTCCCATTTGTTGATTCTAGTTATTAACTTTTGTGCTATGGGTGTCCTATTGAGGAATTTGGAGCCCAACCCCACCGAATGTAGATCGTAGCCAACTTTTTCTTCTATCAGACGGCGTGTCTCTGATTTGATATCAAGCTCCTTGATCCATTTTGAATTCACTTTTGTGCATGGTGAGAGAAAGGGATTCAGTTTCATTTTGTTGCATATGGATTTCCAGTTTTCCCAGCACCATTTGTTGAAGATGCTATCCTTCCTCCATTGCATGCTTTTAGCCCCTTTATCAAATATAAGATAGTTGTAGTTTTGTGGATTGGTTTCTGTGTCCTCTATTCTGTACCATTGGTCCACCCGCCTGTTTTGGTACCAGTACCATGCTGTTTTTGTTACTATTGCTCTGTAGTATAGTTTGAAGTCTGGTATTGCTATACCGCCTGATTCACACTTCCTGCTTAGCATTGTTTTTGCTATTCTGGGTCTTTTATTTTTCCATATGAATTTCATGATTGCTTTCTCTATTTCTACAAGAAATGCCGTTGGGATTTTGATTGGCATTGCATTAAACCTATAGAGAACTTTTGGTAATATCGCCATTTTGAAGATGTTAGTTCTGCCTATCCATGAACAGGGTATATTTTTCCATCTTCTAAGATCTTCTTCTATTTCTCTCTTTAGGGTTCTGTAGTTTTCATTGTATAAGTCTTTCACCTCTTTTGTTAGGTTGATTCCCAAGTATTTTATTTTTTTTGAAGATATTGTGAATGGAGTGGTTGTCCTCATTTCCATTTCAGAGGATGTGTCGCTCATATACAGGAATGCCTTTGATTTATGCGTGTTGATTTTATATCCTGCCACTTTGCTGAATTCATTTATTAGCTCTAATAGTTTCTTTGTAGAGCCTTTTGGGTCTGCTAGGTATAAAATCATATCATATGCAAATAGTGATAATTTAAGTTCTTCTTTTCCTATTTTTATGCCTTTAATTTCTTTCGTCTGTCTAATTGCTCTGGCCAGTGTTTCGAGAACTATGTTGAACAGAAGTGGTGAAAGAGGGCATCCCTGTCTTGTTCCAGATTTTAGAGGGAATGACTTCAATTTTTCTCCATTCAGAATGATGCTAGCCTGAGGCTTAGCATAGATTGCTTTTACAATATTGAGGTATGTTCCTGTTATCCCTAGTTTTTCTAGATTTTTGAACATAAAGGAATGCTGTACTTTGTCATATGCTTTTTCCGCATCTATCGAGATGATCATATGGTTCTTATTTTTAAGTCTATTGATGTGGTGAATAACATTTATTGATTTCCGTATATTGAACCAGCCTTGCATCCCAGGGATGAATCCTACTTGATCATGGTGCACAATTTTTTTGATATGTTTTTGTATCCGATTCGCCAGAATTTTATTGAGGATTTTTGCATCTAGGTTCATCAGAGATATTGGTCTGAAGTTTTCTTTCTTTGAAGTGTCTTTGTCTGGTTTAGGTATCAGGGTGATGTTGGCCTCGTAGAATGAATTTGGAAGTTCTCCCTCTTTTTCTATTTCCTGAAGTAGCTTGAAAAGTATTGGTATTAGTTCCTCTTTAAAGGTTTTGTAAAATTCTGCTGTATACCCATCCGGTCCTGGGCTTTTCTTAGTTGGTAGTCTTTTTATGGTTTCTTCTATTTCCTCAATTGATATTGGTCTGTTTAGGTTGTCTATATCCTCCTGACTCAATCTGGGCAGATCATATGACTTCAGAAATTTATCTATGCCTTCACTATCTTCTAATTTATTGGAGTATAAGGATTCAAAATAATTTTTGATTATCTTCTGTATTTCTGAAGTGTCTGTTGTGATATTGCCTTTTGCATCCCGTATGCTAGTAATTTGAGTTCTCTCTCTTCTTCTCTTCGCTAGCATGGCTAAGGGTCTGTCGATTTTGTTTATTTTTTCAAAGAACCAACTTTTAGTTTTGTCAATTTTTTCAGTTGTTTCTTTTGTTTCGATTTCATTAATTTCAGCTCTGATTTTCATTATTTCTTGCCTTCTACTTCTTTTGCTGTTGTTTTGCTCTTCTTTTTCTAGGATTTTGAGATGAAGTATGAGATCATTTATTTGTTGGTTTTTTCTTTTTTTAAGAAATGAACTCCAAGCAATGAATTTTCCTCTTAGAACTGCTTTCAATGTGTCCCATATATTCCGATATGTTGTGTCTGTGTTTTCATTAATCTCTAAGAATTTTTTAACTTCCTCCTTGATGTCTTCTATAACCCATTGATAATTCAGTAACCTATTGTTCATTCTCCAAGTGATGTATGCTTTTTCCTTCCTTCTTTTATCGTTGATTTTCAGTTTCATTCCATTATGATCAGATAAGATGCATGGTATTATCTCTACTCCTTTATATTGTCTAAGAGTTGCCCTGTGACATAATATATGATCTATTTTTGAGAAGGATCCATGTGCTGCTGAGAAAAAAAGTGTAACTGCTTGATGTTGGGTGGTATATTCTATATATGTCAATTAAGTCTAGGTTATTAATTGTGTTATTGAGTTCTATAGTTTCCTTATTCAACTTTTGTTTGGAAGATCTGTCCAGTGGCGAGAGAGGTGTGTTGAAGTCTCCCATGATTATTGTATGGTGGTCTATTAGACTCTTGAACTTGAGAAGAGTTTGTTTGATGAACATAGCTGCACCATTGTTTGGGGCATATATATTTATGATTGTTATGTCTTGTTGGTGTATGGTTCCCTTAAGCAGTATGTAGTGTCCCTCTTTATCCCTTTTGATTAACTTTGGCTTGAAATCTATTTTATTTGATATGAGTATGGACACTCCTGCTTGTTTCCGAAGTCCATATGAGTGATATGATTTTTCCCAACCTTTCACCTTCAGCCTATGTATGTCTTTTCCTATCAAATGCGTCTCCTGTAGGCAGCATATTGTTGGGTCTTGTTTTGTGATCCATTCTACTAACCTGTGTCTCTTAATTGGTGAGTTTAAGCCATTAACATTTAGGGTCATTATTGAGATATGGGTTGTTCTCCAGCCATATTTGTTTATTTCTGTTACTAAACATGGTTTGTTTTCCTCTTTGATTATTTCCCCCCCCCTTTACTGTCCTACCTCCCACTGTTGGTTTTCATTGTTATTTTCCATTTCCTCTTCCTGTAATGTTTTGCTGAGGATGTTTTGAAGAGATGGTTTTCTAGCTGCATATTCTTTTAACTTTTGTTTGTCGTGGAAGGTTTTAATTTCATCTTCCATCCTGAAGCTTAATTTCGCTGGATACACAATTCTTGGTTGGAACCCATTTTCTTTCAGTGTTTGAAATATGTTATTCCAGGATCTTCTAGCTTTCAGAGTCTGTGTTGAAAGATCAGCTGTTATCCTTATTGGCTTACCCCTAAATGTAATCTGCTTCCTTTCTCTTGTAGCTTTTAAAATTCTCTCCTTATTCTGTATGTTGGGCATCTTCATTATAATGTGTCTAGGTGTGGATCTCTTACAATTTTGCACATTCGGCGTCCTGTAAGCTTCTAGAATTTGGGATTCTGTCTCATTCTTCAAGTCTGGGAAGTTTTCTTGTATTATTTCATTGAATAAATTGCTCATTCCTTTGGTATGGAGTTCTATACCTTCCTGTATCCCAATGACTCTTAAGTTTGGTCTCTTAATGTTATCCCATATTTCTTGGATGTTCTGCTCATGGTTTCTTAACAGTCTTGCTGAGCTGTCTATGTTCTTTTCAAGTTGAAATACTTTGTCTTCATTGTCTGATGTTCTATCTTCTAAGTGTTCTACTCTGCTGGTAGTATTCTCCATTGAGTTTTTAAGTTGGTTTATTGCTTCCTGCATTTCTAGGATTTCTGTTTGTTTGTTTTTTATAACCTCTATCTCCCTGTGTAGTTGATCCTTTGCTTCCTGGATTTGTTTGTGTAATTCATTGTCGAAGTGATCTTACATTGTCTGATTTTGCTGTCTAATGTCTTCCTTGATACTCCAGATCATCTGAAGCATATATATCCTGAATTCTTTATCTGACATTCCATCTGCTGCAGCTGTTACCTCTTCTAAAGTTGAGTTTACCTGCATTGCTTGTAGTCCTTTCTTTCCTTGTCTTTTCATACTGCTTGCATTTCTTTCTTCTTGGTGAAACTGTTGTATTTTTAAAATTCCCCCCCCCCCTATATATTTATATTGCTCTTGTATAGTTGAAAAGTCTCCCTTGCAGGTGCGGGCGGGGGCTCTGCTCTGCCCCTCCTCCAATTGTTGTGTGGTGTCTACCACGCCTGCGGACCCCTGGGCCTGATCCGCTGTTCTGTCGCAGGTCTGCCTACCTTGCAGGTGGGGGCGAAGGCTCTGCCCTGCCCCTCCTACCACGCCCGGGGACCACTAGGCCTGATCTGCAGGTTGGTCGCCGGTCTGCCCACCTTGCGGGCATGGGTGGCAGTTCTGCTCCGCCCCCACTCCAATTGGGGTCACTTGACCACCGCACAGGCGGGCCGCTGGGCCTGATCTGGGCATGGGCGAAGGCTCTGCTCTGCCCCTACTCCAGTTGGGGTGAAGTGTGTACCACGCTGGCAGGCCGCTGGGCCTGATCCGCCAGTCTGTCGCAGGTCTGCTTACCTTGCCAGCGCGGGCGGCGGCTCTGCCCTGCCCCTCCTACCACGCCTGCAGACCGCTGGGCCTGATCTGCAGGTTGGTCGCAGGTCTGCCTACCTTGCGGGCGCGGGCGGCAGCCCCGCTCCTCCCCTCTGGCTCGACGACAAAGCGAGAGAGACTCGGGTATCTGTGACTCACCCTCCCTACCAGGGGACCAACTGTTTACGTCGCCGCTGGCACCGATGAAGTTCTCTCCTCGGCCGCTCTCCGATGACATCAGATCTCTGCCATGCTGGCATCCCCTGTTCTATGGCTGAATCCCATTTTCTTCTCTTCCAATAGGCGGAGCTGTGCCCTCTGAGCCGAGCTTCTGCCCTCTATGTGCTGACAGAAATCCCTGTACGGTGGCTCCTGGGAGTCTCTCAATCCTGTTAGTCCAGAGCCCTTTCACTTATCCGGCCCCTCCCCCTGTTCCTCCTCCCAGCCAGCCAGCCAGGTCTTGTTCACCAGAGGCGGTTCCCCAAGGATCTGATTACACTTGCAGCCCCACCGTGTGTCCTATATCCCGAACGATGAACACCCTCTCTGTCATTCATCTAAGCCCCAGTGCTGTGGTGGGGTGATCTGGGAACCAACAGTTTAATTTTTCTGGACCCCTTTGGTGGGCACGCCCCCAGAAACTGGGGGCTAAGATCTTGGGTGTCGCCGCTGGTGTTAAGGGGAGGTGGGGATCTGGAATCCCCTCTGCTTCCCTACAGACACGCTCCCGGAGAGATTCCCGAGGTTTCCTGGCTGCTTGTATCTGGGGGGGGGGCGTGGGAGTCACACACCTGCTAACGTGGATTCCGCTGGGAAGGAATTCTGTCAGCGGAACTCTGATGATGTCACCTCTCTGCTATGGCGGGCCCCAGGCTCCTTGCCAGAGTGTCCGAAGGGAGGGGTGGGACTGGTCTGTCTCTGGTTGGTTTCAGCTCCCGGTTCGTTATTTCATGAAGGCTTGGCGAGAGACCTCTTCCTAGAGTCCCTGCACCGCTCCTGCTGCGCTGCGCCTCGGAGGCTATCCGCCCTGACGAGGGGGCCGCGTGCAGGCAGCCGACAGTCGCCGAGTCGCGCGGGCAGCGGCTGGCGGGTCTGGACCTCTGTGCTGCGTGGCGGAGATTCACTCGTCTAGCGCAGACTGTCACCTCTAAAAATCCTACCGATTCCCGGCCGGTCTCTCTTTAGTGGAATTTTGCTAGGAGTTTCTCAGCAGGTCGAATCTAAGCGTATCCATGCGTCTCTCTGACCCCGTTGTTGAGGAGGTACTGAAAGCGCTACCTCCCCTCTCGCCGCCATGTTGGATCCTAGTCCATCACTTTTAAATTCAGCCACACACAAAATCTCATGATGTGTGCAAAATATAGAGAATTTCTTGGCAAGAATATAACACAAGTGACCTATAGTTCAATTCCCAAGAGAGTCTTCATCTCCCTCTAAAAATCTCATGAGCCTAATCTTTACTATCTGCATTCTGGTCTTCTGAGTTATCAACAGAATTGTCAATTAGTCTTTGCTTACAACATTCTAAAGATTTTTTCAATCTGCATCTCCAAACTTTTCCAAATTACTTCCACAGTTCATCTTCAAAGATTTCTGGACCACATGGTCAAGTTAGTTGTTACTGTGGTAACAACTCTACTCCAGATATAACTTTCTATTTTAGTCAGGTTTTGTGTCACTGTGACTAAAATATAAAACAAGAACAATTTAGAAGAAGAAAAGTTTATATGCAGCTCATGGTATCAGAGGTGGTCTCAGTATGGCTGACTCCATTAGTCTAGATCCAAGATGAAGTAGAATATTATGGGGAATGGTGTGGTTGAGGGAAGATACTCCTCTTATGGTAGTATTAATGCAGAGAGGGGTGGGGGAAGGGGCCACAGGAAAGGTCAATCTTTTGAGGGCATGCCCCCAGTGAAAATATGCTCTACCTGCCAATTCAGTCCATTCAAACTAGGATGGACTAATTAGGTCACACCTCTCAGAATTCAATCATGTTACCTCTGAATAGGCCTGCATTAATACAAGAGCTTCTAGGTCACCTTATATCTAAGCTATAACAGCTAACAATAAAACATATTCATGATTAACTTTACAACTTTATTTTCTGCCTATTACTGAGTTTTCTTGTTTATGGCCCGGTTTCTCCTTAGTTATTTGGGATTCAACTACAAACAATGTTTCAGCCTTTTGTCTCTTCATTTTCTTTAGACTAATTTTTGAAACCCTTGGATTCTATGAAGTTTTAACATCTTCACTTCACTTCTTTTTTTTCCTAATATTTTGTAGTTGTCCTTGGACCTTCTTTTATTTGTTTATTTATATGTGGTGCTGAGAACTGAACCTAGTGCCTCCCATAGATGCTAGTTAAGCACTCTACCACTGAACCACAACTCCAGCCCTCTTAATTTATTTTCATGATGAATGCTACTGACAGTTCAATTCAGGCTTTTGTAAATACTTCTCATATGGTGACTATTTTTTTCTCAAACACCTGTCTCAGCATCATTTTAATTCTTAAATCCTTCATATTATATCCCGGAGAATATACAATTTGCCTAATGCATAATTTCAGGTTGGACTTATCATTTGATGGTGCTTCTTTGGGTAAGTCTGTGGCTACAATAGGAAATAGTCATCTCTTTCTGTATAAAATGATTAACAGGAATAAGTGGGTGCAGCTGGTCATTTCCGAGGGTATATTTAGAATGATCATAGATTTTCTTCATCTTTTTTATTAAACATAGGTTAGAACTTAATGAAGCAACATGACCTTGTTCTAGAGTTGGATCTGAATGTTCAGCTAGAATAAATATCACTCAAAAAATTAAAGCAAGACATTTATTTTCTTTAGCATAATATCAAACACTTGTATTATGTAACACAATGTCATAATTGATGAGTGGAGGATGTATTCCAAAATAAAGAGGATGATTATGGCCACCTACCACTCAATAGACTTTATGGGCATATAAGTTCTAAATAATCAATCTAATCTAGCTACTAAGATTCAGGATACTGAAATCATCAGTGTTAAAAATTTTATTGCTATAGCTGAATTCATTCTTTATCTGGGAAGTAATTATACAGAAAAATCATAAATGCTACTTCCATTTTCATTCAATATTTTCCAATTCTGCTTCTTTTCTTAGAGAAGAGCCATTCATTTAAGAACCTATGCTTGTTAAAAAAACAAACCAAACATCAAAGCCCAATGTTTATTTTTTTCCCTTTCCCTTCCTAGGTGCATTATATTTCCCTAAACTATTAAAGAGACAAATTCAAAGTCATGCCTTTTCATAAAGTTTATACAGGTGATACAACCGAGGTGGTGATAAGTTAAGAAATTTGTCATGTTTCCGGCTGGCACTTATTGTTTTTAAAATACAACTTTACCAAAAAATGGATAAATCAAAAGTTTTCTATAATTAATTAACAATTTCTAAGCATACAGTGGAGTTTCTGCTATGAATTTCTTCTACCATTCCCTAGAAATAAGGTGAAATTTTATATAAAAGTATTTATACTTTTTCTCTTCTCTGACTGGGTTTTGTTTTTTTTCCTCTTGAGTCTTCCAAATACTGTTGAATAACCACTGAATTTTTTTTTACATATTAGACAAAGTCTAGTCATGGAATACAAGTTTTATACACACAAACACACACACATACCTAAACATATACGTACACATACACGTCTTCAAGATCTCACAAAATGGACCAAGTATTACACCATAAGCAAACTTTTGCTGAGAAAAACATGGAATTGGCATCTGATTTCTTAATAATTTCAGACAATAGTCTTTTTGCTCCTACTATGTGTATAATAGCAAGATATATAAAGATAAAGGAACTTGCTTAACTATTGAAATTTAAATAAAAAGTATTTTGTCTTTACTCTGTGAATTAGAAATTATTGATTTCTCAAGGTTGCCTACATGTTTGAATTTGTCATTATCACCACATTATTTTTTTTAACCTAGTTTCTAATATATTGGGTTATTTGCTTAATTCTTGAATTAAAACCATACTGCTTTCTTTAGAGAAGTTCTCTTGATGGTAAAGTTTTAGTTATTTTGAATGACAATATTATGTATTTTGCTGTGCAAGTCTAAGCTGACAAATTTTACATATTTACACTTTGGAAATATTATGTCATTAACATTATTGTGATGTTTGCTGCTGCACTTATTTTTGTTATTTTTATATGACATTAGGATAGTAGTATTTGATGAATTTATTTTAAGATAAAACATCAGGGGAGAGAGAAAACCAGTGACAAAAAATATTTCACAATATAACATTCAAATACATAAAATAAAAATTGAAATATAAGATAAGAAGAAATATATATGTATATATATTTATATATATAAATTAATAGTTGGAAATTTTAATATACAGTTATAAGTTCTATTATCAATAATTGGTAGGCCATGTAAAAATAATAGAAAAATATATAGACAAAATTCTTAAAAATTTACATGAAGGAATGTGTAGGTCAATGATAGAGTACTTTCCTAGCATGGGTGATCCCCAGCATAAAAATAGCAACAATGAAAACAATAACTTCTAAAAAGAGACCTACCAACTTAAACAAAGAAGGGAGAAGATTGAAAACTTCTTGATAAGCATCCAATTACAAGATATGAGGAAATAACATTAAAAGACATTAAATTTAAAGTGAAGGAAAGAAACAAAAGCAAAAGTTAATAAAAAATTAAGCATATAAAAACTAAACATGCAAAAATGAAAATTAAAGGAATAATTGCTTATAAAAATACATCATAGAAATGATAAACTTATAGTAAATTTCACATAAAATAACGAGTATACAATTACATTTGACACATGATAGATATTTTATAAATAAATATGCTGAATAGTATTTTTAAAAGCCCTTTTAAGCCCATAAATTAGATGATGTATTCGAAGCAAATATATCTCTAGAAAAGTATAATATAAAAACTGAATATTGGAAAAATAGATACAATAACCAAATCTGTAGTTAAAAATAAAACTATAATTAAATATTTCCCCAAATGAATAAAGAATAAGACTCAAGAACTGACATTCATATTGAAGTTCTGCTCAAATGTGAAGGGCAAACACAGACAGTTTTAATATATAATAATTTCAAGAGAAAGAGACTTTCTTAAACAGAATTTAACAGAAAGACTACTATTGATAAATTAGCAAAAACTCTATTTGAATTTTTTTATCAAAAGATAACACAGAAGAATGAAAAACAAATAGTAACATACAGGTAAAATTTCCAACACTTTAATATAATCAAGAACTTGTGCCCATGATTTATTTTAATAACTAATAAGAATCATTAGTGAATTAGAATAGAAATTTCTCATTCACTCTGCATGCCCTTTGATAGGGGGTCTTAGGGAGGTGAGACTTATAGCAAACCCATCTGGATCATTACTGGTCTCTATGAGAGGTAACAGCAGAAATGTGTACTGAGTATATGATTTAAGGGGATAATTCTAAAAACTGGGCCTACAGTGTCACCCCCACATGTTTCCTCTCAAAATACAATTTACCTTCAGTCTTACCTGGTTAAGACAATAGTATATACTACATTCCTCAGCAAACAGTCCTTATCTTCAGGAGAAATTCAGGCCTGAAGAAAAGTTCTTCCCTGCTGATAAGGTGAACACATTTTACCTTGAAAGAAGAACTTTTATGAGCCTCACATAGACAAGATTCCAGAACTCAGAGATATAAGAATTCTCCCTAACCATAAAATCTATAAGGACAAGTTCCAATTAGAACCAGTCAGCATGGGCGAAAGTGACCCAGAGTTACCTTGGAACTTACCATGCAAGGTGGGTATTTGGAAGTCTGATGCAATCCTGCTGTGAGTCAAAAGTCAAGAGATGGACTTGGTGGGACTCTTTGGAAACTTCTCTGGGAACGCCAATAAAACTGAAGGGAAGGAGGTTCATGCCATTTTTGTTCTCCTGAGAGGACCCATTCTCTCCCTTGAGAGTTTCTTTTTTATCCTTTTTTCTATCCCTTCTAAAAAATTCCTGGCTGCCACATATCTGAAATCATTCTGGTATCACAAGAACTGGTTAGATAGGACCGCAGTGGCTATCTCAGCTCCACTGTAGGCCCTTGTTCATCAGGACAGAGATTAAAGAATTATGAAATCACTGGGTTTGTTTTGTTGTTGTTTTAAGTATTGTGCACAGAAGGGACAATCACATTGAATTATTTTAATAGCCCCAAGGAATTGAATCCTCATGCAGGGAGAAGTACCATGTGGATGTGCACCTTAGGTAGAAATGGTGAAGATACTAAACATTCATTCAATCAGTCTCCCAAAGTGCATGGCACAGACTAGAAACACATTAAATGATAGTCATTTTCATTATTAGTCATGAAGATGCCAATTGAAACCAGTGAGATATACATTGATTTGTTCTATTGGCAAAATAAGAAAACAAAACAAAACAAACAAACAAACAAAACCCCCGAAAACCTCTATTGTAACAAATTTAAAGATTTTGACAACTGAGATGCTGGGTGTGTTAATTTGTAGAAAAACTTTGGAAACCAATTCGTTAGTATATAGTAAAGTTGAAGATACAGCATACCCATGACCTAGTCTTCTATACAGTGAGGAATACTTTCAGAAGTATATTTAGAGACATATACAAGTATATCATAGCAGGATTGTTTTTAAAACTCCCAAATTACATTAACAATAAAATACACAAATAATTAATACACAAATAATTAACATTTTGTGCACTTTATTTACTAAAGTGAGCCAAATAATTATATAACTTATGCATTGTAATATGTAATGTATAATATAATATATAATATATTGTAATAACATTAATAAACTATATAACTCACACAAAACCATGGGTTTTTTCACAAACTTATTATTTATTGAAAAATACAATTTATAAATGAATATGTGCTATGACTATTAATGTAAATCTCAGAGAAGGCAAAAATGTTAATTACATATTAATAATTATAATCATTTTTAATAATGCAGGTGCACACATGACTTAAAATGTTGACATTCAAAGAAGGCAATAATTATTTTTAAAAGTCATAAAAGTAAGGAAAACTAATAGTATTTGTTTGGTTTTTAAAATCAAAGAACTATCCAGTCTCTTTCCCACATTTCTCCTCCCCTTGACTTGCTAATGTCTGGAACCTTTTAAAAATTTACATATTTTCTATTTCAATATACCAGAAAGAGTAAAACTTTTCAATTTAGTTATAGCTGTGATTAAGTTTGGATTAATTTTAATGGTATAATAAATTGGAATGAAAATAATTATTTTAAAATTATCAAGTGGAATTGGAATAGAAGTACACCAAATGTGAAATTTTTACAATTTTTGAAAAATGTCTTTTTTATTTAAGAACAAAACTGAGACTACCCCTCAGAGAAAAATCCTTCTCACAGCATCAATCATATTTTCTTCAAGCAATTTCTGTTGTTTTGGCTTTTGCCAATCTGACAGGATTTCAGGCATACAAATTGCAGTATGCTTAGTTTAGCCAAATCAACTTGAAAAGTTCTTCCCATAAAAAATCTCACTTCTCTAGCTCTCAAACAGATTTAAATGAGGAAAATCTGGTACTTAATGTTCTCCTGGTAAGGTTGCTTAGCGACCACTCCACCCTGCAGCTCACTCTGTGGCTTAGGTGTAAAAATTAACTATTGCAACACTTTTGGGAATACAAGTGAACTTACAAACAAATCTAATAAAATATACCTGCAAAACTCACTTGGCATGTCTTTGGTGAGGCTAAATGGAATCTGTTCATTTAAGATATCAGCTCTGTTTTCTTCTTCAAAAATTGGAATTTGAACGCAGCTATGAATGCATAATTTTAGAACTGATCACAGGGTTTACGTGTGTGTGGGGGGGGGTGTGGGGGTGTGTGCGCGTGCACACATGTGTGTTTAAAGATTTCTCTTCACCGATTTAAAAGAGTTCAGTTTAAGATAACCTATACACGTTAGGTGACTGTTAATGACATCAATAAACATGTTAAATAAGTAAATATTTTAGTTCAGTTTTTTTTAAGAGAAATGGTTTGAAAACAAAGTGTAAATGTTTAACTTATTTATAAATTTTTTGGAAGAAAATGTAAAATATTCCATAAACTGCTATCTCTTTACATATTATTTCATAGTTTTTATCCTTTATAGTATCAGACCTTGAGTTTCATGATCATCAATCACTAAAGAGTTCTGATCTCTAAAACCATAATAAAGACATTTTTTCATCAAATGCTATTCTTCAGTTTTTAACTAAATTCTTATTTGATAGGTCTTGTAATCTTTTTTTAAATATTTATTTTCTAGTTGTAGTTGGACACATTCCTTTATTTAACTTACCTATTTTTATGTGTTGTTGAGGATGGAACCCAAGGCCTGGTACCTGCCTGTCTAGTGCTCTACCTCTGAGCTAAAACCCCAGCCCTGAAGTCTTGTCTTCTTAGTCATTTATATTTCTAATTTTCAGTTTGGGTCTGTCACAAAGATTCTCATAAAAATATTTTTCTAAAAACAAACGAATCATGTTCTTAGTTGTTTTCAACATATCTGTAAAATAATGAGCCAGGTATGGTGCACAAAATCTAAGCCTGGTTTAGCATATTGTTAGCATATAAATATTCTTTCTTGTGGTTCTTCTCAGATGCATTATTTGGAAAAAAAAGTATTATTTGAAGACATATGTAATCTCTTATTTCTGTTCTTACTATACATAAAACTAATTAAATTTTGAGACTTGATTATGGGTTTCAGTTATAAGTCTTACTTTCCAATTCGTATTTTCCTGAAGTCATAAAGAGAACTTGATTTCCCCCCCTTAATCATGAATTAAGTGGAGATAGTAATATAGTTAATACCTATGGAGATGCATTTGAGATGTATTGTGTTTAACGATGGGAATAGTTGTATTAGGAAAATCTTTAATTAGGTTTACTATTTTCCTGTGAATAGCAATGCATTGACTTTTCATGAAGAAATAGTGTGTTATAGATAAATGATTTTTAAAATGAGGCTGTTTTGGTTTTTTATCAAATTTAAGAATTGAAAATTACCTTTCCCTAGGAAGAGGAAATCATTTCTAAAGCTGATTATAATTGAGGCATCATCACAGAAGAATATTCAAAGTACTAATTCCCATTGACTAGTTCTTTTGCTACCATATAATGAAAATGAAAATAAACTTTTTTTTTTTTTTTGAGTGCAGAAAGCCTTTATTCCTGAGTCAAAATTTAGGTTCTAGAATTACATGCTCCTAGGGTGAAGGCAGCCAGTGCCAGCAGTGCAGATGGCTGCCTTTGGTGGAGGCTGCTGCAGAACTCACAGTTTGGACCTGTGACCCATGATCTCATCCCAGCCCTTCTGACAGGGCTGGATGATCATCATCATCTCCATTTCTCAGAACGTGGTACCTATAGTCCCTGATTATCCTCGTGTTGGGGTCGTAGAAGCCATCTCCACAATCGTAGGTGGCTGGGGGGATTTTTCTAGGTGGGTCTATGTTGATGAGTTGAGAGATACCTGAAGGCTTCAAGCCAAAGCAGATGTCCCTGTGAAACCTCCATCATAGCCATCACAGTAGTGTCAGTTATTAGCATCGTACTGTAGCCCATCTGCAAATGTATACGTGCCTTTGATGGCCAATCCTTTTCCCCAGAGAAGCATCATATATACTCCCACTGGGGAAGTACAGTGTTCCTTCGCCTTGAAACATGCCATCCTTCATTTCCCCCATCATATCTTGTTCCTTCATTTTCCCCAATGTATGTTGTTAGGTTGGGAGGATATATTCAGCTTTGGACTCCATCCTCCCATCTACATATTCTGCAATGTATTTGCTCCCTGTGTACTATGAGATGCCCGCTTATAGGCTCTAGATGCTGGGATCCCAACTTCAGTGAAAGTAAACATTTTCATTTGTGAAGTGTCAAAAATTTTAGAACAAGCAGGTAATACATAAATAAAGAATAAGGCTGAAGAACTTGATAGACAGGAGGGCTGAAAGGAGTGTAGGAAATAGAAAGAGTTCTCATCTTGGATACAAAAATAGTACTATTTTGAATATCCATAACAGTATTTTTGTATATAAAACACTGGAATGCCTTTTGTACTCATGGTTTGAGGACTAAATCCTTGAAATTGTAAATAAATAAATTTTTCATAAGTTATTTCTCTTAGATTGATCAGTTCAATAAAGAAGACAGAAAATGGATCACAGAATTTCCTAAGTAGGAATTCAGTGCCTAGAAGTTGTCTTTAAATCCTCTTATTGTTGTTGACCTCCTGGTCTCTTGTTCTGCTGAGTGTGCCCAAGGCAGTTCTTCCTGTCAGTGCCTGAAAAGAAGCATTGATTCTCTCCTAACTATTCAGTACAGCACAGACCAGCAGATTAAGAGAGGTGCTAATGGCAAGATCGGAAGTAGAGAAAAACTTTTCAGAGGCGTGGGGAGGCATATAAGATTCAGAAATGCAGTTATTGCCTGCATTAAAGAATAGACACATAGCAATAGAGAGACATTTATTGAAGAGTATAAAAATGGATATAAAAACCAGAGCTGCCAAAGAGGAAAAGATAAAAGAAACAGAGGTGTTCCTTGAATAAACAAGTAACATTTGGGTAAAGAGGGAGGTGGGGGGAACAAAAGTGAGATGACAGATGGAGGTGGCTTACAAAAGTGCAAGATTATACTAAAGAACTTCAACTTTGCATTCAATAAAGGGTTAGAAGGTTCTCTAGCACAGACTGGAATACCTTTTCCTGTACTAGAAAATGAAATATTAAAAGGCTTTATTATTGCACTGGAGCAGATAATTAGGCAATTAAAACTATTAAAATTTGATAGAATATCAGAACTATAAAGCATGCCTGCCAAGTTTTAACTTTTCAAGCTAAGAACTTGGCTTTTGAAACATTCACTTTGCTTTTAAAAATTATTATTGCCTCATTGCTGAATAAGTTTTCTTTCCATTATTAGGAAGCAGAAATATTGAAGGTAGTAGTAGGGTGTGACATTACAGAAAAATAATAAATTTAAAGGGAATCATATACAGAAAATGAAGAAACATGGCTGTTCAATTGGAAAAAATTTATGAATTAAAAGAATTTTATTAGCTGAGATTAATTCTTTTTCAGAGAAAGACTAATGTCAAAAAGCATTTGTGAAGAGAATATACACAGAGACATAAGCATTCCACAACAAATTAACATAAGTGTTATGTCTTTTTATGATTTTTAAATGTATGCAAATGTATCATATATAATAGCCTAAGGAACAAAGAAGATCTTAGAAATGAGAAAATATAAATTAAATTTAAGATTGATTGGAAATTTTTTAGCAGATAAGATTTTTCAAAGCATTTACGTAGTTTCTAATTTGCCATTATTAAGGATTTTCTAATATTTTACTAAAAAATAAAAAAGTAGTTAGGATTTGACTTCTAATTAGGACAAAGGGGAAAATATATTCATTCTGGGCAAATTTAGTCTCTTTTGTTATTTCACCTCAAAAATATCATTATCATAAGTTATCATTTGACCATTACTATAGCAACCTGGTTTGAACTGTAAAAATGAACTTAAATATTTCAGCATAGAAGAATTCTGAGAGCTTAGTCAATTTTTTATTGTTTTATTAAACCTCCAGCAAATCATAGCCATAATGTAAATGACATTTCATTTTATACTTTGGATAAGAATTGGATCACATTTCAAGAGAATATTGTAGTGTTTTAAAATATACAGCAATATATTAACATATATTTCTGAGTAAAATGCAATAAACTAATTTATTTTAAATTTTCTTGGTAGCCTGTCACATTCTGGTAACACTGAAGATTCAGTTTGTTAAGAGAAACTATGGCTTTCAAGAATAAAATAAGCAAAATTCACTTACTAACCTGAAAAAAATTGTTTCAGAGAAATGTGTCTTTGTATTTATAGAGTCAGTGTTCAGATTTCCAGTGAAGACGACTAATTAATGACATGCTGGAATATCTTACTTTCTGTAGCAAACAAATGTGCATTGAGCTTTTACTAGACATTCATGTTCAAAAATAAGAAGAGGAGATATCTAAATGACCAGCAACAAAAAAAGTATCCAAAATTATGAACTGATGTTGAATTCACATGGCCCACAGAAAGAGAAGCAGCAAATATGAATCTTAAGAAGTAGAATTTAAAACATACATGCACTCAAAGCTAAAATTAATCTGAATAAAACCAGGGCCCTAAAGGAACTGTTTTGCTTATAAATAACGACCAGAACAAATTTGTCTGTTGATTTAGGATCTCAGTTGAAGACAGTTCCTTATCTAGGCTAATATATAAGAGAATCAACTATTAAAAGACTGAAAAATTAAACTTCACTCTGTTTCAGCTTTAGTAAAAAAAATGTGAATTAAATTGAAGACTTATATACTTTTGTGCATGCTTTAACAAATATTACTTTTTAAATCTATGGTGATTGTTCTAAAGACTGGTACTAAAGATCTGAATTAAAAAAAAAAATAAATGAAGACTGATAGCAGCTGAATTCACAATGACTTTTTAAACTTTTAGTATTTTACCAAATATAAGTACCAGTTTGGAATTAATCAGAAGACAATGGTGGAAACACTCCAGAGAGAAAAAAATGGAAGGCTATTAATGCAGAGGATGAGCTCACAACAAAAAACATAGAATGTATGGGAAATATTACAGGAGGCTATCTATTGACTCAAACGAGGAAATGTAGCAAAATTCCCAAGGAGAGTAGAGAGTAGCAGCATGCTAAAAAGATATGTGAAAATTTACATTAGAAATTTTGGTTTTGGCACTTGTTGAAACTTTGGCACAGTCTTTGAAAACTAAGGGTGGTCAGGCTGAAAGGCAAGTGACTCACCTTAGATGGAAATTCAACCAAGAGATTTTATTGAGGGGTTGCCTGAAGGGGAAGAAAGGGAGAGGAAAAGAGCAGCAGTAGCATGAGCCAGCAAGCTTCAGCTGAAGAAGGGTTGCTCTGGTGATGTGGTGGGTGCTGATTGGCAGGGTGGCTCAGGAACCAGTGAGCAGACATTGCGTCCCTCCAGGATTGGTTGAGAAAACATTTTACTTTGGCACCCTTTGGCCTGGCGCCCTTCAGGGAGGAGGAGTAGGGGTAAGGGATTACATGATGTTCTTCTCTAGAGATGGAAACTTAATTTAAGCTGGGAGAAACCCAATGGGGGAAATAAAATCAAAGGCAAGGTCTCACACATACCCAACACAGGCTCCGTGTGCAGAGAGTTTGATCAAATCTAAACATTTGAGCTGATTCTAGGATATTGACAGTAGTGTGATTATAATATTCAAAGAGTTTGGGTCAAAATAGTTCCAATGAAACAAGCATAAAATGCTACAAAAATCTGGAAATAAAAGCTGTCTTTTATTTTAATTTAAAAATTCATCTTTTAGTTTTAAAGATAAAGAAACTCAGAGCTTCCTGACAATGTTGTTTTTGAGTAAGTTATACTTTATTATAAGATGCAAATGTTCATAAATTTAAATTTTAAAGTACTTTCATAACCATTAGAAATTTAGACTTGACATTTATTTAAAATATATCGTTTTTCCTTTATTAATGGCCTGAATTCATAATTCATGTATACCTATGTGGCTTTATGCTTGGTCCCTACCACAAGATATTGCTCTGTATTGGCCACACTGTATGGTCCCCTCCTTGATCTCTAATTTGTCATAGTCAGTTTGAACTGCTATAACAAAATTCCATAAACTGGATGATGAATAGGACAGAAATGTATTTCCCACAGTTCTGGATTTTGGGAAGTTCAAGTTCAAGCTGGCACTAAGGTGTTGAGGATCTTTTCCCTGACACATAAATGGAGACTTCTCTCTGCACCCTCACATGGTAGAAGGATCAAAACAGCACTCTGATGCCTCTTTTATAAAGGAACTAGTTACATTAAAAAGGACTGTGCCTTCATGACATAATTGCCTCCCAAAGGCTCATTTCCTAATACTATTTAATTAGCAATTAATTTTAACATATGAATTTTGAGAAGAAACTTTCAGACCACTAACACAGTCAAATATTTCACTTTACTTGGTATAGTAATTAAATAAATATTGCAATTTTAAAATTAAATAAATATTGCAATTTTTACTGTCAATGATGTTCCTTGTTTCATAAGCATATAAATATGTTCTCTAATTTCACATATAATTTTTCTATAATCTCGAACTTTTGTTGAATTGTTCTGGCAATTATTCCAATTGTCTGTTATTATTCCAATTGTCTATTAGCTCTTTCTAAATAGAACATCATTGGTTGTGGTAAGGTCTTAATTGTTCTTTTAGATCCTTTTCATCACATTATTTCTTTAATTACTCAATATTAGCCATAGACTAATATTTGATAAAAATTATTAATGAATTACTTTTGAGAAATTAAAAAAGGTTAATTACTAAAAAACTAGCTTTTGATACATAAAACAAACTTCCTAAAATTGATTTTGCTAGTATTTTGTCATATATAAGTATATACATATATATAAATATATATATATATATATATATATATATATATATATATATGATTTTGTAGAATAATATTTATTGAACTATACAAAGTTACTATTTCAGTATATTTTAATTTGTTTAAAACATGCTAGATATTCAAAATTTTCATTGCAGTTTTAAAAAACTTTACCTTTTTAAAAAAATGGTCTCTAAAGTCCAAACATTTCTACTTAAGTTATCTATATTTAATATAAATTAGTATTTACATATCTTCAAGATCCATCAAATGATTTTTAAATTTTAGTGATCAAAGTCACGATCAACATAAGTGTAAGAAAAAGAAACAAAGAAATAGGAATAGAGAAAGAAAGGAAGGAAGGAAAGTAGGAAGGAAGAAGTAAGAAAAGGAGAGAAAATGAAAAGAAGGAACAAAGGAAGAAAGCTCAACATACATAAATATACCTCAGTGTGCCTAAATCATTCTTTTTGTTCTCAAGTTACACAATTTACTAGAAATTTATCAAATGAAACATTGATCTGACATTGCATATTTATATCTGCAATAGCACTGGGCATTATATATAAATATTTTTTTTAATTATTATAAAAAAATATCTGTTATGGGCAGAAAAAGTTTCAGTCTTTTAAATCTTGTATGAGGACCCCTCAAGAATATCAGATTCCAAGTTAATAAGCTAGTTACAATGTATTGCAACTAAGAGCTCAAATAAAAGTCAAAATATTTTTCTTTTAATTTTTTAAAATGTTTTTAGTTGTATTTTCATGTGGTGCTGAGGCTAGAACCCAGTGTAAGGCAAGTGCTCTGCCACTGAGCCACAACCCCAGCCCATATTAATTTTTATTAATGGTTAAAAAAGTTTGGGATTTGTTGTTTTTGCTAAACAATAATATATATATTTTTTTAAATTTTGAAGACAGGGCTTGAATTATAAATTTTTGATCCATTTATTTAATTTTAAAAAAAGGAAGGGCAAAGAGATCATGGGCCCAAATTAGTCGGTAAGCCCCACCTCACCTCAAAGCTCCAGCTAGTGAGCATTGTCCACATCCCACTCAGTGCCTGATATTCAGGCCTGAGACCACTCTGAAGGCCCAGGGACGAGTGCCATTTTTAATTCTTGGCAAGTTAGTCAAATTAGACAAACTGGCAGGCTAAAGTCCAGAAATTCTTTTCAGGTTTTCTGCCTGATGGTTGAGCACATATTAGCTTGGAAAGTTTCAGGGGGTGGAGGCAGGGAAGAAGAGCAGGAGCATGGTAGAGAAGAGAAACTTGAGTTCACTCAAGATTTTTCCTGGTCTAGACATTCCTTTTTACAGAAAAAAAAAACTATTTTTACTAGCTGGAAAAGCAATTGTCAACATCATGTTTGCTGCCAATAAAACAAAATAAATAGAAAGATATGGTATTTGAAGAACATGATTACTATCCATAATGATAACATGTCACTTTGATATAGATACCCATTTTAATATAGATATCTTTCTAAAATAAAAGAATTATTTTTTTGAGAGAAGGACTTGCTATGTTGCCAAGACTGGTTTTGAATTCATGGACTCAAGTGGACCTATTGGCTCAGCCACCTGAATAACTAAGATGACCATCATGCACCCCTGCACCTAACTTCAAAAATACTTTTATTACAAATCGATGAATTGAAAGATATTAGTGACTATACTTGGATAATAGCACTAGTTATAAATCATGTAGACATGACTGAAATAACATCAATTATTCCACTAGAAATTTAAAAATAACAATTGGAAAGAGCAGACTTGTCTTTTACCCAAGTGAATCTTACAAGTATTAATGTCTTCTATGTATTCTATGACAGGATGAAGGCTGAGAAACACTAAAATTGAAATATATGTAAAGATATTCAGTGATATTTAAAATTGTTATTAAACATTTGAATATCACTATTTAGATATCACTACTTAAATCTATAAATAATGATATTTAGATACTTAAAAGGCTAAAAAAAAGAATGTTCCAAAATATCCTGTGGGGGAATAACAAGATAACAACCATGAAACAGAAGTGAGGGGTTATGTAGATTATGATGGGGTTCTCTAATATAGTTCCAAATGAAAAATAAATGGGAGTAAATTAAGTGAATGATAGAGAGGAAGAATTTGAAAAAATAACACTTGAGGTTATTCTAAAATGAAAAAACTTATGAATTATCAGACTGAGAGTAGAATAAACACATTATAGTAAAATTGCCGAACACCAGGACAGAGAGAATATTCTAGAGTCCAGCAGAGAGACATATTCAGATTATCTACAGAAGAATACTGTCAGAACAGCAGGTATTATTTTGATACAGCAGCTTTGAAAATAAATTTAAATAGTCACTTAGAAACATGACTCCTACAGACATGTGGATAAAAGATGTGCTTCCACAATTAAAAAGATGAATGCAAACATAAGATAAAAAGTTAACATGAACAAATATAGGTAAAGCCTAATAATAATTTTACCAAGAATTAAAAATAAAAAATGAGATCTATAACAAAAAGAGAAAATAGAAAAATCAATATATATAATAATAAATGTGCAGTAAATAATGGGCAAAAATGGCATGTGGAGAAAGAAAATATTGATAAGAAATTAAAATATGTAATACTATTTGCCTTCTTTTGGATAAAAAAACAAGGAATTGATTAATATAAGCACTTGTTAGAAAAAACATAGATTTAAGTTGAAATGACAATAACTGAAGGTGTAGGAAGAAATCTACATTTTTTAAAAAAAATAAAATTAAGGGGAGAATAACAAGAAAATAACCTAAAAAGGCCAGAAAATAGGACATAAGCAAATGAAATTGTGTCAAATGCAAGTGGCATAAAACTCTTCAAACTGTCAATCACTGGAACAAATGTAAACAGGCTTAACTCCATATTAGATGATTAAAAAATCTTCCATCAGCTAAAAGCTAAAATTTAGATGTGCATTCTTTTATGAGAAATATCTAAAGCAGAGGACATAGGAAAGTCAGGAGTAAAGGGATAGAAAAGTGTACTCCAGTAAATGCTATCCATAAATCCTGGTGTAGGCAAGTGAAGCTCAGACAAATGAGGATGCAAGATAAACAGTGTTATAAGGGCAAAGATAATCTTTTATAAGTATTTTAAACCAGGGTTTATTGTGCAAAAAAAAAAAAAAACAGAAGAACATTACCAATTGAAAACCATTACATAATTCTAAGTTCCACTGTCAACAAATCAGAAAAAAGTAAGTAACAAATATCATTTGCCCATATTATATTAAAATTTTCAAGATTTTCAGATTTTTTAGTGAAAAAAGTAATGATAACATGTGTGTAACATAGTGATAATAAATGATAACTTTATATATTTTTTTATTTGATATAAAATTTATTTTACATTATATTAAGTAATAAATATCCGTTTAACACAATTAGATTAATTCTGTTAAATTTTTAAATTTTCAATTATTTATCTTACTAACTAAATACTGTAGTTCAGTCTTTTAAAATTTCTGAAAAGTATATTAAAATACTATATGAAATGATCACTTTTAATTCCAAAGAAGTAGGCATTTTTCATATTTTGGTTTATATTTTTTTAAAAGGAAATGACAATAGAGCTGGGGATGTGGCTCAGTGGTCAAACACACACCTAGCATGCCTAAGGACCAGGGTTCAATACCCAGTCTGGCAAACAAAACCCCCAAAACACTTTTTGGCCTCTATGCAGAAGCCAGATGATGAAGCGAATGTCATTGCATGGTAAGAAGATGCACAAATTGTGCCGCTCCTGTGGCTCCAAGGCCAACAGTTGACCTATCCTGCCAATCACAGAAGAAAACCTAAGGGGAGTGAGTGCCAATGTGACAAAATGAAATACCACTGGACTTGTTGAGTGAGGCACCTAAAACTTGTATACTGAAGACTGAGGCATGAATTCCGTGAAGGATCAGCTCCTAAACCCAAGAGGGCAGCTGTTGCAACATCCAGCTCATCTTGAATTTCAAGGATTAGCCACCCAATAAATATTCCTGTATTAAATAAATAAATAAATGCTCCCAAACTAAATGACCATGCTGCTGCTGCTACTGGTGATGTTGATGATGATAGCTTTTCTTTTTTTTTAAATTGAGTTTTTACTCTATCTCTTGAAGTATTTGCCTCCTTCACAAAAAATATGATAATCCATCCCTGTTATGTGAAGGAGGAAAGTTTAGGTTTGAAGTTAATAACTGACAGAATCAAGAATAGACAAATGTGACTGTGATGCAGTAGGAATCTGTTAAAACCTAAACTAGAACTTAGATACAAATGTGTTTCTTGCAAGCAATTAGTGCCATACTATCATAAATAATGATTTACATATATGCACAATACTCATGTATATTACTTATTGCTTATATACCACTGGACTGGCCATAAAGGATGTTTGTGTATATGTACATGATTGAATAAATTTTGAGGAAAGGAATTTGTCCCAATGGAGACAAACATTAAAATCTCGCCTCGGTTAACAAAGGCTTTGTTGTTATATGAAGTAATGATTCTAAAAATAATATAAATTTTACTACTCTAGATGCTTCTTCAAACTCTGGTTGAAACTTTGGGAAAGAAGGTAAAGGGGACAAGGCAAGGTCTAGCTTATACAAAAAAAGGAGAGTACAAGACCAACTTCACTAAAGATATTGTAACTTTTTACTACTCAATTACTCTTAAGCAGCATTATTTACTTCATCAACTCATATGCAATTAGTTATTTTTGGAGATCAAGTTAGAATAGGTTTTAGCAAATGACAAAACACACAACTACATAATAAGACAAAATATTGATTTGTATTACCTATAGTTTAAACTGTCATTGCAGGATTAATTTCCAATGTAAAAAGGAAAAAAAAATGTTACTTTATCAAAAATTTCCCATTTGTTCATGTCTTTAAGAAGGAAATGGAGGTATATACTTATTACAGGCAGGTTCAACTACCATAATTCTTAAAAATTTATAGTCATAGTATTGCAGTCTTGAAAGCTGTAGCCTTAAAATCATGTTCTATTGGAAGTTTACCTGGAAAAGAAAAAAATAATTAAGTTAGTGTTGTAAACCCATCGAGTAAGGTACTATTAATATGTCATACTTCTTAACAAAATTTGTGCATTTCTCTTTAAGGTATTATTTGATTAAGGAAAGTTTAAGAAAAAAAAATTCTCTTGGGAAGTATCTCAGGGAACCTCACAGTAAATTGACTCACAGATTTTGTCTGAAATTGGTCAATGATGTCTGTTTCTTATAGATTACATATCTTTCAATCATTTCTATAGCTACATAATTAAAGTATAATTATATATTTATCTAGGATGATGATGTGTATTTCTATATATTATTTATGTATGATATTTATGTCTAAATAGTATTAAAATAGTATAAATATAGTCTAATATAATAGTATTTTTAATAGTATACTATATGTGTGTATATGTTGTGGGTTTGAAAATGTTTCCCTCCAAATTAAATATTGAATTTCTAAACCCTAGAATTTCATAGTATAGCGTAATATAGAAATAAGGTCATTACAGATGTAATTAATTAAAATAGTCACACTGGAGTATAATGGCTCCCTAATACAATAAGAATGATGTCCTCATAAAAGGAGAAATCTGGATCCAGAAGTGTACACAAGGAAAATGCCATGGGAAGATGAAGGCAAAGATTGAGTGTTGGTTTTACATGTCAAATCCTGACAAAGATGGTCAGCATACCACCAGAATTGAGGCAAGAAGCATGGGACAAATTCTCCTTCATAGCTGTCAGAAGGAATTAATGCTCGTAAAATGTTGATTTTGGACTTCTAGGCTGCAGAACTCTGAGGCAAGAATTTTCTGTTGTTCAAGCGATTCCATTTGTGTAACTTTTATTGCCAGCTTAGCCAACTTATACCACAATTTATACTATAATATACATTATAGATAATAGAGCTATCTAGTACTTATTTATTTATATTAATATGTATATCTACATCTAATATAAAATGTAGTGCCACCATTCTGGAAGCTGTGAGAAGTTCCTAAGCTAAAATATAAGTGTAATTGATAGGTTCAGTGAGACACAATTTTATTTTGTTTGAAGGGCAAATGCAAAACTTCAGTTTGTAATTGTGCTTGTTGATGTATAGTGTTTATGTAAATAGAATACCTTGCAGAAAAGTAATGAAGTATTGGAAATGACCTTTGAGGTTATTGAATCCAGCATCTGTCTCAATACTGGAATACTACCCATAAGATCCTTGAATGACAGCCAATTATTTCCTTTCATGGGAGCAGACAGAGGAGTGTGACTGACTGCCTAAAGGCACCAGGGAAGCTTTAAAAGAGGAAGTGATAATTAGACTGAGTTGAAGCATGAACTAGAAAGCCAGATTTCCCTAAGGCTAGAGTGTAATGTGTGGGAGAGAGGAAAGTGGGAAGTTCACGAAAAGCTGGCCTTGCCAGATTGTGAAGTGCCTTACATACTATACAAAGGAGCAATGGGTCCTAAGTTAAGAGTAAGAAGTTCTGGTGTGCTATTGCACAGTTGGGTAACTATAGATAACGGTATTTTAAAGCCTATTTCAAAAAGCTAGAATAAATGGTTTTGAATGTTTTTACCATAATGAAATGATAAATGTTGGAAGAATTAGATTTTTACCTTGATTTGAACATTGTACATTGTACATATGTTTTGAAACATCACATGAACCTCATAAATAAGTAAAATTTTATTCATTTATTAATTTTTTAATAACACAATGAATCACTGCAAAGTCTCTTATATAATAGGGAATTTGGGGACCATTTTAAGTCTAATAATAACAAAATGTAAAACAAATCTCCCATTATTAATAAATACACATTTTAGGATGATCATAATTGAGAGAGAAGGGACATACTTTGAAGAACAATAAGAATCCAGGTAGCTCAAACAATTGCAGCATTCTATCATTTTAGTATTAAATAATTTGCAATTTCTGATTTGATGTCATTTGCTTAGTGGGCATGTCCAGTCACTGGGTCCCTTTCCAGTTGTTCCTCCTGTCATTTACTGCCCTGACTCCCATATATCTGGCATACTGATTTATTTAATATTTCATAAATACACATTTTCTTCATGGTACTGTGCCTCTTTACCAGCTACTTTCATGGACTAAAACAACATTGACATCATTTTTTTGTTATTAAAATATTATTTATCTTTCAGGTACAATTCAAAGTCATCTACATTTTGAAGTACTTCTAAGCAGTTAAAGCAATATTGTTCTCCCATTCTGTTCTCTGGGCACTTTGAACTTTACTCAATAACAGACCTTATTTCATTGCATTATTCTTATTTGTATAACTTAGTGACCACAGACCCAGTGATATGGGCCCCTTTGAGATTAATAATGGTATTACATTTATCTTTGTGTTTTCAGTCTATAAGGAGAGTTTTGTGTACATGGTGCAAAATTAATAAATGTTGGTTATGTAAAAAACAAATGAATAATATATTTGGTGACTTTTCAGTTGGAAATTTGAGGATGACTAAAATGTCATAAGATTAGAAAAATGTACTAAAAATAATCTTTTTCACAAGCCCATTATGAAAACTTGCAGAAACTCTCTGTAAAACTCAATTTTATTTTATTTTTTTACATATTGCTATGGCCTTGTTCTATAACAACAAGTTGAAAATTCCACAAACATTTGGCAAAACATCAGTAATAAATGCTAATATTTTAGAATAGTTTTTGTTTAAAGTTGAACTCACAAAGTAAAACTGTGCCCAATGAAAACTTATAAGTACATCAAGTATAGAAAAAATGACCACAAAATTTACTTGTTCAAGAAAATTATACCAACTTTACTTTTGTCTTGAACTAATCTCATGTTTTATCTATGCCCATAAATATCACTTAGAATAATATAATGTTTAAATTTTATCCTCATATGGTTTAAAACATTGAACTGATCATTAAAATAATTTTATAAAAGAGGATAAAAATGATTGTGTCTGAGATTTCTTGATCTTTCATGCTTCCTCCATAGCTGCATTCCATTATAGTGTCAGGGTGTCTTGGAGGAGAGATTTTATTTTTGCAGGGGTCATGAAACAGAGTATTTTGTGAAGTGGAAACATCTGGGCTCCTTTTCTCTAGGACTATCTGTTGGCCATCAAGTTGCTGCTTGGTATGTTGGCAACTGTAACTGAAACCTCAGTAGCTATAATTTATGATCTGGTCTCACTTCAGCTCCTTCTGTCATAGAAGACCCTTCTGGCGTCTGGCTGAGATTCCCATTCAGCTGTGAGCTAAACTGCAGAAGGCCCTCTTGTCCCTGTAATGAAAATATCTTGCAATAAACAGAAAATTTTGTGGAGTTTAAACACGAATTTACACTATTCATCCAAAATTGCATTCTATTAATTTATTATAATTTCATCCAAAATGTGCGTGTAGTTCTCAGTGGAATCCTGTGTTTCTCATTCCAGCATTTAACAGGAAAAATGATTTTAAATATGTTTTAGATTGATTGACCTTTGTTCAGACTTAGGTTTTTATTGATAGAGATTCCTAAAACCTCCCTCATGAGCATATGCACATTAGTGATTTCCAATTATAGATTTTCTTTGAATCATGTCTTTCTTTGATGCCCTGAAAATGAAATTCTGTAAGTTTGTCTCCATGAATTTCTTCATAAATACTTGTGAATATGATGATCCTTTTAAATGTATTTTTCAATGATGTGAAATAACAGACTGTCTAAAATCTTTGTTTTACTACTACTTGTCCTGAAAAGTAATCTTATGCATTCATGTATATATAAACAGGTGTGTATATATATATGTGTGTGTTTTATATAAATCCAAATATATGTATATAATATATATTTGTATATATGTATGCATATATACTTATATATTATATGTGTGCGTTTGTGCATATGAATAAAATTTTGTGACTGCTCTATAATTATATAAGTTGGATTATTTAATATTCTTGGTAATAATCATTATATATAAGATTCAGTTTATCTATATTAGAGCTAAAGATGCTTCTTGGAAAAAAATTCTGTCCCTAATTTTAATAGGCTTTTAAAATTACTAAGCAAGTTTACTACTTTAGTTATTTTGGTTAAAATTATATTTAACACAATTTAAATTATAACTAAATGGTATGGTAAAAAATAAAGTCTCAAGAGTCAAACTTTATGGATTATCCCTAAAATGAAAATAATAATAATATGTCCTTTACAGAATTATTCTGATTTTTTTTGTTGTTGTTACCAGAGATTGAACCCAGGGGTTCTCAACCACTGATCCACATTCACAGCTTTTTTGTTTAATACTTCATTTAGAGACAGATCTCCCTAAGTTGCTTAGGCCCTCACTAATTTACTGGGGCTGGTTTTGAACTCACAATCCTCTTGCCTCAGTTTCCCGAGTTGCTGGGATTACAGGTGTATGCCACCATATCCAGCTGAAATAACACTTCTTGAAGATCATCCATCACCTAATGGCCTTGAAACAAAAAGAGTAATTAATGCAATTGTGTGAAGGGTCTTCATTATACAACATATCTGACTATTAAAGCAGCAGTTAACTCTACCAACTTGTACTTCCTCAGCTCATTTTCCAAAGGGATGCAAGACTCTTATATTCAGTTAAGTGTTCTTGAATAAATCTACAAATTATAAACATATTTGTACCATAATTACCTGTGCATAAATCCATAATTTTTATATATTCATATTGCCAAGGAAATTGTATAAAAACTAAGATATAAATAAGTGATTTTTCAGGGAAATAATATTGAACATAATATTGTTGAATGTCTTAAATTTGTAGTCGAAGGAGAAAAAAAATGATGTAGGCTGGTAAAGTTATGGGTATTGCACACATTCCTGCACATTGATGTTCTTAACATACTGTTATATTATTGTTGTTTCAATAAGCAGAACCATTTTTCTCCAACAAATCTTATACCTGAGTGTATTTTTAAATATACTCAGCTTGAAAAATGAGAGTACTACTGCATCTACAGTCATCCATCCTCTCAATGGCTCAGCCTTGGTGAACTCTAACACAGGATCCTCTGATATTGAGGATCGAAAATTACTCCTTCACCTAATTTAATTCACATTGTTCTACTAGTCAATCAAAGAACTATGTGCTCAGCTTTTATTGTCTTAGTTTCTCATTCTTTCAATCATGTGAAAGTCATTATAATTGACTATTATGGGTCAGACACTATTATTGGTGCTGAGTTATAGTAGCAAAGCAACAGTCAATCATCTGTTCCTTGGTGCATGCCATATTATTATTAGTATTGGTAGCATGGGACTATAAATAACCAATAAATCAAAATAATACCATAAATGTTATCACATATGTTTGCAAATTCTGTGAAAGTGATAAAGCAGTATCTGAATGAAGAAATTGGGCAATAGAAGTGAATGTCTACTTAGGTTCTCTTAATGAACTGAAATGCACACACAGATGAACATTTGGAGCTAGAGCCTTCCATGAAAAAGAGGAAGCAATGCAATAATCCTAAACTATGTTGAATTTAGCTTATTTGAACATCAGAGAGCAGGGTAGCATTAAGAAACACAGTGAGGACTCTTTTCACCAAGATGATGCTGAAAGAGAAAAGCAACCTCCTTCAACTCCCCAAGTCAAAGCCAAAGCTGAGGCTTCAAGGGCCAAGAAGACAGTGTAAATGTATGCACAGCCACAAAAAAGTAAGATACACAAGTCACCCATATTTGGCAGCCTAAGACAATAAGACTCCTGAGTCACTCTGAATATCAGAAGAGCACCCTCAGGAGAAAAAAGCTTGACCTCTATGCTATGGTTAAGGTTCCCTGGAGCATTGAACCTGCTATGAAGAAGGCAGAAGATGACAAGACACTCATGTTCATCGTGGATGCCAAAGCCAATAAGCATCAAGTCAAACTGTGAGCTAAGAAGCTCTATGACATTTATGTGGACAAGGTCATTGCTCTGATCAGGCATGATGGAAAGAAGAAGGCATTTAGTCAACTATATCCTCTTTATGATGCTTCTGATACTGCTAGCAAAATTGGAATCAGATAAACTGAGGCCAATGTGCTAATTCTAATATGATTTTCCTCCTCCTCCTCCTCCTCCTCCTCCTCCTCCTCCTCCTCCTCCTCCTCCTCCTCCTTCTTCTTCTTATACTATTTAAAAAGAATAAAAAGAAGTTTGGTGAGAATAGCAGAAATATGCTGTCTTTAAGATTGTAACTGAGACTTAGTCAAGGAACTGTTCATAAAGGGCTTTGTAGAGCTTAGTAAGGAGTTCAGATGCTTTATCAAGTTTAGTAAAGTACATTGGAGGCTTAAGGAGTGAAGGATGTGATTTATAATATCTTAAAAAGATCTCTTTGACAGCACAGACAAGAGAGAATGATCCAGGAGCAAGAGAGTAAAGAGCATATACTCTAACGTGCTTTCTTTGGATGGTAGTTTGAGCCTTTTGGGGAATCACAAAGTCACTTCTTAAATGTGTTTAGGAAAAGAAAAAAAATCTGGTTTAAATAACAAAAAGGACCGAATATCTATTGAATAATTAGTTTGAATTTATCCTCAATTAAAGATCATTTTGCTGATCATTGTATTGGCTTCCTGGACTATCCTAAAAAAGGTAAGGAATTCTACTCAGTCCAGTATGTGCACTCACCTATAATTAAAAATTCTAAACGTGGATCCCCTCTTTCCCTCTTTGACTTGTCTCTCTTGCTTATTTGTAAACTTATGCTAAATTTGAAGTTCTTAGCTGTACAACATATAGGGTGTTTCTTTGAAATCAGGCTTAAATCCTTTTTTTTATTGGGATTTTTTTTACTTCTAATAAGTGAAAGTGGAAAAAGTTATGGTGGGACATTAATAAATTAATTATTAAAAATCTGATACATGGACAAATATCCTAGGCTTTTAATCAATAATATTCCATATATCACATTAATTTCAACAAACCTTAATAGATTTTCTTGTATAATCAGACTCATTTCTCAAAGATGCCACTACCAAACTGAATAAGAACTCTGGGTCTAAAGACATAAAAATGAGATTATTATATACATTATCAAAGACCATCACAGTAATAAATGGTTAAGACTTAAAATATTTAAGACTAGAAAGTATAGGATACTATTTTTCATCACAAGTAGATGGAACATTAAATTTATTTTATAATATCTTCATATTTACCATAAATATGTAATATATTCTGAAGTTTCTTTTCATGATGTGAGCTACATATATTATCATCACTGATTTATGAAGCATTTAAAGTGAAGTGTTTAATCTTCTGAAATTTTATGACATTTGTAGATTTCATTACATATGCATATACATATGAGCACAAATGTGCTTATCATAACCAACATCATGACTCAATTTTAATATTTTGTTAAATGACTTTTAAAATGCACATAATGATTGTGATTTTTACTGAAATTTTGGAAGAGTCAGTATTCCATGGAGACAATAGAAAACATACTTAACAGGAGTGCTAGATCAAGCTTTGAAAGTAAGAAAATAAAGTGTCAAGCGAATCTATTGTTATTGTTCATAAATCAGCATAAGTAGAATTAAAAAATGTGACAACATGCTAAGTTAGACATCATGAAAAGCCTGTATAATCTTGAGAGCATGCCTTGACATTTAAAGTATATGTAACAACTCATTTTATAAGAAATAGCCTAGATCCCAAGAGAACAGCTCAGATGTATCTGAAAAACATCTGCAAAGCTGCTTGTTTTTTGCAAAATTTCGTTTACCAATAGCACACAGATCAAACTACTTAAAAAAGAAGATATGCTCAAAAAGCAGAAAAACAATCAAGATAAAATATCTTAATGATTATATGCTATCTTCAAAGGTCAGACATTAAGTCAAAAGCTTTCAATGAAAATCTAACTTTAGCTATTGATGTTTCTTTTTTTGCAAGTGTTTACAGCACAAAAGATGAAAGCCAGTGATCTGAACAATTTGTACGTATTAATATAGAAAGATGGTATAGCTTTTATATTTATACAAGTGTGTGGTTCCTTCACATAGAGTATTTAAGGATTTTAATTAATTCATTATAATTAAATAATGAATATGGTTGGCACTCTGAAATTTTTCATATGATTTATGTTTCACACACATAACATTTTCAAAAAAGACCATACACTGGCCATATTTTTCCTTTTTTCATGTGAGAAAACTTATGCACATAAAATTTAAATTATACATTCAACTAAGAAGAAGTAGATATAGAACTGATATTGAACTATATTTTATACAGTGTTCTTTCAATGAAACATATAGTAATAATGACATTTATTTATAAATTGGACCTGTAAGTTTCTCTTTATTATTAGTTTTTTGTTCTTCTAACAGAGAGAGATCTCCTAAAGAAATGCCTTAAAGCTATACAATCCTTCTATATTAATACATACAAATGTGCAGATCATTGGCTTTCATCTTTTGTGCTGTAAACATAGTCATATTCTAGATGGCAAGTTGTTTCTTCAACTGTTTAATCTAAATTTTTCTTCTACTATCATTCATTGGAAAACAATTTCATCTTTAAAATGAAAGGGATAGTGTGTTTCAACTGTACATTTCTGCTGTACTCTCTCCTAAACTTATGTAAGCCCCAACAAGCTCCTTTTTTTCCTGTTTCATATTACTCTTCATTTGCATGAATGTGATTTTTATTTTGATACATTAAATTTAGAAAAAAATTTAAAATTTGTACAAGAAATTTCTGTTAACCCTTTATGCAAATCACAAATTGCTTACGTTTTGCTGTTTCTTTAATTTCTTTCTTAAATACAGATGTGTCTTTTTTCTAGACAATTTAAAATAAGTTGAAGACTTTTATCCTCTTGTCTCAAATATTTTAATGTATGTCTCCTTAGAATAAGGGAACGTGTCATATTCTCCTAGTGCATATTTAAATTTCATTAATTGCCCCCAATATGTCTTTTATAGCTATTTTATTCTACTCCCAAAATCAAGGATGGTGCATTCATTGTGTTTGGTTGCCCTGACTCTTCAGAACATATAGTCAGTCTGACTTTCTTGAAGCTGACATTTTTGAAGACTATATAAAGGCCAGGAATTGTGTAGATTGTATCTCAATTGTCTGATATTTCCTCATTATTACTTCCAGGGTATGCATTTTTGGCAGGAATAGTACAGAAATGATATAATGCCTTTCAAAGCTTTCTATCAGGAGTTACTTGATGTCAGTTTGCCTTAATATTAGTAAGATGTGATCACTTCCTTTGTATTTTTTTGGTTTCTCCATTAAGTTTTCTCATTTGGGTTTGTGATTAATTAGTACTTCAGGGGAATATAATTACAAAATTTATAAAAATTCTATACTTCATTAAATTTCCATTGACTAGTTTTAGCATCTATTGATGATATCTTCATGTTTTCTTTTTTATTACTAGGTACTGTGCTGTAAATTTTTTACCTATACATTACTATAATTACTTATTTTCATGCTCAAATTATCCCATATTCAACCAGTGGGAACCTCATCAGTGTGGTTTGTACCCTTCATTCTTTTAATATTTTCTGTATAACAAAATGTTTTATTTTCATCCTTTTCTATTTCTCTCAGAGCACTGGATTCAGGCTTTTCTCCAAAGATCCCTGGTTTCTTGGAGTAGATAGAAGGTAATATTTACAAATCAGAGCCTGTCAGCATATGCAAATGTATTTCTGTCTCTTTCTATATGTACCAAAAAGTATAAGACCATTCTAATGCAATGGGCAACTGCAATCCAACATCACAGAGCGCATTGCATTTTTTTTTTCCATATTAGCAGCTCTTTTCTCCAACAGTTAGAAAGAGGCCTGTTTTGGGTCATGCTCAATATATTATTAACTCTTCTGCTCAAATATCGAAAATAAAGGAAGTGATTTTGTAACTGCTAAAAATGTCATTGTGGAAAAAAATCCATTAGAGTATAATAATTTTCACACTTATTTTTGGAGTCAAAATTTATATAGTGTGGAATATATAATTTTTTTTCAATGACTTTTGAAAAATATATGATATGGTGATTCTTGGTACATATATTAGTATACAGAACAATTACCTCACTCCAAAGTCCTTTCGTGTTTCTTCCCAGTGAATGGTATCAATGCCTCCTCCACAGGCAACTATTATTATGATTATTTTGACCATATAGTCATTTTGCCTGTTATCAATCTTTCTTAAATGGAACCATACATTACCTAATCTTTGAGTGCAGCTCTCTGGTTGTGGGTAGTGTATGGCATTCATCTGGGCCATGGTAAATATCAGTGGGGTGCTACTGTTTAATGCTTAATAACATTTCAATGTATAATCCTAACACTTGAATTTATTGCTTTCTCCTGATCATAGAAGTCTGTGTTGTTGTCAACAGTTTGGAGCTATTATGAATAAAGTCAGAATGAACATACCTGTGCAAGTCTTTCTGTGAACTGAAATATTTTATTTCTCTTGAACAAACATTTGCAAATTCCTAGATCTATGTATAACTTTCTAACAAACTGCCAAATTTTCTCCATGTTTCTCAAGTATTTTCACCTAGTTTGAGGTTTGTCTACTTATTTTCTTAATAGTCTATTCAAATGAACAAAGCGGTTAATTTCAATGAAATCAAAATTTCCATTTTTATTATCATCTATTGTTTTATTATTCATTAGTTATTATCAGGTCAAATAAATCTTGTCTACCCAAAGTTGCCAAGTTGTTAAAATAATTTGTGTGTGGCGTGAGACAGAAGTTTATTTGTCTCCTCCATATGTATATGCATTTTTTCTAGCATTATTTATTAAAAATATTTTCCTTTATTTATTGAATTGATTCAGTGTTACTGTTGATAACCAATGTCTGAATACACTTTTGTCTTTTGTGACATTTAGTTATTTGACTTTCCTTGTTTGTTTATTTTTGTTAGATTTGTGTTAAATCTTAAATTTAAATCCTGAACCCAAACTTCTTCTTCAAGAGTTGTTTGTAAATACTAACCCCTTAATATTTCCATATGAATTTCCAGTTTATTTTATAATTTTCTATTAGATGAAACAAACAAACAAAAGAACTCATTACGATTATAAGTCAGGTTCATGTGAAATTACAGATCAATTTGAAGAAGTTGATTTTTTGCCATCTTCAGCATTCTAGTCCATTAATTAATATTGATTAATATGGTATATCTTTCCATTTATCTTGGCTTTCTTAGCATTGTTTTATAGATTGTAATATAGGGAACTTTCCTATCAGCAGAATAATATTTTCGTTTTTGAGTGGTGAATACTGAGGATTGAACCTGGGGACACTTTACCACTAAGCAACATTCTCAGTCCTTTTAATTTTTATTTTTGAGACAAGGCCTCACTAAGTAGCTAATGCTGGCTTTGAACTCAAGATCATTTTGCCCCAGCTCCTGAGTGGCTGGGGTTACAGGTGTGCATCACTGAACCTGGCTAAAAGTCTTACGGTTTTAAAACTGCTGCAGACCTATTTTTAAATGTTTTCTCATTTTGGCCCCAAATCTGGAAAAACATATTGATTCATTTATGTAACTTACTTTGCTCCAAACTTGCAGAATTCACTTGTAATATTACATATTTTGTAGAGCTCTTGGGATTTTATATATCAGGATTATGTATAAACAATCTTGCTTGTCAAGAGGGGCAATTATCAATGTTATTTGTCAAGAGGGGCAGTTATCTTTCACTTCTCTCTTTACTACGTTTAGTTTTTTAAAAATTTTAATTTGTTATATATGACAACAGAATGCATTAAAATTCATTTTACATATACAGTCCATAATTTTTCATATCTCTGGTTGTACACAAAGTAGAGTCACACCATTTGATTCTACATACATATACTTAGGATAATGATGTCCATCTCATTCCATCGTCTTCCTGCCCACATACCCCCTAACTTTCCCTCTTTTCCCTTTGCCCTATCTAAAGTTCATCTGATCCTCCCATGCCCCCCCAACCACATTATAAATTAGCACCCTTAAATCAGAGAAAACATGACATTTGTTTTTTGTTTGGGATAGGCTAACTTCACTTAGCATTATATTATCCAACTCCATTAATTTATCTGCAAATGCCATGATTTTATTCTCTTTTAATGCTGAATAATATTCCATTCTGTATATATACCACATTTCCTTTATCCATTCACCTAGGTTGGTTCCACAGTTTAGCTATTGTGAATTGTGCTGCAATAAACATTGATGTGACTGTGTCCCTGTAGTATGATGTTTTTAAGTCTTTTGGGTTTAGTCCTAGGAGTTGGATAGCTGGGTCAAATGGTGATTCTATTTCCTATTTTCCAAGGAATGTCCATACTGCTTTCCATATTGGCTGCACCAATTTGCAGTTCCACCAGCGAAGTATGAGTGTGCCTTTTTCCCCATATTCTCACCAACACTTATTGTTGTTTGTGTTCTTAATAGCTGCCTTTCTGACTGAAGTGAGATGAAATCTTCTAGTAGTTTTGATTTGCATTTCTCTAATTGCTAGAGATATTGAATTTTTTTCACATATTTTGTATTTCTTTTTCTGAGAAGTGTCTGTTCAGGTTCTTGGCACATTTATTGACTGGATTATTTGTTTTTTTGGTGTTAAGATGTTTGAGTTCTTTATATATCCTAGAGATTAGTGCTCAATCTGCTTTGTGTGTGGTAAAAATTTGTTCCCCAAATGTAGGCTCTATTCACCTCACTGATTGTTTCTTTTGCGGAGAAGAAGCTTTTGAGTTTGAATCCATCTAATTTATTGATTCTTGATTTTACTTCTTGCGCTATAGGTGTTTTATTAAGGAAGTCAGGACCTAATCTGACGTGATGGAGATTTGGGCCTACTTTTTCTTCTTTAATTCCTAGGTCCTTGATCCACTTTGAGTTGAGTTTTGTGCATGGTGAGAGATAGGGATTCTATTTATTTATTTATTTATTTATTTTTGCATATTCATTTCCAGTATTCCTGCACAATTTGTTGAAGATACTATCTTTTCTCCAATGTATATTTCTGCCACCTTTTTCTGTATAAAATAACTGTGATTATGTGGGTTAGTCTCTGTGTCCTGTATTCTGTACCTTTGGTCTACAAGTCTATTTTGGTGCCAATACCATGCTGCTTTTGTTACTATTGCTCTGTAGTATAGTTTAAGGTCTGGTATAGTGATGCCACCTGCTTCACTCTTCTTGATAAAGATAGTTTTAGCTATTCTGGGTCTCTTATTTTTCCAGATGAATTTCATGACTGCCTATTCTATTTCTATGAAGAATGTCATTGGGATTTTGATTGGAATTGCATTAAATCCATATAGTGCTTTTGGTAGTATGATCATTTTGACAATATTAATTCTGTGTATCCAAGAACAAGGGGAATCTTTTCATCTTCTAAGGTCTTCTTTAATTACTTTCTTTAGAATTATGTAGTTTTCATTGTAGAGGACTTCTACCTCTTTTGTTGATTCCCAAGTATTTTATTTACCTTTTTTTGATGCTATTGTAAATGGGATAGTTTTCCTTATTTTCCTCAAATTTATATTCTGCTACTTTGCTGAATATACTTACTAGTTCTAGAAGTTTTCTGGTGGAAGTTTTTGGGTATTCTAGGTACAGAATCATATCATAGGCAAATAGTGCTAATTTGAGTTCTTCTTTTCCTATCCATATTCATTGAATTTCTTTCCTCTGCCTAATTGCTCTGGCTAGTGTTTCAAAAACTATGTTAAATAGAAGTGATGAAAGAGGGCATCTCTGTCTTGTTTCAGTTTTTAGAGGGAATGCTTTCAATTTTTCTTTATTTAGAATGACGTTGGCCTGGGGCTTAGCATAGATAGCTTTTATGATGTTGAGATATGTTCCTGTTATCCCTAATTTTTCTACTGTTTTGAACATAAGGGTGCTGTATTTTGCTGAATGCCTTTTCTGCATCTATTGAGATGATAATATAGTTCTTCTCTTTGAGTCTATTGATGTCATGAATTACATTTATTGATTTCTGTATGTTGAACCAAACTCGCATCCCTGGGATGAATCCCACTTTATTGTGGTGCATGATCTTTTTCATAAGGTTTTGTATTTGATTTGCCAAAATTTTATTGAGAATTTTTACCTTTACGTTCATTACTGATATTTGGTCTGAAGTTTTCTTTTCTTGATTTGTCTTTTCCTGGTTTTGGAATCAGGGTGATATTGGTCTCTTAAAATGAGTTTGGAAGTGCTCCCTCTTTGTCTATTTTACAAAATAATTTGAAGAGTATTGTTATTAGTTCTTCTTTAAGGTCTTGTAGAACTCAGGTGTGTATCCATCCAGTCCTGGGCTTTTCTTGGTTGGTAGGCTTCTTCTGATGGCATCTTTTATTTCATTTCTTGATATTAATATGTTTAGGGTTTGGGCTGTTGCTGAGCGGTAGAGCACTCACCTAGCATGTTCAAGGCCCTGGGTTTGATCCTTAGCACCATGTAACAATAAATAAATAAAATAAAGGTATTGTGCACAACTACAACTAAAAAATAAATATATAAAAATGAATTGATCTGTTTAAATTATGTATATCATCCTGATTCAATTTGGGCAAATCATATGACTCTAGAAATTTGTCAGTGCCTTTGATATTCTCAATTTTATTGGAGTAAAAGTTTTCAAAGTAATTTCTAATTATCTTCTGTATTTCTGTAGTGTCTGTTGTGATATTTCCTGTTTCATCACTTATGTTAGTAATTTGAGTTTTTCTTTTTCTTTGTTAACATAGCTAAGGGTTTCTCAATTTTATTTACTTTTTCAAAAAACCAACTTTTTGTTTTGTCAATTTTTAACTTTTTGTTGTTGTTGTTCTTTCAATTTCATTGGAGTAGCTTTTATTTTTTATTTTATCATTGATTTCTAATCTTATTACATTATAATCTGATCGAATGCAGGGTAGCATCTCTACTTTTTTTTATTCAGTAAGAGTTTTTTTTTTTTATTCAGTAAGTTTGTGGCTTAATTTATGATCTATTTTATAGAAGGATCCATGTGTTGCTGAGAAGAAAGTATATTCATTCATTGAAGGATAAAATATTCTATATATGTCAGTTAAGTCTAAGTTATTGATTTTTATTATTGAATTCTATTGTTTCCTTGATCAGCTTTTGTTTGGAAGATCTATCCAAAGGTGAAAGAGGTGTGTTAAAGTCACCCCCAAATTATTATATTGTAGTCTATTTGACTCTTGAACTTGAAAAGAGTTTGTTTGATGAATGTAGATGCTCCATTATTTGGGCCGTATATATTTGTAATTGCTATGTCTTGTTGATGTGTGATTCCCTTAAGCAGTATCCATATCCTTCTTTATCACTTTTGATTAACTTTGACTTGAAGTATACTTTATTTTATATGAGGTTGCAAACCCCTGCTTGTTTCCGTAGTCCATGTAAGTGGTATAATTTTTCCCAACCTTTCATCTTCAGTCTATGGATGCCTTTTTTTATGAGATTAGGCTCTTGGAGGCACCATATTGTTGGGTCTTATTTTTTTTTCTAATCCAATCTGTTAACCTGTCTTTTTGATTGGTGAGTTTGGGCCATCAACATTTAGGGGTATTATTGAGAGATGATTTGTATTCCCAGCCATTTTTGTTTATTTTTGGTATTTAACCTGACTTCTTTTCTCCTTTGATTAGTTTTTCCTTTAGTATAATACCTTCCTCTGCTGATTTTCATTGTTGTTTTTTATTTCCTGAACATGGAATATTTTGTCGAGAATGTTCTCTAGTGCAAGCTTTCTAGTTGCAAATTCTTTTAACAATATTTAAAAATTTATTTATCATGAAAGGTTTTTATTTCATCATCAAATCTAAAGATTAATTTTTCTGGATATAAAATTCTTGGTTGTTATTCATTTTCTCTCAGAGCTTGGTATATGTTGTTCCAGGATCTTCTTGCTTTGAGGGTCTGGGTTGAAAAATTTGCTGAGATATGCATTTGTCTCCCCTCTATGTGATCTGATTCCTCTCTCTTGTGGCCTTTAAGATTCTATCCTTCCTCTACTATCCCCCTTCATTTCTCCCCCTTGTATTATTTTTCCCTTTCCCCTCACTTCCTCTTGTATGTTCTTTTGTATAACCCTGGGGGTCTCCTTCCATTTCCATGCAATTTCCCTTCTCTCTCCCTTTCCCTCCCACCTCTCATCCCTGTTTAATGTTAATCTTTTTCTCCTGCTCTTCGTCCCTACTCTGTTCTTAGTTACTCTCCTTATATCAAAGAAGATATTTGGCATTTGTTTTTTAGGGATTGGCTAGCTTCACTTAGCATAATCTGCTCTAATGCCATCCATTTCCCTGCAAATTCTATGATTTTGTCATTTTTTAATGCAGAGTAATACTCCATTGGCAATATGTAAATCAATGGATGTGTAACTGATGTGATTCTGCAATCTGTATATGGGGTAAAAATGGGAGTTCATAACCCGCTTGAATCAAAGTGTGAAATATGATATATCAAGAAATTTGTAATGTTTTGAACAACCAACAATAAAAAATTAAAAAAAAAAGATTCTATCCTTGTTCTGTATGTTAGGCATTTTCATTATAATGTGCCTTGGTGTAGATCTGTTGTGATTTTGTACATTTGGTGTCCTGTAAGCCTCTTATATTTGGTTTTCCAATTCATTCTTCATGTTTGGGAAATTTTCTGATATTATCTTATTGAAGAAATTGTGCATTCCTTTGGTTTGAATCTCTGTGCCTTCCTATATCCCAATAACTTTTAGATTTGGTCTTTTGATGCTATCCCATAATTCTTGGACATTCTGCTCATGGTTTCTTACCATCTGTACTGTGTGGTCAACTTAATTTTCCAGATTTTATACTTTGTCTTCATTATCTGATGCTCTGTCTTCCAAGTGATCTAGTCTGTTTGTGATGCTTTCTATTGAGTATTTTATTTGGTTTATTGTTTTCCTCATCTCCAGGATTTCTATTTTTTCCCCCCAGAATCTCCATCTCATTCTTGGAGTTATCTTTTGCTATCTGTATTTGCTCCCTTATCTCTTTGTTGTTGTGATGAATGAATGCCTGTATTTGTTTCCTTATCTGTTTATTTGTGTCATCAATGGTTGCTTATATTTGCTCTCTTATCTCTTTGTTGGAATGATAAAATAAAGTTTTGCCTGTATTTGCTCATTTAGGTCATTATTTAATACACAGATAGTTTTATTTATGAACATTCTGAACTCCTTCTCTGAAATTTCATCAACTGTACTGTCCATGGGTTCTGTAATTGTAGTATCCTGGTTTGTTTGGGGCACTTTTCTCCATTTTTTTTTATGTTGTCTATGTGACTTTCATTTTTGCTGTGTGCATCTGAAGATTACAGTTTCTATCCTATAATCTTGTAGTGTCTGTGCAGATTATTGGTAACTCACCTTGGTTTTGGACTAACAGACTCTGCCGGTGTTCCAGGATGGATGCTACTAACTCTAGGTGGTGGGGCAATAGCAGGGGGTAACTAGAGATACAAGTGGAATTGCTACAAGACGGATGCAACGTCTCAGAAATGGAGCTGAAAGGGTGGGCCTTACACTGGCTTTGGGATGCCTGCTCCAAGATGAAGTTTCTTCTAGGCCCTGTCTGTTGTCCCAAGGTAGAGGCTACTGATTGGGAAAAGCTATGGGGATGATGCAGTGCCCTAATATGGAAATGGGTTAGGCCTAGGGTCCCAGTTGAGGTGGGGTAGTTGGGACCCAGGTCTATGCTGGGCCTGGGCTTCTGCACAAATTGGCAGAGGAGGATCTGTGCTAGGCCTCAGTTCCAGTGGGTGTCTGTCTTTTTAGTTTTTTTGTTTGTTTGGTTTGGTTTTTTGCCTTTTCTTATACTGACTTTGTACCAAGTAAAATTTTAAATAAAACCATTGAGAGTTTATCTCATTTCCATATTTAAATTTTTTGAAGGAAAACACAAAGTCCTTTCTCATCACTTATTTTGATATAGATTTTTAAAATACTATGTTCAGTTTTTTACTTGATGAGGTTTTAAAGGTCATAAATGTGCATTTAAATTTGTCTCTCTTTTAAAATCATAAGTAAAAATTGTTATATATTTGTGCTCTTTTTATGTTAACTTAACAATTGATTGGTTTTTAAGAATTATAATTTCTTACATTCCATGGGCTAACAGCAATTGGACATACTGTACTATATTTTATTACATATTGATTAATTTAATTTGTCTACATTTTCAAAGCTTTTTACCTTATGATATATTTACAATTTTTTTGGTGGAGTCTATACCATATTTTCATTATGAGGTTATGCTAGTATCATAAAACACGGTAGAGTATGTAGCCACTTGCTCTATATTCTAATAAGATTTAGGTAAATTTGGAGGTTTTTTGTCCCTTTTATGTTTGATGTATTCATCAGTGAAAATATCTATGCCTAGTTTAAATTTTGGAAGTTTCTAATTCACTTGAGAATTAAGAAAAATAAGTGTTTCTGGCATCAAGTTGGTACTAGCTTATTTTATTTGTCTTTATTGTATCTTTTTTTTTTCTTTTTTAAATTTTTTTTTTTATTATTAGTTGTTCAAAACATTACAAAGCTCTTGGGCTGGGGATGTGGCTCAAGCGGTAGCACGCTCGCCTGGCATGCGTGCGGCCCGGGTTCGATCCTCAGCACCACATACAAAGATGTTGTGTCCGCTGAAAACTAAAAAAAATAAATAAATATTTAAAAAAAAAAAATACCCTGTTCCTGCTGATGGGCAGAATCACAGCCTTTGGGACAGGAGTCCCCTTTGTTTCTCCTACTCTAGCAAAGCAATAAACCTTTTAAAAAAAAAAACATTACAAAGCTCTTGACATATTTCATACATTTGTTTCAAGCGGATTATGAACTCCCATTTTTACCCCATATACATATTGCAGATTCACATCGGTTCCACATCCACTTTTTTACATACTGCCATACTAGTGTCAGTTGTATTCTGTTGCCCTTCCTATCCTCTACTATCCCTCCTCCCCTCCCCTCCCCTCTTCTCTCTCTACCCCATCTACTGTAATTCATTTCTCTCTCTCTTTTTTTCCCCTTTCCCCTCACTTCCTCTTATATTTTATTTTGTATAACAAAGAAACTACTAGAACTAATAAATGAATTCAGCAAAGTGGCAGGATATAAAATCAACACACATAAATCAAAGGCATTTCTGTATATCAGCGACAAATCTTCTGAACTGGAAATGAGGAAAACCACCCCATTCACAATATCTTCAAAAAAAAATACTTGGGAATCAACCTAACAAAAGAGGTGAAAGATTTATACAATGAAAATTACAGAACCCTAAAGAGAGAAATAGAAGAAGATCTTAGACGATGGAAAAATATACCCTGTTCATGGATAGGCAGAACTAACATCATCAAAATGGCGATATTACCAAAAGTTCTCTATAGGTTTAATGCGATGCCAATCAAAATCCCAATGGCATTTCTTGTAGAAATAGATAAAGCAATCATGAAATTCATATGGAAAAATAAAAGACCTAGAATAGCAAAAGCAACTCTAATCAGGAAGTGTGAATCAGGAGGCATAGCGATACCAGATTTCAAACTATACTACAGAGCAATAGTAACAAAAACAGCATGGTACTGGTACCAAAACAGGCGGGTGGACCAATGGTACAGAATAGAGGACACAGAGACTAATCCACAAAGTTACAACTATCTTATATTTGATAAAGGAGCTAAAAGCATGCAATGGAGGAAGGATAGCATCTTCAACAAATGGTGCTGGGAAAACTGGAAATCCATATGCAACAAAATGAAACTTAATCCCTTTCTCTCAGCATGCACAAAAGTTAACTCAAAATGGATCAAGGAGCTTGATATCAAATCAGAGACTCTGCGTCTGATAGAAGAAAAAGTTGGCTCCGATCTACATATTGTGGGGTCGGGCTCCAAATTCCTCAATAGGACACCCATAGCACAAGAGTTAATAACAAGAATCAACAAATGGGACTTACTTAAACTAAAAAGTTTTTTCTCAGCAAGAGAAACAATAAGAGAGGTAAATAGGGAGCCTACACCCTGGGAACAAATTTTTACTCCTCACACTTCAGATAGAGCCCTAATATCCAGAGTATACAAAGGACTCAAAAACTTAAACAATAAGATAACAAATAACCCAATTAATAAATGGGCCAAGGACCTGAACAGACACTTCTCAGAAGAGGACATACAATCAATCAACAAGTACATGAAAAAATGCTCACCATCTCTAGCAGTCAGAGAAATGCAAATCAAAACCACCCTAAGATATCATCTCACTCCAGTAAGATTGGCAGCCATTATGAAGTCAAACAACAACAAGTGCTGGCTAGGATGTGGGGAAAAGGGTACACTTGTACATTGCTGGTGGGACTGCAAATTGGTGCTGCCAATTTGGAAAGCAGTATGGAGATTCCTGGGAAAGCTGGGAATGGAACCACCATTTGACCCAGCTATTGCCCTTCTTGGACTATTCCCTGAAGACCTTAAAAGAGCGTACTATAGTGATACTGCTACATCGATGTTCATAGCAGCACAATTCACAATAGCTAGACTGTGGAACCAACCTAGATGCCTTCAATAGATGAATGGATAAAAAAAATGTGTCTTTATTGTATCTTAAGCGTGATATAACTTTAGTAATTTGGATGTTGTGTAAATCTGAATGTTTCTTGAACCTGTGAAACACTTGTTTGTTTTTCCCAACTCTTTACTAACAACACTAAATACCTGAAGATTTCATTATCTTGAACTAATTCTTAGTAAATCTTAATTGTGTTATGTGTAAAGGTGGGGTGGGATGCTCCTTGGTATGGGCACAGTTTTATCTTTATTCATATTTCATTCATGAAAGTTATTAAGATATGAAATTTATGCTTTTAAGATTTTATAATAAAAATAAGTTCATGCACTTATTTTAACAACAACCAGTTTTCCTGAAACTGTGAATATTTAAAACGTTTCTAACTAAAACTTTCTGTAAATTAATGAGCAATTTTTTAGAAAGAGCTAAATTTAATATACCCTTACTTCTCAACCTCATCTCATATAGTATAATTTATAAGGCAAATATAATATACAGATTAGCTTACTTTTAAAAAGTGTCATATTTTATAATTTCATATAGTAAGATAGTTCCTTTCAAACCAATATAAAAATTCTGAACAAGTGTGAACACATTCAAAACACACAACTTTTTTTTTTAAAATAATTTCAAGTGAAACAATTGACTGGGAATTAGACTTGTCATTTTCTTGGTTTCTGAAGCTAGCCAATCCCTAAAAAACAAATGCCAAATGTCTTCTTTGATATAAGGAGAGTAACTAAGAACAGAGTAGGGTCGAAGAGCATGAGAAGAAGATTAACATTAAACAGGGATGAGAGGTGGGAGGGAAAGGGAGAGAGAAGGGAAAATGCATGGAAATGGAAGGAGACCCTCAGAGTTGGTTTCTGTAATAAAAGAAAATTATATACTTATCTTACTTGTGAATCAATGTCAAGGAGGATCTGTGCTAGATAATTTTACTATATAGAAGAATCAAAACATGCAAACATAGATGTTACGTGCAACAGGTGACATAAACAACAGTTTTATACGGTATGGACTGGTTTTCTTAAGGGTACCAATTAAAAAATAGTTGACCTTTTGACAATTTGGTATGTATAATTAAAATATGTTTTTTTTCTGAAGATGCATAATATATAAATATATGTTGCATTTTTATTTCAGAATATATCAGAATTTTTCATGCATTATATTAATCTTATCTCCACAAGTGGATTATTCACTGTTTTCAGGGTATTTACTAGAGCTGATTAAACATATGCAACTTGGAAATATTTAAGCTAGATGGATTCAAATAATAGAGAAGTATAAAATTATTTGTCTGTTCATTAATAGATACAAATTTCTTATATGACCCAATAAAATCTGTTGGAAAAATTACTTTTTATTTGAATTTCAGAAAATTATTATTCTTCCTTCAAAAACCAGTCCTTTTTTTCCTGAAGAACTAATTCAGTATGTATAACCTTCAAAGAGGCTTTTTACCCAATTTTAAGTGTAAACAATCTATACTTTCTTTGAAGACAGATGAATGAGCCAGTCCATTTAAAATGTCTTGAAGGAGGCACTTAAGTCCTTAAAATGTTTTATTCAAGTTTTTTGAGGTATCATTAATTATAAGGATTGGAATTATTTTCTTGATTCTCCCATGAGAATATTCTTACTTATTCATCATTCACTTGAAATGATTTTGACTTTTCTGAAACAATCAAACAATTTTCTCTTTGCATGCATTGTGTTTGAATCACATTGAATGACATTCCCAGAAGCCAAATGTATATCAAATTCCATTGTTTTATTTTATTTTGAGATACTGAAACAAAACTCACTCTGCTGTTTTCAACAGTGTCATTTTCAGATATGAGCAAAGTAACAAACAGTAGGGCCTTGGCATCTTGGTCTATATTGCTATCACTATTTCTGTATTTGGTTTTAATTTTTCAAGGAAGATAAAACAAATTGACAAGACAGAGAGATAGTGAATAAAAATAAAAATATAACTCAAAACTGAGTTTTTTTTTCAAGAATTGTTTATAAACAAAAATCTGTTAAAAACTTATTTATATACACAAGTAAATTGAATGGATTATGCTCTCAGCAGATAGCCTAATATGACTGGTAGCCTCCCCCCACCCCCTCACCCCCAGAATAACGTAAAAGACCTTGTTTTTATGAAGTAACATAAGATTATGGCCCAATGATAATGCCAACGGATTTTTAAAAGAAAATATAGTATTGAATTTTTAGATAAATGCAGAGAAAACCACAACTCTAGTTTAATTGGTCTTGATACATAATCATGTGATGGTAACTACCATATTGAAATAGCATTTTGTCACTTCTGGTAAAGTATGAGCATGAAACTGTGCCATGATAATTACTTTTAATAAATTACTGACATCATTAAAGTGTATTGAATGCACAATTTTGAGCCTACCCCAGTTTATCTACCTTTATGTTATGGAAGCCATAATTTTCTCTTTTACTTTGGGATGCTTTCTCTACTGTGGAACCTTAAATCTTCCCCATCCCATAAATACGTGAACATAAACCTGTGATTTATTGCAATTTAGCTTCTGTTTCCGTGGAGGAGGTTTACTGTGCTGAGAAAACTCATTAATCTCATTCACAGCTCGTAGTATAAACATAACCTTTACAATATATAACCAAACAAATTATGTGTTTGTGTGATTTACTGTTTCTCTTTTGGAAAGAGAACAAATTGTTGTGTTTCTTTCTGCTTTGGGTTTTAATATTCATTGATAAATTTTCACTATTAATATAACCAGGTATAAAACATATTGTTTTTCACTTTGACACCATGCTTTACCTTTAGTTATTATAAAAAGAAATATCGGAGTATGATTTGACATAAAACTAACTTCAAAACAAAACTATCTTCTATTGTGTGTGTGATAAAATTGACTTGTGACACTGAATCTAATCATGAGATCAATTTTAAATCTGCACATGGATATCTTAACTCCCATTTTATATTCACTTAGTACAGAATGTCTTTAAAAGAAATAGGTTTAAAATCATCAAGCCATGTTAATTTGTGCAAAATACTTTCTTTATTTTGCATTCTATTTTGCTGTGTCATTCTTGATTCTCCTGAGATCTATCAATTGAGTTTTTAAAGGTGTAATCATGCTAATATAAAAAAAAGTTCTGCTGCCAGGTGAAAGCTTTGTTCAAAATGATTTCTCATTTGTTTCATTTATCTTTGCAATCTCCTGAAATTTTTATTCTGCATAATGCCCTCTCCTTGCAAATGTTTTGATTTTAAAAGATAATTTTCAATTTTATAAGTAGAACTGGGCTCTTTCAATCATGGAAGAATTTTAGCAAAATATATTGGTTTACAAAATAATAATTTCAACAATAAGTGAGATAGTATACTCCTTTTTCGAGTTCATAATGTTTAGTATGAACATTATGTTTCTATGTAAGATTTCAGCAATTTTTTTTAAATTTTCCAATTATTAACTCTCTATCAATTAAAGATCTGCTGTTTTAAACAGTTTTTGCTTGAAATTTAATAATTGTCCAATTAAAATCCATTTTTTTTCATTTCTCTATATAGAATAATCTGAGAGATATTTATGAAAGGTCTTTGACATGGAATTTAAAGAGAAGTACTACTTACAAGAAACTTAGTATGGCTTTAAAATGCATCTTCTATTAATCAAGAACATGCAAAAAGGAAATTTTTGTGCTGTTTTTCCTTCTTCTTACTGGTAGTTGGAAGTCCATTCCTCCACTGTCATTCAACCTGTTCTCACTGAGCTTGCCAGCAAGGCAGTAGAAGGCACTATGAGAATGTGACAGCAAAGACATTGAGCTTCTAGCATTGTGCTATAAAATTCAGCAAAGAGTCTGTTTTTCAATCCTAGGTTATCCTTGATTTACTGATCCTTGAATTGAGAATGATCTGTCATAATCTGATGCTTACCAATGGAATATTGGGTGTTCACTTGGCTCAAATCTCAGTCTCTTGGCCGTTGATTGAAACCTCTTCTCTGAACCAAACATGGACATTAGGTCAGTGCACATTAGCATATGGCTTAATTTCTACTCTCTGAGGGCTCTACCCGTAATGTTCTGACAAACTGTGATTTCTTCCATCTGCCCATTTTTCTTGCCTCTCTGATCCTTGTATGGATAGAGCATATGGGATATCATAATAATTAATTTACCAAGGCTCTTACTCTGTCTGCCAACAACAAATTACTTTTACAAATAAAAATCTCAAAATTCAACATACAACTACAATTTTTCCTATTTCCCAAGTATCCTGCTTATTGTATTATGACAATGGCAATTTCTGAGTGGGATTTAAGCTAACAAAAGCACCAAGTTTGTCTCAAATAATATCATCAATGGTTGGATGTCTAACTTCTTAGTTGTTTTTCACACTGTACTTGTAAACTAAGGAATAGAAGAAGGAGGTGGGCAAAATGTCTCCTGACTTACCTAATTACATGATTCAATTCAGTTCTATGAGCTTTGTACTTCCAGGAAAAATCGTCCCAAATTCTGATAACAGGTTTACTGCCAGTCCTGTTGTTCTGCATTAAGCAATTTCTTGGATGCTTTTGACTTTCCATGAATACTTAGTAGAAAATTGGAAAATATTACACCAGTAGCTGTTCAGCACATTGTATTAAATATCAAAGCAACTCCTTAGAGACACTTGCTCTTATTCTTCCCTGTACAAGATTAATATGAATACAAACATTACAATTTATACTTGTTTAAAAAATATTATTTACATCTTTGATATTTCCCCTATTCACTGTGAATAAAAAACGCTCAGAATTGAGGCCACTTTTACCTCTGAATATTATATAACATATATTTAAATGCTCATAATAGATAAGAGAATGATAAAAAATTGCAAACTATTATACATAAATGTACTTACATCTTACTTTGTTTATATATTTCCAAATTACTACTATTTCAGGAAAGCGTGTTGAAATATGGAGTTTATGAATTCCATGTTGCATTACCTTTAATGTCCTTATATTTGTAAATAAAGCCTGATAGGTAAATAAAAAGTGAAACCAACTTGTAAAAATCTTTATCAGTTATTCTAGATTATAAAACATACATAAAAAGAGTTGTTCAGCTCTTGGAACCAAGAACCTTTAGTTATGCACAGTTAGAGATAAGATCTTTTGAGAATTCTCACAAAAGCTAGATGATATACATTGCTATTTTCTTTTGCAGTCGTTTCATAAGATAAGTATATGAAATTATTAGCTATCTAAAATTAATGAATCAGTGTTAAAAGATACACAGAGAAGGAACAAGAAGGCACAAGATTGATTCATAAATGGGTTTTGTTTTCAAGCTAAAAGATCAACACATCATTTGATCTGAAATGAAGGGTTGCTTTGCGATAAAGCAGATAAAGTAGTACTGTATAATTTTTATATGTGCCCCTCCTTATGACTCTCCATCTGCAACAGTTCTTTAACTCCCACACCCTGAAATCTCTTTGCAGACATTCCTATAGTGATAGATAAGAATAGCTGAGATCATTTCTGTTCTTAGAGCTACTTTTCAGAAATTGTACAAAGATCAGTGTAAGTCCTATATACTATGATAAGTAATCATCTAAAACACATCCTGGTATATGGACTTTCATATTCAAATGTTCTGCTACCTGTCAATTTCATTAGATCATCATCTTTATTGGAATTATTTTTTTAATGGACACAATACCTTTATTTTAATTTATATTTATGTGGTGCTAGGGATCGAACCCAGTGCCTCACATGTGCCAGGCTAGTGCTCTACCATGGAGCCACAACCTCAACCCCCTTTCTTTTTTTTTTTTTTTTATAAAACTGGTATTATTTTTGAAAACATTAAACTTTTGGAAGCCACATTAAATAAACTTTATTTTCTGTTTAAAACAAGAAAAGAAAAATAGGATGTTTTAAGTGCTTATCATGCACTGGACATTGTAATGATACTTTTAATGCATCATCTCATCTAATCCTCAAGATAATTATGTTTAGTCAGTCTTATCAGCACTTTATATCTTGGAAGTGAGGCTTAAATAGCTTAAAACTGCTGAGTATAGAGCTAGTACTCAAACGCAAACCTTTTGAGAATATAATTTGTGGTCTTCCTAATGTGTCTAGCTCCTATGCACCATTGCTGTCCTCTTTCCTGATGTTCAGGCCATTGTTGTATATGATGAAGAAATAGGTTTGAATGAAGTTATCCCATTAAAGATTACTAGTTGCATACTTCAGCACAGTGTGGAGAAACCTGTTATGTATAATGATTATGTTTATAATTTTTTCTGATCTTTCCTCCATATTGGACTATTTACCTGGATTTATAACGATTTAATGTGCATGCTAAAATCAGATTCTGGACTTAGTACTGCATCAAGACTCCAGAACCATTTGAAAGATGAGCTGGAGTAAGCAAAAACTAATTTTCAAGAAGAATTTGCCATAGCCTGGGTATAGTGCCTTAGAATATGGTCTAAGAAGTTGTGGTGGTCATTTTTTTTTTCAGATAAACTATTTTCATTTGGAGATTTCATGAGAAATTTCCCATTGAATCAGCATAAGGAGTTGTTTATTTCAACTGAGAAATAGTTTTAGTTTTTAATTTTTTAAATGTTTTTATTTTGTAAATTGATATCATGTTTCCTTCTTTTTACTAGTTTCTAGAAATTTGATAAGCAAACTGTGTTTCCCTGCAGTTAATATTGAAGATATTATAGTTTTGGCTTTACTTCACTTCTTTTTTGCTCAATGTTCATGATTTGTTATACCTTCATTTTAATTTAATTAAAACATTAGTAAAATGCTCAATAAAGTCTTATGCAACAAATGGCATAAAATCTTTGTAAACATATAAATAAATGCAATTCTTCAGTGTTAACAGCATAATGTATCTTGTGCCATTTGAAACTTTAGAGACTCATTCCCAAAGACCTAGTTTTGGATGCTTATTCTAAGCTATCATTGTCATTCACCTAGATTTTTATAGCATTCTCCAAATTGATCTCTCTGGTGAAACTCATGTCTCATACATATTGCTGTATCTCCACAGAACATCCAAAGTGATATTTTGAATAATCAACAATGTCCTCCATAGACTAGAATATTTCCATGAACTTACAATGTCGTTAAAATAAAATCCCTTGGGTTGGAATTGTGGCTCAGTGGTAGAGTGCTCGCCTAGCACAGGCAGGACCCTGTTCAATTCTCAGCACCACATAAAAAAATAAAGGCATTGTGTCGTGTCCATCTACAAAAAAGATTCTCTCTCTCTCTCTCTCTCTCTCTCTCTCTCTCTCTCTCTCTCTCTCTCCTTTAAAATAAAATATAATAAATTTCCCAATTCTTTAACCTGTATTAAGAGATTTTTTTGTCAAATACATTCACCTTATATGTCCAACAGTATCCAGGACCACTCACAATCTGCTGTATTTACATTGACCTACACTTCAGAGCCCTTTATGCATATTCTCTTCATCAAGACACTAACTCAAACTGTTTCTCTGAGCAATAGGGTGACCTCAGCAAAATGGCTCCTTGTAAGATGTATCAGTCAGTATAGACCATTTACTCTTAACTCTGTCCCCCTGAGATAAAAGTACAATTTTACTTTTAATTACAACACTTTTCAAAATTTATAATTATATATTTGTTTATTGTACTTTCTATAAAGTGTAAGTTTTCTGAAAGAAAAAATGTTATCTAAAAGTTTACCACTTTAAATAGTAAATGGTATCTGTTATTTGCTTAGCTTTTATAATTAAAGTATAAATTTGAGTATTTTCAAGTACATTCTCCTAAAACACATTGTGTTTCACTACCAGTTTACAACTGAGACATCTCTACTTGATTATTTACTTAATATTAAAATTCAGCGTGTGGAGGCTTTAGCAACATTTAGTGAAATCCTTTAAAAACTAAACATTTCACTGTGAAGTCTAAATACTTATGAGGTATTTTTTTATTCAATACAACTTGAAATGTGCATTTTGTATTTAGAGAGGTTTGATTATTTGTTAATGAATATCTCATCATAATATCTAGTATATAACTTTTATGTTGCATTTGATAATAAGATATAGGTATTGTAACAGAAGTAAATGGGATATGATGGAAAATAGATATTATGATAATCATTAGAATGGAAATTCCCTGCTTCTGTTAAATCTTCAAGAATAGTAGAGATGAGCTGTTATTGAATAGCTTGCTTATTGCAATGACATCTACTTCTATATATCAAATAAATGCAAACAATGTTTTGCTACTCACAAGACACATTTTTCCCTTCTTCTACATCCTGTGTCCTGTGTTTATATATTGTTGATGAACATCCTGGTTTTAGTTTTGCATCACTGCTTTCTCTTTAAGAACAAGTGATCTCCAAATTGCTTTCCTTTGTTTCTTAGCTACATACTTGTTGCCTGTTCCATACCCACTTTTTACTCTCATTTGATTATGCTGGCTTCTTAAGCAGAATACCTGCTGAGAGGTTATCTGCTTTTGAAAAGACCCAATTGTCTTTAGAGCAAAATGAAATATAGGCACAGAAGCCAAATTATTATTAACTGTTAGCATAATTGTAATTATGAGTAAAATGTTTCATTATAGTACATCTGTTGAATTTTTAAACGAATCTCTGTGTTATATTAATAAGCAGCTAGGAACTGCTGACTTGGCACCCTTTTGGATCACATTTGTGACAACAAAAGAGGTTATGAAAATGAATTTGCCGTCGGAGCCCCACTGAGTTAGTTACTAGGATTCACAAGTTTATTGTGGTAATAAAGCAACATGAGACAGTAATGCTAGGGACTCAGATATACAAGGGATGTTCAAGCTGCTCTCACATTATGGAGAAGATCTGTGCTAGGGGTCGTATATAATTTAGTAGAGCAGCTGTCTCGGTGCTAAAGAAAATCAGAAATTCTTCTCCATCTTTTCCCTTCTTGGCTTGTTTGTCCCATGTGCTGTTCTCCTGATTCAGAATTTTTGAATTGTTTAAGTTATACAGGGAAGGTATGCTTATTATAGTCTGTGGGTTGCAGACTCACCTGTTTTATGGAAAGCCACAGAGAAATGGCAGAGATCTGATCTTCAAACACAATGGGGGTCGTGCCTTTTTTTTTCTCTTTGTGATTTCCACATGAAGCAGCAGGGATCAAACACAAGAAACCATAGAGATGAAGGTCAACTGACGTGGAAGGAAACAAACTCTTGAAATCTATAAATCAGGATTATCTCTCTGGCATATGCAAACAAGTAAGCATGGGTTTTGTATTGAAGCATGCATAGCAAAATCCCTGCCAATATATATAATATGTGCTTGAAAATTCTTGTTTAAAACATTCTTAATTACCATTAACATTGTATTTTTGTCTAGACCAAATTTATAGGAAGTTTGCAATAAAACTTGCTCCCTTTCATCTAGATTTTATGATTAATCAATTAAAATTTTTGTCTGAAAACATTATGATCAAACTGGATTCACTTGAGCCCTGGAAAAATTTTCTTTGCACATGCAAAACAAATTATTTGTGTCTATAGATAGCTTTAATTCTTTTTCTATTGCTGTGTGAAAATTACTATGAATTTACCAGCTTAAAACAATACACACTGCTTTTTTTTTTTTTTTAATCTTTACAAACCTGTGGGTTAGAAGTCTGGATACAGTGTGTCTGTACTCAATGTGTCAATGCCTGCAATTCAAGACGTTGGCTTGGTTGTGTTTTGTCTTGAGGATCTAGGGAAGAATCTGTTTCCAAGCTCATTCAGGTTGTTGATAAAATTCAGTTCCTTGCAGCTGTGGCGCTAGTATCCCTATTTTCTTTTAGCCTGTCAGTTGTGGGTCCCCCTTCACTTCTAAAGGCTGCCCATGTTCTTTGCCAATTTTCCCCATCATTTTTAAAGCCAGAAGAAGATAACTTTCCTTGCATGGAATTCCTTTCACAATTCAAATCTCTCTGATTTTCTTTGAATCTAATTTCTAGGCCTATAATTAAAGGGTCTTAATTCCTACCCATAAAATCTTATTGAAGGCTCAAATGATTTACTATATCAATTACATATGTAAAATCCTTTTAGGACAGCACTTAGATCAGTGTTGTATTAAATAACAAGAAGAAGGTATGTGTAGACTAGAAGTTAGAATATCAGGATATTAAGGGTCATTGTAAAATCCTGCCTATCATTCAGCCCTTCATACAAACATATGTTCAATCTATCAAGTAGTTGCAGTAGAACTTGATTAGAATTATAGCATTGGATAGTGACTTTTTGAAATATAGCACCAAAAATCAACATTCTTACTTTGCAGAATATATATTTACTTAATTAAAAAAAAACCTGTAAATGGATTGAAGAAGGATGAGTGGAGCAGAGGGAAGGGAGTATGGGATGAGGGAGAAGTGCTGGGTCTGAATTGGAGAAGGTTGGGTTCCATGCTTTTGTGATTATGTCAAGGTGTATCCTGGTATTGGAATACTAAGAAGAATATAAAATAAAACAAAATAAGAGTGATTCACCAACTTAATTATATGTTCAGTTCATCGTTCATTCATACAAGAAATATTTATTGTATCTCTGATATGTGCAACAGCTAAGGATAAAAAAGTATACACAGATCTCTCCTCTCAGAGAACTTGTAGATACATAATTAGAAACAGAAGATGCAGCTACATACAAGAACCACTGTATTCTTGAGCAGCTCAATATCTTCTGATAAACATGAAAAGAATAAATATTGTATTATTACAAAATATAATTATTTAGTTTTAACTGTGGTGTTACAAGACCAAAATATAAGACTCATTAAGATATGTATCTAGTGTGCATACCCACGTTTATAGTAGGACAATTCACAGCAGCCAGACTATAGCATCAACCCAGGTACTGATCAATGGCTAAAGAAATTGTGGTATATATACACTATGGAATTTAATTCAGCTATAAAGAAAAATGAAGTATGTCATTTGCAGGAAAATGGATGGAACTAGAGATAATTATGTTAAGTGTAATAAGTCAAACTAAGAAGGTGAAGGGGTAGAACTTTTCTCTCATATGAGGAAACTAGAGAGGAAAACAGAAAAAAAAAGGAGGTGATCCCATGATAATCAAAGTGAGATCAGTAGAAGAAAAGGAACAAAGGGTGAGAGGTTGGGAGAGAGGGGGGAAATGCTGGGGAAAGATACTGGTCAAATTATTTTGTTATATTGTATAGATGTACAAATATGTAACAACAAATCCCACCACTATATACAACTATAATACATCAATAAAAATGTAGAATAAAAAATTAAAAAGACATGTATCGGGGATGCAGCCAAGAAAAGAAGGGTTAGAGAGGACTTCCCCGAGATAGACCCGTGTAAATTCTGATTTGAAGAGGAGGAAACTAACACAATGAATACAGGCAGGAAGAGTGCTGATGGGAGAAGCTTAGCTCTTTTTTCACTCATGAAAAATATTAATATACTTTTTATTTTGTAATAATACCCTAGAAAATGGACATAGAGAATTTTCTATACACCAAAATCTGCAAATATTTTTTATAGTTAAATGCACAATTGTTTTAACTGATCATGGGAATTAACTTTTAAGAAATTATTACATTTTGCCTTGAAGTATACAAATAATGTTTTCTTCCTAAAGTGTAATACATTTAGAATTGTACTCACAGCACACAGACACACATACACATACACACACACACAATGCTTAATAGATGTCTGGCACATTTACAAATAGCAGCTCATTTAATCCTCATCATAATGCTATTAGATTGCTACAATAATTATCTCCATTTTACACTTGAAGAAATCTGAAGCGCAAATAGGTTAAACATGAAGATCACAGAGTGACACAGAGTGAGAGAGACAGAAACTAATGTAGAGTTTTGGCTCTCAGATGTGTGATATTTTCCCTTATCCTCTACTGCCCAGTGCCAAAATACTTGCAATTTCTAGGATCCAGCCTAGAGTACAATATGATGTAATGGTTTTCTTCTCCTTCTCCTTCTCCTTCTCCTTTATATTTGAATCCCATTGATTCATGCTACTCTACCTTTTCTTGCATGGTAACTGTTCATCTTTAAAAATACATCAGACCTAAAAACATTCTGCTTTCTTCATAATCAACTTTGATCAAACTGATATTTTTGGAAAGTTCTAAGAAATTGAAAGGGCACATATTCTTTTTAAATGCTTATCTATGAAAAATATTTTATTTTTAATATGAATTAAAATAAACCTCTAAAACCTGTGAAAATATAATGATATTGATTGAAATTATTACACAGAATTATTATATTAAATTTGTGTATTTCTTTTACTTTATTCTAAAAAACTATATACTAAAAGGTCATGGTTGTTTATAAAATCAAAGGTGATCAGTGTTTCCTTTCCACTATTCCCTCCCCCTCTTAATATTATTCTCTTTCTTTCCATAGGTCAGTTACCATAAAACCATATATAACTGATAATTTGGGAAATCAGGTAAGAAAAAGCAATAAAGTTTTATAGTTGGAAACAAAAAGCATCCTGTCTTCTTTTATAGACAAAATATTTGTGTACATAAATATTTCTAAGACATCTGCTGAAATATATGACCTAGGATTAAGTGAATTTAGAAAAAGTTAAATAATTCAAGTTTTTGAAAGTCCTAAAAATTAACTGAATATCTACATAGTAGCAAAAGATAATTAAAAATTAAGCTAAAAAGCAATTTAAAAGGCATTGACTCATAGAATGTTTTAAATTTAAAATACAATATGCAATAAATGAATAGTGAAATCTTAAAAATCTGAAATAAGTTTTAGAGAGAGAAGGGGGAGGGTGAGAGTTCTACTCTACACATTCATTGCAATAGCTATAATTAAGAAAGATGAGAATACAAGTGTTTGTAAGAATGTTATATGATTGGAACTCTAATACATTGCTTGTATGAATACCATATTGTAAAACACTGGGGGGAGTAATTAGGCAGTTTCTTACAAAGTTAAACATAATCAGTATATGATCTAATGAATGTATTATATACATTTTCCCAGGAAAAGTATAAACCTACCTTCTGAAAAAAACAAAACAAAATACTGAGAATGATTCTTTAAAACAGATTTGTTCATAATAGATAACTGGAAAAATAATAAAAAAGCATATCATAAAGTGAATTCATAAACAAATTGTGGTATATTTATAGAAGGAAGTATTAATCATCAATAAATTTAATGAACCATGTATAAACATTATAGATAAAAGTCAAAATATTATCCTGAAAATGAGAAGCTAGATACCAATGTACAGATGCCATATAATTACATTTATGTGAAATATTATGATAAGTGAAATATGCTTCAATGGGCAAAATATCTAACTTTATATGAAATTCTATGATAAATAATATATTAATGGTTGAGAGGTTTTAGTAGGAAAGGATAAAAGATGAAAAAAAAAAACATTTTTGATTGGAGTGGCAGTTTTACAGGCATGTACATTTGCACAATTTCTCCAAATTAATTTTAAAATAGATACATTTTATTTTTTATTTTTGGTACCAGGGATTGAACTCAGGGGCACTAGACCACTGAGCCATATCCTAGCCCTATTTTGTATTCTATTTAGAAACAGGGTTTCACTGAGTTGATTAGCACCTCTCTTTTGCTGAGGCTGGCTTTGAACTGGCAATCTTCCTGTCTGAGCCTCCCAGAGCTACTGGGATTACAGGCATGCACCATCGAGTCCAGATACATTTTATTTTGTATAAAATATATCTAAATTGACTTTATAAAAATATTTCATCTCAATAAAATATTTTGATATTGTTCTATTTTTAATTTTGTCATGTGATTAATTTGTCCTCACATACCTGATCTTATGTACATTTCTAGGGGCATTACTGAGAAGTCAGGATACATATGGGAGAATTTTTTAGTTTATAACCTTACTGGGTTCATAATATAAATTAAGTTGAACATTTGGATTTTATTCCATTACTAAAGGTTAGGATTCATTTGTAAATTCACTAGTACTATCAGCAATGACAGAGATTAGAATGTTGAGTAATGACAGAAATTAGAAAGCTAAAACCAATTCAAAATGAAGGATAATTCATAAATAATGGAGAGATTGGGTAATGCAACCAATTCTACTTGTCACAAAGTTAATGGGCCACAATTGGACATAAATTTTAAAATAATAAATTCTAAAACTTAAATATTTACTTAAATGCCAAAATGTTCTTTGATGTTGTAATGAGAAAAAAATCATCACTACTGGAATTGTTAACTAATTATTTTTTTAAATATATAAAAATTAATTTGTAGAAAGTTACTCTCCTTGTCCTACAACTAGTTACTCTATAAGATGATTTTAGGTGTTGTGTAGACACACATTTTAAAATTCATATATTTACATATATATATATATATATATATATATATATATATATATATACATACATACACACACACATATATATATACACACACATATATATATGAGAAAGAGTGTAATCATGTATTGAAGCTAAAACTTCATGTAAATTTTTGCTTCATATTAAAATATGTTTAGTGGGAAGACATTCAAGGTCTCTCTGAAATAAAACTGGGTGATATTATTAGTGAACATATAATGCAAATTATATAAAAGCTGTGAGGATGATACAAAATAGCTATTTCATACTACTCTGCAATTCTGTTATTCATTTCCTGGATTGCTGTTTTCTTTTTATATGAATTTTAAATTTAATTTTTATTAAAAATCATCTTCAGTTACTAATTCCGCTGCACGTAATCCTTCTATTTCACTAATTTTAATGTTTCATAGATACTAGATTTTTTTAACATGCTGCTTGAAACTTTTTATGTTCATTCTTTAGGAAAAACAGAAGTTACGTGTTCTAAGACTAGGGTTTATCAAAGTGTTATTTCTTTGAGGGCAAAAAAAAAATTACCTCTTTTAGCTTATTTTGTATAGTGATTAAAAAGGTTCAAAATCCTATATATAGGGAAAAACTACCCCTTCACAAGAAATTTTAGGACACACATTTTTTTTTCAGTGTTCTTCATTCTGAGAAAAAGCCTCATTTATGTTTAACACAACAGTGTTGATTTTTTTGATGCAATGGATTCATTTTTAGCTTAGAAATTTCTGCTTATTTTACTGAAATCTATACCAATCTATGATATTCTTGTTTTATTTAATTGGGAAATAAACTTTCAAAATTATGGACTAAGTTGGATGTATGATATTAACAATTATCAATTGCTAATAATCAATTAGTGTCAAGGATAATTCAAGGCATTCTTACTTCCAAGAACAGTATTTAAACATTTTTGTTCTTCTGATGACTCCCTGCTACCGTATTTCCAGCTGTGTTTAGCCACATTCACAGGCCTCTTCACATTCTTTTTAATTTGTCATTTTAATCAATAATATTGAAATCACAGAGAGAAAAACATCTAGCTTAGTAATGACTGTAGACTCTGTTGATTTGAGCTACTTGTGCCAATTTCACACAAACACAAATTACCAGGTTAAATGGAAGCTCAATCCCTTGCCTTGTACAAAAAGTATTTAAACAGTGACATCTCATGGTTGAAACTCCTTTTTCTAACTCTTGAGTTTGATTTTGGAAGTGTGTGTTCTTTTCCCCTACTTGTTTTTTTTTTTTTTTTCTGGTTCTTGTAACTTTTGGAACTAACCTTGAATATGTTCCCAGAATACATAGATGCTCCTGCTTTTATGTCTTCTCCTACACTGTTTCTGTGACTATTTCCAGGTGTGACCTAATGTTCATGGTAGATCTAGGAAAGGAAGGATGGAGAGAACTTCTAATATAAGGAAGCAGAGGTAATTGACAACTTTTGGAAGGTGAGTATCTTTCAACGTCAAAACATTAAAAATTTCTAAAAAACCCCTTAGTGTAAGTGACTTAACACAGGCAGTCAATGCGTATCACTCTTTTGAGAAATTTGGAAGTGCAAATGAAATAACAGAGAAGGAAACTTGTGACACTGGAGAGTGAAATGTCAGAAACCAATTGAGAGGGGCAGATTAAATATTTTTACAGTGTGAAGAGATAATTAAAGGAGTGGGTTCCCAGCAGATAAAGAAAGTAATGGAATTGGGAAACTTTGTCTTAAAAGGCAGGAGACATCAATGCTACTGAGAATATGAAGAAGGAAAAGAAGAATATTATAAAGACTGAAATATTTTGGATCATAGAAATGCATATTGGGGAAATCATGTCAGTGAAACTTGATCTTTTAATAACATAAAAAATATGTACATGTGAGGGCAGGAAGTATATGGGACATCTCTTTACTTTCATTTTGCTGTGAACTTAAAACTGCTCTAAAAATAAAGTCTATTAAAAAAAAAACAACAACTTCACATTTCTACCCAACTAATAGCAGAAATTCAGGTGTGAGGGAAACAAATCTTTAGAACTACCTTTGATGGTATTATAAGAAATCAGTTCAAGGGATCAAGAAAATAATTCAAGTTTCCATTTGAAACTAAGCAACATAATTTTACATTATATATGGGTCTATTTATTTGTACTATTGCAATTCTAAAATAAAGACCCAGGAAGTCAGTGTATTTTGTGGGGAGGGTGTCTTGGTCTGTACTTATTGATAACTAAAGTACTAGAGGCAAGAGCGACCAGGATGCTCATAATGGCTGCTAGTAATTGAGCACCCACCATGGACCTAGTGCTGTGATGCCTAGTTCATATAACTCATCTGCCACCTTGGCCATAATCCCATAGGTTGTACTGTTTTGATAACAGAGAATATTATATTATTATTATCATGAATAACAGTAGTATTTTCTGTCATTTATTAAATACTTACTGTGTGGCAGCACTAATCAAGTGCTTCATAAGAATTAGTTCAAACCAAACACAGTGACACATGTCTGTAATCCCAGTTACTTGGGAGATTAAAACAGGAGAATTCTTAGAGCCCAGAAGTTTGAAGCCAAAATGGGCAACAAAGAGAAGCCATTTCAAAAAATAGTGGTTTAATTTAGAAGGTTTTGTGTGGACTCATATTAACTAGACTCTAACATGCTCAATATTACTTAACTCCATTAATCTTTACCACAACTCTATCTAGTAGCCAACTAATGTTCTAGATGAGAGAAATAAGCCAGTTATTATGTAATTTTCAATTCAAATACATATCATTTGACTCTAGATGTTGCACTCTTAAATACCATATAGTAGTACTGGAATTCTAATTCAAATCTGCCTGTCTCTGAAACAAGATGAAGAAAAATTAGTAAATCCTGGATTTCAGGCCAAGGAAGGAACAAAATGCCAAATGATACTGAATCAGAAATGAAACTTAGAAGTAGGAATTGTTAAACCATTCATATATATATATTAGATAAAGCAAGGAAGTAAAATGTGATTTCTTAGATATAAAATAATGAAGGTTTTTTTCTGTAGAAGGTAAAGAAAGTAGATCATGGCAGTAGATACGCCGAAGGATTGGCCTTTATCTTTTTGAAGAGTTCATATGGAAATAAATGATTATTGGAGCCTAGACCAATGGGTTTTGAATTATCAGAGAAAAAGAATGGGGCCCAGGATATACGTTAGCAAGATAATCCAAATGTTAGTGTTATTAGCAGTATAGCAGCAGATCTGACCATTTGAGAAATATTAAAGACTTTCAAGAGGATATTATTCATGTGTTACATAGGCTTTATAAAAGTAAAAGTGAAATGGAGGAATAAAAAAAACAATCACTACTTTTGTAGACAAATTGTACTATTGTAATTCTTTTCCCTTTTTTGCTATCATTCACAACTGGTGTCACAATTAATGATTAAAATGAATTTATAAAAGCTATCTAGAACAAAGTAATACTCTTCCTTACTCCTTTAAAAAATTTTATGTGTTTAATAAATGAAGAGAAAGAAATAGGTGAACATATACTATTTTATTTATCTTTCCTTTAATCTGCCTACTGGAAAAAATATAATGTAATTTAAAGAAATAAATATCAGAAAGCAAAAGTATAAGAGAAGTGTGAATAGAATAATTAAAAAAGGACAAATCTAAATTCTCATTGTTTTCAAAGATTGTTCCCTATCCTCAACCTAAATTTGTGTCTCATTTGAATGAGTGATACATGATCACATAAACACTGTGTACAATTTTTCTCTCTAGTACAGTCCACAGTCACTGCAATCACCAAATGTGGAAGCCACCATAATGCAAATATAGAAGCCTCTTGTGATGTCACAGTGTCACTCCACATCAATGGGCTAAGATTGAAGATACTGCTGTGCCAGACACCCAGGTATAGTATGCCAAATGCTCTGTTGGTTAAACCCAAGCCTCCCTCCTCAAAGAAAGAAATTTGGATTAAATACATTATGCTATTTTTATTGTTATTGAGCAATCCATTTCAGAAGCAGAAAGCCTGGCTTTCAATGCACTTCCCCACCAACAGTGATCTGTACTCCCCAGCTCTCCATTCCTCTCTGCCCTTCTCAAATATTGTACTATGTCCTTATAATTGTTACCAGAAACCTTTATATTTACATCAAATTCTTAGAGGCTGAACACATTACTTCCAGTCCTTTAGAGTGAAAAGTGTTCATTTTCTCATACATCATATACCTCATTGTGGTAAAAATGGGTTAACTTCCTCTTCTTAACCATTACTGCTTCAAAACTAATATTCCCAGAATATTTTCCAGAAAATTATCACATTCGTAAAGTTAATAAGTATGTTTATACTTTCCTCTCCCCTCTTTATAATAGTAGTAGCTAACATTTATGTAGATAATATTATATGTTAAACATTGTTTAAGATATTTCATGTATTTTAAATTACTTAATCATGACAAAAATATCCTTGTCTCTCAACTCCTCCTCTGGTCTCTATCTCTCTCATACAGATGTTTTCTCCTTTGCTAATAATCAAATGATAAAATACCATAAAGTTCAGTCCTAAAAATGCTCTCTACTCACTCTTTACTGTATCTATAAATCTCTTCAACAGAAATGAACTCATTTACCTTTTATAATCCATTGAATTCCAAACCTATTATCTCTAGTTCAGAACTTGCTCCTGAGTAATAATTTCAGTTTATGCAACTAATTATTTGACATCTCTATTTATGTGTCCCCCCAAAAAAACAAAAAACACCTCATTCAAAAGTTAACATTTGTCTCTATATACTTTTGTGGAACAAACAGGACTACCATCTGCTTAGTGGTGAATGTCAGAACTATAGGAATCATCAATTATACATGCCATATCTTACCCAATTAACATATGACCAAGAAATTTCAATTTATCATTTAAACATATTTTGAATTTATTCCTTTTTTTCTCAATCAATACTGTTTTTTGTTTATTTTTTTTAAACTACCATTACTTTCTAGCTGGATTATATCTCCCCGTGATATGGTTTGGATATGGTTTGAGTATATACTGCAAATTTTCATGTGTTAATTTCCTGGTCCCCAGGACAGTGACATAGGCAATGATGGAATCTTTAGGAGGGAAGGCTTAATGTCAGGTCCTTTGGGAGAGATTAAGGGAAGTTTTATGGATTCTCTGAGCTCTCACAAGAACAAGTTGTCCTAAGAATAAACCTGACCCATTAGTCATTCTTCAGCTTCCTGTTTTAGATATGATCTTTTCCTCCCACATCCATTTCTGCCATTACTATCCTCCATGAAGTGACACAACCAAAAGAGACTCTCAGTAGAGGCGTTGCAATGCTGTTTAAACTTCTGGACTCCAAAACAGTGAGTGAAACAGAACTTTATTCTTTATAAGTTAGCTTGCTTCAGGTATTTTACCATAGTAATAAAAAATAGACTCATGCATACTATATTTATTGCTGATTACTCAAACTGTTAACTCATTGATTTATAAAAATCTTTTAAAAATTATCCTAGGCTCAACATTGCTCTTGTGTGAATTAAAAAAAAAATACCCAATGTAGCCTGCAACACATTAGATGATATCTCTGTGCTCTGCTTCAGGGTTGTATGCACCTATGTCTACCTTGATTATTTGTTCCATCTCATATCTCTCTTTCATCTCTGCTTACTAAATATGTTCCCTTTACAACAGGGAATGTATGTATCCATTCCTTCCATCTGTTACTCTCTAGTCTTTCTTTGGATGCTGCCTCTTCACATGAGTGTTTTTGCTTAATAGTAACTTAAATATGCAAAGCTTTTAATAACTCCCAATTTTACCAGTGTGGTTTTGGTTATACATTTTTTCATTTACAGTTTATTGATCAACATTTAAAACATAATGTTTATTTTTCAAACTTATTAAACTGTAATTTTTAATTAATTTGATAATATCTGCTTTTTTGTTGTTTGTTTGTTTATTTCCAAGTTCTGTGGTAATAGTTCTTTATCACAACAGGTATCAGAAATATATTAGACCATGACTACAGACTACAATTAATTGCACCAAAATCTGTAGTGAAAACATTAATATATATAAATATATATATGAACAGAGAGAAAGAGAGGGAGAGAGAGAGGGAGAGAGAGGGAGGGAGGGAGGGAGAGAGAGACAGACAGACTGACTCTGAAATAAAAGCTGAAGGTCTTAAATTTGATGGCTCATTTTGGTAGAAGACACTGGTGCTAAATCTGGCTATAACACTGGAGACTTACTAAATATCTTTACTTTGTAGTAAAAACTATTAAATAAGATTGGCAATATTCTTAAAGGTTAGCTATGATAGAGTATAATGACTAACTACTGTTTCATTTTCGTTTTTTCTAGTAGATTTTATTGGATTTCAGGATTAGTATCTTTTGTCTTATCTGAATTGAACTCTGGACCTATTTCAAACATTTTTCTTGATTATAAATTCACCAACTCTATTAATCAGGTTTTTCCAGAGAAATAGAATCAACGTTATATATATATATATATATATATATATATATATATATATATATATATATATATATACACACATATACATACACACACACACACACACACACACACACATAAAAGGATGTTTTTGGAGTTTGGCAATGAGAACATGAAGGTTGAAAAGTCCCACTATATGCTCTTTGCAGTTGGAGAAGTAGGAAAGTCAGTGGCATAATTCAGTCTTAGCCCAAATTTCTGAGAAGTGGGAGAAATGACAGTGTAACTCCCAGTTCAAAGATGAATGATGGAGAAAAGAAGGAAGGAAACATCTGTTGTAAGCTCCAGAGCTGAAAGGCCCAAGAATTAGGAGGACTGATATCCAAGGCCTGGAGTTAATAAATGTCTCAAGAAAAGAGAACAAATCTACCCTTCCTTTTATGTTTTATTCTGGTTCCATAAATGGACTAGATATATCTGCCCACATTAATGAGGATGGATCTTTTTTACTCAGTCAGTCTACTGTCTGGCCAAGATCTGAAACATGAGGTGAAAACTACATTATTGTTGTTCTACTCCATTAAAATATTTTACTATTTGGTGATATAATCATTTTTATTGCTTAAACTTTTTTTGAGATTGATTATTTAATACTGAAGAAAGGAATACATGTTATATATTAAAAATAAGCCCTGTTTATATATATATATATATATATATATATATATATATATATATATATATATATGAAAAGTTTTGAAGTTCTTGTTCTCTGGTCCCCATCTTCACTGTGGTTTGGGTAGGTACAAAGGCAGGATTGTTGTCTAAAATTGGATGTGCCAGTTGAAAATCTTTCTTATTCCTTGTATAAAGCTGCTCAGAACAATTGAAATTCCAAGTATCTTTCTTTTTAGTAGAATAAAAAAGCATTCATTAATGTTTACTTATTTTCTTATAATTAGTAGCTCAGATTTATGGCAGTAACTTTTATTTTTTGGGGAAATTTGATTGTAAAAAACAGCTTACTTTATAAATCTTAACAATCTACTGGTAACAATGCTAGAGTCAGTACCACAACAAGTTATTCCAAATCTCTGCAGTCTTTTCAGTTTTATCAGAATTTGTTGTCATATCCGACTTAGACTTCTTACTATGTCAGATAAAGAATATGGTTTCAGGAGAAAAAGAAGGATAGCAATTTTCAGATATATTTTTCTCTCCTCACCTTGCTAGAGATCATAACATTCACCAAAAGATAGTGCTTATGCTTATAAAGTTGAAAATATTTCAGTTGTCAAAGTCAATCAATTCCACAGAGGAGAATTTTTTAAAGGAAGAAGAAAGATGGATAAACTTATAACATGAGTTGCTGCTGTGCGATTTGAAGAACCATAAAGATTATTCTTCAGGTCAAGTGTCACTTAAAATTGCTTATATCATGTTGCTTTAGAACACTACAATCGATTCTGCATCCTTCTGCAAAACACGGATCACTTGGCAGATGAGTACATGGCTACATGAGTGCTTCTCCTGAGTCCAGACTTATTCAAAGCCAGAGATTCTGAGGTTATTTCAGGGTGCACTTTTCAGTTTCTCTGGGTATACTAATGCAAATGCTATCAGAACTAATGATATAGTTAGTCTTGCCAAAGCCTAACACTGAAGAGGTATTAAGCTAACTATCTAATACTTGTTCCTTAAATGTAAGGTGTGTATGCTGAAACCAATTACCTTTTTACATTCAAAGATTCACTGGATGGTGATTATATTAAAAATCAATATTAAAATGCATGTCTCCCACATAGAAACAAATTATAACTCTACCATGGAATACTGTGGATTTACAAATAATGTGACAGACTTATTCCTTTTTATTATTTCAAATAAGACAAGCAAACTAAAAATCTCTCAAGTTTTTAATTAGAAACATCTGTGTTATTATGCTAAAGAAAAAGTGGCATATGTGAATAATTTAGCTTTGACTTTTATGTGCACTATTAAATTGTTAATTTTTAGTGTGAATGTTGATTCAAACTGAGCTTGGGCAACTGATATCCAAAAGATAGATTATAGAGCACTAATAATATAGTCCCACCTCAATTTTATGATATGGAATAGAGCTTATAATTTTATAATAATCCAATCAACTTTATCATTAGGTTCAGGAGCTCATGTATTTTAAAATGTAACTTTTACTTTGACATGTGTACCCTTAAAGGAAAAAAGAAAAGAAAAGCTACAAGGAAACTTTGAGAAAATATTGAATTGCTGAGAGCCACAGCCGAGTCTGTATGGCCCCTGGCATTTTGCCAACAGTATTGATTGACAGGCGAGGCATTACTATCCGCCTCTGCCGCAACTTTTGAGTTCTCGCACTATTTTGGAGTTCTCGTGGGGATTTCCGGGGATTCCCCGAGAGTTCCCATTGGTTGGGGAAGTGCAGGAGGGGGGATTTCCGGGAGAGATATTTCCGGCTGGGGGTTCCTGGACAAGCCTCGTGGCGTTCGGGAGGATTCCCCGGGAGCTGTGTGAAGTGTTTTCCTGCAGTTTAAAAATAAAGTTTGTTCCTGCTTCAGTGGCTCGTGATTTGTGCCCAGCCAGACTGCGGCATTGAATATTTAATTTAAAAATATTTAACAATTATGTTTCTATCAAAAAGGCATAGAATAAGAAAATCAACTAATTCTTTAATTTAACAAAAGCAGAAACTACTTCAAGAAGAATAAAAGGGTCTTTGCCAAGTTGCTCAAAGTATTATTTCAATAAAAGATCGTATGTTTAAGCTTTACAATTTAACTACAAACTCCAAAATTAAAAGCTAAACTTCCCATCTCTCACTCCAAAGAATAAACAAATTATTATTCACAATCTTCTCCAGAGATGTTCTCTCAGGATAGTAAAAACATAGAACACATGCATAAAAATAGTACTATTTACACAAAAAGTAAAGAAAAATGCAAAGCATACACAAATTACATGATTAGGAAACTCCAGGTCTAAGTTGAACAACACCAGAAGTGGAAAAATGAGGGTTTGGGTGAAGAGTCCAACTGACAGTTACTGATGGTATGGGTATGTGGGGTGATAGTGATGAGCCTAGTAGAGAAATTGAGTAAAGATCCAGCTTTTTGTGGACTAGGCCTGAGTCCTAGATAGGGGAAGAGCAGCCAGAACTCAAGTGCACACACAGACCCCATGAGACATCAAAGCTGGAAAATGGCTTTCTTCTAGAGATCATAAGAGCAATGTGGGATGAAAACCTGGGTACATTCAGGTCCAGAAAAAGATTTGCTTCCCTTTCCGGAGATCATATCAGCATGTTCTTTGCACTACTATCTGCACAGAAAACCTATTATTCCAGAAGGACAGCTTACTTTTTAAATAAGTCTTATTGAGAAGATTTTGCACTTACAGAGCTACACTTGTTGATGGGTGCTTTGCCAGAAGCTGAGGAAGGTGACAATGGAGTTAATTTACATATCTTCAGAAGCTAATTCTTAATTTCATATAGAGAAATTCATCGACTAAGCTCATTGGGAACTTGAATTTCATAATTTTGTATAACAACTCCCTAAATTGATCTTATCCTTAACCTAGGATTTTTGTATTCTAAAATGCAAATATTAAGTTGATACATTATTAATTTAAAAAATCATTAATAAAAATATTAATTTAAAAATTATTAAATTTAAAAAATTTAGAATTAGGGAAATTTACCACTCCCAATATTTTTGTATTTGTGGTGCTAGGGATTGAACCCAGAGCCTAGCACATATGATATGCAATCATTGTACAACGGAGCTACACTCCCAGCCCAACCCACAAACTTTTAAGTGGCCATTTTAATGTGTAAAATAGCATATGGTCACCAAAATTTGAGTAACAATGACAGATATTAAATCAAAGATTTCTTTATTTGTTGTATGTACATTTCTGTATGTGAATGTACCACCTGTTTTACCACATTGCAGAAGTAAATACCTTGAAAGGAAATTTTGATTTAATGAACATTTTGATTAGGAATTATCAACTGTACAATTCCTCAGGACTATTTTTGCTAGGTCTCAAACATATTTTGCTATACACTTAAGGGTATTGGATAGTAACTACAATATAATATTTGAGGAATACTCAGCAACTTCCATATTTTAGTTTATCTTAATAATTCTCATATTTAGATGATGGTACATTGCAAAGGAAGTGCAGCATATTATCTAGTAACTCTACTTGAAGGAATGATGTGGAAGTAAATGTTAGATGTTATTTAGCCAGCAGGTATGCTGGAAATATCAATATATGGTCTGGTTGAAGTTTAAGTGCTTACTGCCTATTTTTAAAACTTGGAATAGTATTGAATACACATGTTCTCAGATTTATTCAACAGTATATTTATGGCCAGACTGTCACTATGGTGTCATTTTGTAGGAGTGCGCAAAAAATTCAACAAGGCAAGCACTCTTCAATTTAGAGCCACTTTATGAATGTATTTAAATGACAGAAAAAATTATGGCTTAGTCTGTCAGACACATAAAACAAACAAAAAACAAACTGACAATTGGTCAAACAAGATTTTGGCACCTATATATAAAATAATTCTGGATGATCCCTAAACTTCATCTTACAAATAAAGTCTAGGTATTAAGGAGAGATTATCAGATACTATCTTTATTTGATTCTTCTCTCCACTTCTAATTTCCAAAATACTCCTTAATTGTTCAAGTTTATTTATGCATTATTGTTTTTAGGATCTAATGACCCTGGCATCTACATATAATATTATTTGTTAGCAGGGAAGACTGTGCCTGTAAGAGGGAGCACATGATGATGATGAAGATGGTGTTGATGGCTAACACCTTATATTTAATATTTTTTCACAATGATTATGGAATATTTCTCAGGCAATGAAGAAACAACCTGAATTGGTACAGCTACTCTCTCCAGGTCATTTGATATATTTGTGTACATTTCTCTGATAGTAATTTGGATGTGATTCTCCCACATTAACTGGATGTGGAATTTTGATCTTGAGTTGTCTGTGCTTGCCATCTGACTACATTAATAATCATATTTCCAGCCAAGTAGCAGCACAGAGATATAGTTGAGCGTAAACAGCATTTTTTTAAGTACAAACTTCACAAACTGCCTACAACATACACTATGTTCATATCCATTATTTTGTCCTTTATCTCCTATATATAATAAACATTACAACTAACAGATAAAAGACAAAATCAACTAAAATACTGAATAATAAGAAAAGAAGAGATTAACTACAATAGGTCAGATTTCCCTTTTTTATAGTCTGATTACTCATATTCATAGTCTGATTTAATTCTGCACTTCAACAATTATTCTCCTGTTATTTCCATGCTGGATGTGAACTTTCATTCTTGATAAACAAATAGGCCACAGAGTGATTCTTCATGGGACTCAGCCCTCTCTAGCATGCAAACACATTTATAGCACTAATAATTAGCACTCATCTAAGAAAGATTTATACAAATTAGGTATTAATTTTGCATAGCGATTCATACAGTGTATGAAAACGTTTTTATATACAACAGTTTATCTGGAGTATTTTAAAACTGTTACTGAAAACATCAGCCACAGTCTATATTAGGGAAAACAAGCAGGCTCCATACAGACACACTAAAAGCACCTTCATGTGTTCAGAAAACATAGTAGACACTATAGATAGTGAAATATGTATGCCAAGTATGCATCTTAGCTCTCCTTAACTAGAAGGAGAGCTAAGCATGATCAAGAAGCTAATGGCCATTAAATCAGTTCCTACTATAAAAGTCAATCTTTCTCATATCTACATTAAAAAGAGGAAACATAAAAGCAAGGAATGGAGAGCCATGTATATTACTTACAATCCTGTCTCAAATTAGTCATTTTGACATTCAAAATGAAAAGAGGAGGAAGATTCTGCCAAGTGTTCACTCCAGGTGTTTTTCTCTTGCTTTCTTTAGTTTGCTTGCATAATCATAAACCAAAATCAGATTTCCTCAGTAGCAATACCTAGACAGAAGAAAGTTATGATCTGCTGAAAATTGTCTTATCAAGTAAGATAAATTTGTTAACTATTGATATTTCAGTTTCTTCTTCTATCATTGGTATTATGAGAATAATAGCCATATAGTATAAAACCTTAATATATGTTGTTTGGGGGAAGAGAGGTAGTTGTTAATATTGTTGTGCTTCTACCCTCCACCCGCAATCAAGGGGATACTATAAACAATGTTTATACTGTGTATGGGCTGGAGAAACAATGGTAGGTATTAAATTCATTCTACCATAACTATGACCTGAGATGCAACTCTATCTTTTTGTTTTCTTATTAGTAATGTAGAACCCTGAAGACCCATGTGATGAGTCATAATTTCAAAACAACTATTGTTGTTTTATCTTAAATAGCCAAATATAACCAAGGCAATCATACTAACACCAAAAATCTTCTATTCTGGATCTTATAATGGAGAACTGGGAAGCTGTTCATTTGGTGGCTAATTCTGTTTTTTTTTTTTTAATACTATACACCAAAATAAATTAGCTATAACCAAGTAAAAAAGACATAATTCCCAACCATTCTAATTCCTGGAAATATTTTAGATTGGTTAATAGTTGCTTAACTTACCCTCAAAATAAAAGTCAATAACATAAGGGAACATGAAAGTTATAAATAATATTTTTATAAAGTTTATGAAACCTGGAGTATTATGTCAATTCCCATATAATTCTACACACTAAAGCAACCAATATTTTTAGATATGTGTTTTGTGTTTTGTAATTGTGTTGCAGTTGCTCAAACAGGAATTGAATCCTTCCAAAGTTAACCATATACATCTGGAAATAAAGATCTGTGACTTTGGCTGTAGCCTAATATAAGAACTGTGCCTGACAGGGGAAATTGATGTTGAATACATGTGTTAGTCTGATTTTTATAGCTGTGACCAATATACCTGAAAAGAGCAACTCAGAAAAGAAAAAAGAGTTTATTTTAAGATCACAGTGCTAGAGTTTTAGCCCATCTGCTGACTTGATTTCTCTGAGCCTGAAGTGAGGCAAACCACAATAGTATAAGTGAGTGGTGGAGAAAAACAATACACTTCATGTTAGTCAGGAATCAGACAGTGAGAACATGGATCCAGGGCCAAAATATACTCAATACTAAAGGGCATGTCCCCAGTGACCTAATTCCTCCAGCCATCCCCCACCTCACTGCAGTCCGGCTGCAGCAAAATAAGGGGGGGGGGGTGACGAACAACTTGTGTACATTGATACAGCAGGAGTGGGAGCCATTTATTGTAGGACAGGAGAGGTATTTATACATTCCACACAGCTTATCTTAATTAGCATAAACTAGATACACCAGTCAACCAATAAGGAATCTCCACACTTAATGGCTCGCTGGAGTTACTTCACAAACCACTCCCTCTGGCATTTTGCCAGGCGCCATCCAGACTTGTTTACAGACTCTAACATTTCTCTGGCAAAATGCCAGGCGCCATCCTGACTTGTTTACAGACTCTAACACCACCTGCATACAATTACTATATGTAGTCCATTGAAATTATTAATCCATCAAATAGGTTGATCAACTGATGAGGTTTCATCCCGCATAGCCTAATCATTTCACCTTGAGTATTGCAACATTGGGTATATTTCAAACATACGAGCTTTTCTGCATATACTACATATGCAAGTCATAATAATAGATCAAATAACAATTAAACCAAATAAATGATTACACACAATAAATTAGTTTAGGTTTTGATCCATTTTGATAGTCATAAGTTATGATCATTGTTTCTATTGTTTATCTTAACAACAAGGAAAAATGAGGGGAAATGCTGGGGAATGATATTGGTCATATTATACTGTGTTGTGGTGTGAAAGTATAAGTATGTAGCAATAAATCCCACCATTATGTATAACTATTATGCACCAGAAAAAAAGAATAAATGGAGAAATTGGCCATGTGGAAGGCATACTAGTTGTTGAGATTTGTGCCTCTTGGAGTGGAGTAGAGAGAAAATATCTTGAGCAGAAGAGTATGTATTTTAATCCACTGGGAACTAAATAAAGTAAAAATATTTCATTACAAAAGTAGAAGTGAAATGGAATCACATGAAGGAAAACTTGAATTTTCTCTGTGAAAGTGGATGGATGATATATATATATATATATATATATATATATATATATATATATATATATATATATATAATTCATATATATATATATAATTCATATATATATATATGAATTATATATATGGGTTAAATTATGAAGTCACTCTCAAATAATCATAACTTTTCAAAAATAATTGTTTCTTTTAAACAAATACCATATCTGGCTACTTAGATGTCCTAAATCAAGGTGAAAAATCTTCAGAAACATTATATCATATGATGTCATATTATTTGCTGCTATAATATCTCACCTGCACTGAAAATAGTATAGGATCATGTATCTACATGGTCTTCCTAAAATCTAATATTCTATTACTCTGTTTGGATTCATGATTAAGTAACAAATTAAACACAATTATGATTATTTTAATTCCCTAATATCTCCCCTTGTTCCCTCTTCCTGATTCCCTTTCTTTACTTGCCTGTCTCTCTTCTAGTAACTACAGAACTTTTAATGTAATATGTTATTGAAATGTCATACTAAAACCAAACAAACATCAAAACTTTATTCAATTCAGTTGGTGTCATATACCAGTACTGTAGGTCACATTCTTGTTTGATACGTAATTCTGCATTATATGAATTTTGCATTAGACCTTATTTTTAAGAAAATATATCTTTATATAAAAGGAGTATCCTTAAAGAAATTGAACCATGAAGTGTTTTTACAATTCAATATGTGTTGATTCTTTCCTATTTATAAGAGACAAAAATACTAGTTCAAACTGCTTTAATTCTCATGAAAGGTAGTAATGGTGAATGTGTTGGCTTATATAACAGAAAAGTCCAGGGCAGCATCTACAAGTTTTTTCAGAAAGAAGGAATTCATAGTTTCTTCAGTTTTACTAAGAAATTGTAAAAGAGGAATGGGTTTTTAGAATTTACTTTAGCAAGAATATATCAAGATATGAATTTAAGTAATGGAAGTGGCAAATAATCTGCTCCAAGTTTGGTTTGGATGTGAGGTATCCCCCAAAAGCTCATCTGTGAGACAATGCGAGAAGGTATAGAAAAGAAATGATTGAGTTATAAATGTCTTAATCAAATCAGTAAATTAATCTGCTCATAGGGATAAATTGAGTGGCAACTGAAGGTGGGTAGAGTGTGGCTAGAAGGGGTGAGTCATTAGGGGCATGCATTTGGGGTATATATTTGGTGAGCTGAGTTTAGTCTGTTTAGTCTGTTTTCTGATCATCATGTGAGCTGCTTCTCTGCCACACTCTTCTGCCCTGATGTTCTTCCTCACTTCAAGCTCCAAGGAATGGAGCTAACTGTCTATAGACTGAGACCTCAGAAACTAGGAGTCCCTGGATAAACTTTTCCTCCTCTGAAACTGTTCTTGTCAGGTCTTCTAGCCACAATAGTAAAAAAGCTGACTAAAATAGAGTATGATGCAGGAAGTTCATATCTACTCATATTTCATTTATCTGAAGTAAAAGAAACACATTTTGCTTAAAAAATGGTTGTACAAGGGAATTTTTTGTTTGAAATTATTTGAGTTTTACAAGTTTATATTAAATGATATTATTTCATTTTCATGATTGATAGTTATTTCAGCAGCAAATCAAGTACTCAGGACTTGTTAAGTAATTTTTCATTTCAATTTTAATTTAACTTTATTTACTTTTCTTCAAATTCTTCTACTGGAAGCAGTTTTCATATAGGATGGAGGATTTGGAGCAAAGTTTTTTGCAAACATCTTAAAGCCATTAAGTTATAACTCTTACATGGGAAAAACAAATACCATAGGAAAAGCAAAAATTTTACTTCTCTAAGATAATTTTTATTCTTATCCTTATTTGCTCTTTTGTAAAATAGGCAATTATTACAGAATATGCTTGAATGAATGAATGTAGATGTTTTGTATCTTAGAATATCACATATAAAAATATTTAAAAATTCAAGAAACTTCACAAAGATTATTATATGAATAAAGAAAATTCAACATTGAGAGCAAGATCAATCATTTTATTTTAAAAAAATGAGCAGGTATTAAATTGAGATTTTATCTCAGAGCCTGGATTTAAGAGTAGATTAAAGCTTCTGGACAATTCAACCTGGCATAGGGGTTGCTTGGATGGTCTACAATTCAGCAGTTAAACTAAGGACAATTCTAAAGCTCAGGGTTAAGGGAGGGACGATTTTAACAAGAGTATTGCATTCCCTGACAAGCAACAGGCTATTGAGAAAATTTAAAATAGGCTTAAGTTTGTAGATAGATACCAATGACAGGAAAACTTAACATAATTCAGATGAAGATATCTAGTGTCGCATTCTAAAAAAATGCTGGAGGATTGAACTTATAGTGTCTTTCTCTTTTATACTTCTCCTTACTCTAGATTTCAGTAAAAGTATCAACATTTTGATAAAAATGAACATCTTTAGAATATTTTTGATAAGCTCATAATAGGATAAATAAATTTGTCTAATGAATCTTGAGAAGCAATTAAAATTGAAATTTGATAATGAAAATGACAAAAGAAGGCATTAGTTGATTTGCAGCTAATTTCAAAAATTATTTCATGAAGAAAGTGCATGTGAGTTTGACTAGTATGACATATTCAGCACATTCACAGATCTAAAGAGGACCATTTCCCCAAGGACAATTCTTCTGTCTTCAGCCACCACTTTGCAGTTTCCCCTAGGCTTAGTGTATAATTTCATATGACCTTTAGTTAGATCTCACCTCTGCTAGGGAGCCACTTTTAAAATTTTTTCTCTGGGGTTGTATTTGAATAAAGTCTTTGGTATAATTAAACAAGTGTTACAGGGGAAAGAGGATGTAAGTATTCTAATAAGATTTTAAAACGAATGCTTTGGGATTTATCAATTGAGTAACTAAGTTATTGAGGAGATAAAGACTTCACTAATAAAAAATCAGATTTAAGTGTATTTTCAAAGTCCAATTATGTTTACTCTATTTGTCTTTTAATTAAAAAATAAGCAAACAGACTTAAGCTTGCATGGTCTTATGTGGAAACTAATAATTTTTTTTAAAATATATCACATTTTTTATTGATTTTATTATCATTTTTTATAAATACACGACAACTGTGGAATGCATTACAATTCTTATTACACATATAGAGCACCATTTTTCATATCTCTAAGTATGTTCACACCAATTTATGCCATTATACATGCACATTTTTTTGCATTACAGTTCTTAATACACATATATACCACAATTTTTCATATCTCTGTTTGTATATAAGGTATGTTGACACCCAATTCAAGTCTTCATACATGTACTTTGTATAAGGATGGTGGAATGTGATGGAAACTAATAATTAATAAAATGTAATTCATTATGGCTTTACAAAAATGGTGATCTTTTATTTCATACTAAATAATAAAAAAAAAAACAGGACACTAAAAGAGGACATACAATTTTTAATCTAAAGTGATTCTTAGCTATCCTCTACTATCCCTCCTCCCCCACTCCCATCTTCTCTCTCTACCCCATCTACTGTAATTCATTTCTCTCCTTGTTTTTTTCCCATTCCCCTCAGAACCTCTTATACGTAATTTTGTATAACAATGAGGGTCTCCTTCCATTTCCATGCAATTTCCCTTTTCTCTCCCTTTCCCTCCCACCTCATGTCTCTGTTTAATGTTAATCTTTTCCTCCTGCTCTGTTCTTAGTTGCTCTCATTATATCAAAGAAGACATTTGGCATTTGTTTTTTAGGGATTGGCTAGATTCACTTAGCATAATCTGCTCTAATGCCATCCATTTCCCTGCAAATTCCATGATTTGTCATTTTTTAGTGCTGCGTAATACTCCATTGTGTCATAACCCACTTGAATCTAATGTATGAAATATGATATGTCAAGAGCTTTGTAATGTTTTGAACAACCAATTAATTAAATAAATAAATAAATAAAGTGATTCTTAGGATTATACATATACAGAGTAAGTTACCTCTAGACATTTCAGAAAAGTCTGACTAAAACTCTATTAATGGTACCTAAATAATCACAACAGATCATTTAACACTTATATCTTTGTGATTTATCTTTTAGTTTTATTATAGTTTAATCCTATTTAGTAATAATCACATTATTTTATTAAGATAGTTTAACATTAATTATTTGCTGAGTACTTCATTTTGTATATACCTATTTTTATAGAATAATTAAAATTCATAATTTATCTAGTTGTTTTCTATTAAGAGAAAACACCTATACATGGGATTTTATTTTTGTAACAAAGATCATTTTCCTGGCAACCTTGTTTACCTATAGTCTCTAAACTTCTATTTCTTCACATGTAAAATGAAAGCAGTATTGTCTAGGTGACAAGACAATTGAGTCATTAGAATTAAATGAGACAATACTTCAGTTATCATTATTGTCCTTTTATGAGACATTATCCTTTCCTTTTAAAATTAAATTTTTAACTGATAGATAAAAACATAAAAATGCACATGTTTATGGGGTATCATGTAATGTTTCAAATGTGTACAGTAATTTTAAATTAGGTTAAACATAGCTATCTTCTTGAACATTTATCACTTCTTTATGGTGAAAACATTCAAAATACTTCCTTATATCTAAAATATACTTACATTATCATTATGTATAGTTGTCTTGCTATGCAATAGCACAGTTGGATTTCTCTCTCTCCTCCACTCTCCTCAGTTTCTGGAAACCCCCTATTCTATTCTCAATCTAAGATAGACTTTTTGTTATTCCACATATGAATTAGATCATGTAGTACTTGTCTGTCTATGCCTGGCTTATTTGACTTTACATAAGTATCTCTAGTTCTATCAACATTGTAACAAGTGACATATTTCATTCTTTTTATATCTTCTATCCAATTTCTAGTTCCAACCAGAGATTTTCATGTATTTACTTAAAGTACTAACTCTTTGACCCATCTTTTATTTTCCATTATAATTTGTCTTTTTCTTAACCTACATTTCTATTCACATTTTTTAAAAGCCCTACTTAGTCATTTTAGCATTATGATAATTAATCTGTAGTTCAATTATCAGCAACTTTTAAAACAGGGCAAACATCCCTAGTATATGTGTATTTATTTATTTATTATAAAATAAAATTGTGAATTACTCTAAAACCTTTGCTTAATACTGTAGAAGAAACTCTGATATTCATCCTGATTTTTTTAATTAACTTGAATGTCTCTAAATGAAGAAGGAGATAATTCATAAAATATCAAAAGGGGAGAATCATGTGGTTTTACATTTTATCCTATTGGTCCTTTTACAATCATATTCACTGTTTAAGACATTCTGATTGAAATTCCACAGGAATTCAATATTTTAATTTCAGCAAAACTTTATGTATTTTCTGTTACAAAACAATTATTTAGTCTAATGATAATGCTTTAAATTTTTAGAAATATTTATTTATTTATATTTTACAAATGGCTTCATAATATATTAACAGGTTTGAGATCATATTTTTTTAAAAAAAACTTCTTTCCAAGTTCTCTTACTTTCTATTTGTTACAATATTCAATTTTTCTTTGACACATAGATTAAATGTGTGTGCTTTTCCCAAGAGCTGATGGTGATATGCTATTGATAACATACTACCTTGTTTGCATCTATCAGAATACTAATGCTAGGACAACAAATTTGAATCTCTTCTCTTTTTATTAAGGAAAAACATCTACCTTTAATAGGTATAACCATTTACACTTCCCTAAGGATTACTGTAAACCTCTGTGGAGAAAAAACTTTATTTTCTTAAGTCACTCTGCTATCATTTGAATATTTTTTCCCCCTTAAAAGTCATGCTGATATTTAGTACCCATTGTGAGGTACCAAAAAGATAAAAACTTGATCTGACCATAGTGTCTATATATAGGTAGGGTCTTTGGGAGGTGATTATCAGTAATTAAGTTCATTAGGGTGGAAGTTCCAAATTGCATCATGGTAGATTAATAAGAAGAGGAACCAGAACACACACACATGCTCCTCACACTCCATGTTTATTTTTCACACCTTGTCTCTGGTCATGCCCTAGGGTTGTGATGCCCTGGAATGACTTTGGACCTCTCAGTAAGAAAGCCATCAACACATACAGCCCATTGACATTGCATTTTCAGAATCTTTAGATAAAATAATTTTTTCTTTCATATATGTTATATGGTAACATAAAACAGACTAATACCTACTACTTATCTTTTAACCGCTTACTGTAAATATTGAACTAAGGTTAGCAGTACTGATTTCATATAATTAGGTTCATCCATGTGATTGATTTATTTCTTACAACAGCTTTGTCCAATAATTGACCTATGACTAATATAATTCATGAATTATAACTGTGTTTACCTGAAAATTTAAGTGATTTGATGCTGTGATTTTTGTTTTTGTTGTTTGTTCATGTTTATGTCTGCAAACTTATTATTATCTTTTTTTTTAAAGAGAGAGAGAGAGAGAGAGGGAATTTTAATATTTATTTTTTAGTTTTCGGTGGACACAACATCTTTGTTTGTATGTGGTGCTGAGGATCGAACCCGGGCCTCACACATGCCAGGCAAGCGCGCTACCGCTTGAGCCACATCCCCGGCCCCACTTTTATTATCTTAATCTTCATTTTGGCTGAAGGAGTAGGAGACTTAAGCTGTTTATCAATTTATTGATTTTTTTTTTTTTTGGTTAAATGTAAAGAGAATAATTTGCAAACTTCTTAATTGGGAACATATAAACTGCAATATATCTCAGTATAATGAGAGTGAATGCTGAGGTTTTAAGAGCTTATCTGCTCTAAAAAGTTAAAAAATAAATAAATAAATAAAATACTATATATAACCTATCTTATAGAGAGTGTTCTCCTGACATGGGTATCAGATACATATCAACAAAAAAATAATTTTCGCAAAAATTATTATAAATAGCACTTCCATGATTTTCCTGCTTCCCAATAAATCAGATACACATAGCCTCTTGTGCTTTGAGCTCTCTTTGGAGAATTGAAATCTAAAAAAGACATCAGGTAAATTTTTACTTTAAGTGTCATTTTCACAAAATACATAGGCCTTTGCACTGGACCATTGAAGCATTATTTATGTTTTCTTTTTTGTGCTACGTTTAAAAAGGTATTATTGATTTCATCTATTTTTTTCAAAACTTAACTATGACACCTGCAAAGAGAGAAAACTTGATAGTACAAAGACAAGCAATACATGAAGTAGTGAGTGTGTCTTTAGGCAGCAACAACATAGTGTGGGTTATTGGTAAGTGTTAGAGATAGGTGAACTTATACTGTCTGAAGTAGTATCATCCATAACCTACTTTATTTACAAATATTCCTCAAGAGAGAATACAAATAATATGTGGAAATTTAATATTATTTTACTCTGAAAGTAAATATTAACTGCATGTTCAAAGTTTTATTGATGATCTGTCTTATTTAAGGTTGTAATGCTGATTCAATAATGTTGAAAAAAGAAAAATATTAAGAGTGGTCTTTTAAAGGGGGATAATATCTAGAAATCTCTGAAAACTCAAAAATTTGTATTATGAAAGAAGAGAATCAAATTTTCCTGAAGAATGTTGTAAACATTGTATTAAGATAAACTGAATGAATTTAGTGTTTACATAAAGAATTGTGATGTTTTTCTAGTATTTTCAGCTCCTGCTGTATGTTAGCTTCTACTCTTCTTATTGCTTTACAACTGACACTGTTGGTCAACTCATTTTCCACCAGGACATTTTGTTCAGTAGAATAGAGTTTTACAACACTCCTCTGAACACACGTTGATTAACTTGACTTTATTATTCTTTATTGTGTATTATTTGAGTCTCCTATTGTGAAACTGATAAGGACAACTAATGTTTTGTTTTTCTCAATACTGTATTCCATTTACTCCTCATTATCTTAAGTTTACAATATTATTTTCTTCTGTTGAATGCACAATATTCACATAATAAGATACTGTTCATCTCTATACAACTCTAGCACATTCTTAATCTCTGAAGGCATAGTCTTTGGTCATAGAGTGTGAAGGTAATTTTTATCCATTGATGGGGCCATGTCAGAGTAGATAGCAATTTTGAGAGTCTTTTGTCATATTATTGCTAATGAAGAAGAAGGGGCATTTTGAAAATCTATCTCAAAAATGAGAGAAAAATTAAATCATCTTATAAAGGCAAAAAAGTTGGTTATCACAAATTTTCTTTAATAATGTAAAGAATGCATTGCATTTAGAGTGTCCATATATACACATGAACACACATGACATATATGTTTTGTTGGCTGGCTGGATTGATCTTATGATGATAATAGCCAAGTTTAGAGAACTCATAACTTGAACAAGGTAATACATGTCAAAGAAGATAGAACAGTTTATGGAATGTGGCAATAAACAATAAATATAAGCTGGTATTTTAATGACTTGTTTATATTCAGCAACTTCTTTGATCTAAAAAAACACCTTAAAAGATAATGTGACATCAGATTTTAACTAATAAAATTGGGTTTTAGATACCAAGTTAACTAACTGGGTTCTAAACTTCTTGCATATAAGCAACAAAGAGTATTTCACATTTCAGTTAAAAGTTTAAATTATATTTACTTTAATTTGCTTTTAGTAAGTACAATTTCATTTCATACTTAAACCTTACAAGGAAAAAATATAAAAATATATGACTGGTCAATTATTGTGTAACCATATATGCTAATTATTGTATATTAATTAGTAGATTATTTTATATTTTGAGCTCTTTGTATTATTTCTGTGTTAATGTCATTGAGTGAAAAATTGTTTTGATTTAGATAGTGCCATCATTGTACTTTATGACATTTTAATTGACAACTTTTAGCATATAACTTATAGGAAACAAAATATTTCTGTATATGGAGTACTTGCTGTTATTCTCATCATGCTGATTCTTCTGTGAGAATAAAGATTATCAATGAGTAAAAACGATAATGAATTCAATTGAATAATACTTTGAAGACTTTCATTCATACATTAAATAAAAATAGTGGTATCAGTTAACAAGCAAGGCAATTTTTTTAGGAAAAAATTATCATTGTTCCATGAGACTTAGTTGGAATTGAGCTGAGGACTGAGGTCAACAGTTATATGCCAGCTAGTGGCCCTTAAAGAGGTCTTATAAAGTGAGCCAGAGGGAAGCAGAGAAAATGAGAAGTTGAAAAACTTTAAAAATTATAAATAGAGAAATAGCAACATGCTACGTTTTTTATAGTGCTTTACATTTCCACATAGCATGATTTATTTTATCCATATTTTGAATACACCAGTGAAACATCAGGGATTATTTTCCCATTTTATAACTTGGTAAAGTGAGGTTCATAAAAAGTGTGATTTTTTTCAAGGTCACACAAATTGAGTTGTGAGAGCTAAGATGAAAATTTTAGACTTTCAAACCTAATGCAATTTTTTTCCCTCACACCCCATTGTCCCCAGCCCCCTTGAAGAACTAACTCTCTGGTCTTTGTGTTCAACTCAGAGAATTAGTTGTGAGACTTTACTTCTATGCATTCTATAGTCTCTGGTGCATACATAAATCAGGGGCTGGCATAAAGACAATCAAAGAAATAAATGGCCATTTTTTTTCAGTTTGGCATACTGTAAACAATTTTTAAAGTAGATTAATGTGTATAATTTATACTTATGCTGAGAACTTTAAGAAAGAAAAAAAAATAAGAAGCTTTTACAGCCTTAGCGATTTTTATTCCTTTCTACTTCTCTTCCTCATATGTCATCTTACCTTGAAAATCAATAAAAAGGATTCTCTTTTAAATCCATTTATGTTCAAATTCAACTGTGAATTCAACAAGTGCTTCAAAAAAGACAAACTAACCTAGTTTTCTAGACCCCATGAATTTGCTCTGCTGGATATAGATGCCATTTTAGATTCTTGTGTGTCCCAAAGCTTATTTCTGAACATAGTTTCTCTTTTTAATACAATCTCCATCTTTCTTCTCTTATCCTTGCTGACATTTCATTTCAATCAGGGTTGAGACCTTGCCTTCAATCTTTTTGAATCAACTTTTGATGGATATAGGTGGTTTGTTAACAGCAGCGGTACCTATTAGAGCAGTGGTGTCTGTCGGTCTTTGATTTTTCTCTACAGGTCATTGTTTATCTTATTCCTGTCTATTTTAGAAACTTCAGTGAATTTAAGAAATATATTTAAAAGCCAATTTACCATTTTGGAAGTGATCATTTTCTTTTGTTGTTGTTTTTGTTATACCCAAGGACATAGTGTTACATTTTGATGGAAGTTTCCTTTCTTTATTATCTACTAACATCATCAGAGAAATGAAGAAGAATGTTCCCAGCATGTATGCTACACCTTGGAAGAATGTTATTGCTTTTGGAAGTTGCATTATTATTTAAGTCCAATAATAAAACTTTATGAAAAAAACTACTTCTTAAACTAATTTTATTTTAAAAAATATGCTTAAGATGAAAAGGTTCAATATGTTGTATTGTTTCTAACATTATGAAATAGATGGATGACTGAACTGTAGCCTTTTCACAATAAGAAAGGTGTTAACTCAGGTCATCATTTAAAAACAATATTAATTTTTTATATTTAGAAAAAATTAGAAAACTATAAATCTCAGTAGCAATTTCCAAGGCCATCTTGCAATTGAAAATTGCTGCACAATATCAAGATAGAATCTTAAAAAAAATGTCAGACAAGTTAAACAGTAAGAAGAAATCTTACATTGAAAGGTCATAAACTGTGCACACAGACCTGGGTTCACAAGTCGTTGCCTGTAAATTATAATTCAAAAAGGAAAAGGAGAGAAAATTCAAGATGGTATATTAGAGGAAGGCTGCATTTTTAATTGCTCTCTGGCTTGGAATTCGAGTAGCAAGGGAACTGCTTCTCAGTGAGATGGATAAAAGAGGCAATTCACTGAAATTCAATATTGGATAGTGTGAGTTTCTTAGAGGCTCAGAAATTCAGATGCATTGTTTATCTTATCTAACAAAAATAAGAAGGAATACACCGGGGCCAAGTCAGCTGTGGCAGTGGAAAGCAGCAGCAGTGCTCATTAATCACAAAGGGGAGGGATAACAGAGAGAACTGCAAGAGGCAACTTCTGCAGAGAAAAACCTGCAAATCAGAAAAGCAACCAGACTTAGCCAATCTAGAGACTGCATAGCCAACTGGTGTTTGAAAAGTGCTGTTTTTCTCAACTGGCAAACAGAGAGCTGAGGTAGGAGTCATCTTGAGAAGTTTCTGTAGCTTGCTGCTAAGGGAACCTGAGTGATCATACTGATCTTTGCCATTGTGTCCTAGCAAGAACCTACCGTGTGACCTAGGATAGACCTAACAGAATGTGCATGAAACAGGGACAGAGAAGATAATACCCTGGAGGATTCAAGTCAGAAAAATGAAAAAGTGTGCAATTCACTTTCCCTTTGAATCTGATAGCTCATATGAACAGCTGAAGAGGGTTGGGAAACTGAATAGGTGGGTGTGAATACACTAAGGCATTAAGACTGGGAAGTCCATATTGATGGACAGTAGAGTATATGGAGTGTTGCCTCTGGTTCTAGGAGTAGAATTCTTGGGAGGTCCCTGAGATCCAGACTCCTAGCAGAGATCATTATCTGTCCAGTCTCATGGTTGTGTTGATCTAATCTCTCCAGAACAGATACCACCAAAGGAATCCCCTAAGTCTTGATAAGACCTAAACTCCAGCTGCAAGAACTCCCGTAATATTGAACTGTGAAATTGTCCAATCCTGGGGTTACATAGATTTGGTCTGTTCAGGCAAAATTCCAATCAGCAGTACTTCCCATTCCATCCTACCTCATACTGGTGAGAGGGAAAACTCAGAGCTATTTCAAGCAGCTTCAGTTCTATGCCACTTGAGCTGGCAGCTTGGGGAGCAACACAAGAAGATAAAGGAATTAATAAACTCCAGACCTTATGAGCAACATATTGCCCCCTACTCTCTGTCTCAGTAAATAGTGCCCCCCCCAAAAAAAAACATAAAAAGGACAGCCAGACGGGACTGGAGTTGTGGCTCAGTGGTAGAGCACTTGCCTAGCATGTGTGAGGCCCTGGGTTCGATTCGCAGCACCACATATAAATATATGAATCAAATAAAAATCCATCAACATCTAAATAAATAAATGAATAAATAAATAAGGACAGCCAGACATAGGCAGTGATCATCTACTTTCACTGACAGTCTTGACCACCTCAGTGGAAAAAACTCATTTTTTATTATACAACTATACATAATCCACCCCCTCAACTTTAAGTAATTTTTAATGATAACAATTTTTCCTTGTCTTGTCTTTTGGGGGTAGGGTTTTGGTGTCTTTATTTTGGTTTTGTTGGTTTGTTTCTCTTTTCTTTCTTCTGCTAATGACTAAATTCTCTTGTTATCTCTCTCTTTATATTGTTTTTTTCTGTTTCTCTTCATTCTTAATAACCACCACTTGCTACATCTCTTCTATATTCTCTCTGTTCACATTTTGGACAATCTAAACTTTTTTTTCTACTTTCTTATCACATTTTCTTTTTTCCATAACATTAGCTAACTGTATTTTTATAATTTTTAGAATTATTCAGTTTATATAACTCCTGCCCCCACCATTCATGTTGTTGCAGTTGTTAGTACTATGGATGACATAATTGATATCTGCTGTTTACTTTAATGCCAACGATCATTTGTGGTTATTGTTCGTGTTGTTGGCAATTGCTGACTCCTCATTCCTGTTTTTGTTATTGATAATTACTATAGTAGATGTCACAGTAGAAAACTGGTATGTAATGTAATGTTGTATATTGTTTGCTTTAGTGGCTACTATTGTTTGCTTTCCCTTTTCTATGAAGTACTGGAAGTCTATAGGGACATGACAAGTTATTACTGTACAGAATATGCTGCTGAACTAAACCGAGCAAAAATATAGTGATTCTTATTCCACACACAAGCTAACCATACATCAGCTATATTTAAGTATAAAGAATAAAAGAGACAAAAATTCCAAACTAATGATGAAGTCTGAAGTAGGAATGGAAAAGAAAGGCCCTCAGGGCCTATTCCATTGGTCCCACCCATTCTTACAGCAAAAATAGAGAATTAGACCAAGGACTGTTGGATACTGCACCTATAAGGAGGTCTCAATCTAGATCACTCTGGAACATATTGGCAAGAGAAGACTATTCCCTAATAAAAGCTGATATATTAGAGTGAAAGAGAAATCCATCCTAACAGATGTACAAAATCCTATACAGAAATACAAAAACAAAAAGAAAAAGCAAGCTAATATGATCACTCCTAAAGTTCATAATTCATCACACCAGAGATACTGAAGTGGATAAAATATTAGACAAAGAATTTAAAGAAATGATTATAAAAATAATCAATGAATTCCAAGAGAACACAGAAAACCAACCTAATAAATTAAAGAAGTCAGTGTAGGATGTGAATGAAAAATTCAGTAAGGAGATAGAGATATTGAAAAAGAACCAATCAACCAAACATAACTCTCAGATATGAAAGACACAATATATCAAATAAAATGTTCAATTGAAAGTATCTAATAGAGTTGACCATGCTGAAGACAGAATATGAGAGATGAAAGAAAAAGTGGATGACCTTGAACACTCAGACAGTAATAAAGGAAATAACCCAAGTAACCATGGTCAGAATATACACAGAATCTGGGACATGAAGAAACCAAATTTAAGAATCATTAACATTGAAGAAGATTGAGATATGCCATTTAATAGCATGGATAAACTCCTCAAGGTAATAATAACAAAATAAAAATTCCCAAACCTTGAGAATGAGATGAATATCCAAAACCAAGGGACATTCAGAACCCCAAATAATCAAGATCAAAAATGAACCTCTTCGTAACACATTATAAATAAAATGCCTAACATACAGAAAATAATAGAATAAAAGCCTCAAAAGAAAAACACTTTCACGGACATGACTTTCCAAAATTGAACAAAAATAAACATAAAAAACTTAAACCAACCCATAACTGTCAATGAGATAGAAGCTGTAATAAAAACCCAACAAAGTCCAGGAATTGATTCTCAGCTAAATTTTACCTGACCTTTAAAGAAGAACTAATGTCAATGCTCTTCAAATTGTTCCATGAAATAGAAAGGGGTAGAAAATTTTCAAATTTATTCTATAAAGTCAGTGCCACATTGGTACCCAAACTAGATAAGGACACATTCAGGAAAGAAAAACACAAATAACCCTGATTAACTTAGATATCAAAATTCTTAATAAAATATGAAAATATCATATTCAATAATATACTAAAAAATTGTACATCATGATCAAGTTGTGCAAAGATATTTTAATAAATGTAAATCAATAACTGTAATTCATCACGTAAATAGAGCTAAGAACAACAATTTCTTAGTCATCTCAATACATGCAGAGAAAATCTTTGAGAAAATTCAGCACCCATTCTTGATAAAAACACTGGAGAAAATAGGAATAGAAGGAAACTACCTCAACATCATAAAGGCTATATATGATAAACCCAACACCAACATCACTATGAATGGGTAAAAGCTGGAAGCATTTTTATTAATATCTGGAACAATACAAGTCTGTCTTTTTTACAAATTCTATTTAATATACTCCTAGAAATTCTATATAGAACAATTAGAAAAGAGAAGAAAACAAAAGGGATAAAAATAAGAAAGAAACAGCTCAAATTATCACTGTTTGTGGATGATAGGATCCTATGTTAAAATATCCAGTATGCTCTACAAGAAGACTACTTAGAACTGATAAACAAATCCAGCAAATTAGCAGGTTACAAAATCAACATACAAAAATCAAAACTTTTCTATTCACTAAAAAGGAATCTTCTGAGATAGAAATCAGGAAAACAGTACTATTCACAATAACCTCAAAAAACAAAAACAAGGGGCTGGAGATGTGGCTCAAGCAGTAGCGTGCTCACCTGGCATGCACAGGGCGCTGGGTTCGATCCTCAGCACCACATAAAAATAAAATAAAGATGTTGTGTCTACCGAAAACTAAAAAATAAATATTAAAAAAAATTTCTCTCTCTCTCTTTATTTCTCTCTCTCTCTCTTAAAAAAAATCTAGGAGTAAATCTAACAAAGGAGGTGAAAGACCTTGACAATAAAAACTTTAGAACATTGAAAAGATAATTTAAAGAAAAAGAAAAAAGAAGATTAAAAGGCCTCCCATGTTCATGAATATGAGGAACTAATATTATTAAAATGACCATACTATCAAAAATAATATAGAGATTGGTATGATTTAGACATGAAGGGTTTCCTAAAAGCTCAGGAATAAATACTTAAAAACAAAAACAACAACAACAAAACACTTCTCAATATCAAGAATCAAATAGATCACAATGCAATAATACTGGGTGACTTTAACATGCCTTGCTCACCACTGGATACATCTTAAAAACAAAATAAAACAAAACAAAAAATAATCTAGAAGCTATAGAACTAAATAATAAAATTAATAATTTAGACTTAACATATATTACATTATTTCATCCATTATGTCTGAATACAATTTCTTCTCCATAGCACTCAGATCCTTCTCTAAAATAGACCATATCCTCAGCTACAAAACAAATCATAGCAAGTACAAAGAAAAAATAGAGATAATACCTTGCATACTCTATCATATCAAAATGCAATGAAATTAGAAATTAATGATAAAATTTTAAAAAACTAGAAGCTTCTCTAAACCGTGGAGACTAAGTAATACCTATTAAATGTCAATGGATGGCAGAAGATATCAGGATAAAATAAAAACTACTTAGAAGTAAGTGAGAATAGCAACAGAACTTATCTAGTACTCTGGGACACTATGAAGGCAGTTCTTAGAGGAAAATTGAGCTCATTCACTAAAAGAATAGAAAGTCACCAATTAAATAACCTAGGAATATATCTCAAAACACTAGAGAAAGAAGAGCAAATCAACACAAAAATCTCACTCTGCACAAAACTCAACTCAAAATAGATTATAGACCTAGGCATTAGAACAAGACTCTAGACCTACTTGAAAAAAACATAGGCCCAACTCTCCATCATGTTGACTAAGGAAGCAACTTCCTAAAAAAAAAAAAAAATCCTAAAGTACAGGAAGTAAAATGAAGAATCAATAAATGGAGTGGTATTCAACTAAAAACTTCTTCACAACAAAGAAAGCAATCAAGAACATGAAAACAGAACCTAAAGAATGTGAGAAAATCATCTCTAGGTTATACAAAGAACACCAAAAAATTCACACCAAAAAAACAAATAACCCAAACAACAAATGGGTACAGGATATCACTAAATATTTTACAGAAGAACAAATATGAATGGTCAACAAATATGTAAAAAAAAAATCCAACATCTCTAACAATTAGAGAAATGCAAATTAAAACTACAATGAAGCCAGGCATGGTGGCACACACCTATTATCCTAGTGACTAGGGAGGCTGAGGCAGGAGAATGATGAGTTCAAACCCAACCTCAGCAACTTAGCATGGCCCTGAGCAGCTCAGTGAAACCCTGTCTCTAATAAAATATTAAAAAGTTCTGGGGATTTGACTTGGTAGATAAGCACCCCTGGGTTCAATTCCTGGTACTAAAAACAAACAAACAATGATAAAAAAACAAAACCAAAAAAACCTACACTGAGTTTACATTTAATTACATTTCATGGAAATTAAAGTTGGTGACGATGTAAGTAAAATGTACACTCATACATTGTTAGTAGAACTGCAAATTGGTGCAAACACTCTGGAAAGCAGCATGGAGATTCCTCAGAAAACTTGACATGGAACCAGTATTTTTCCAAGTTATTACACTCCTCAGTATGTAACTAAAGGATTTAAAATATGCATACCACAATTATGCAGCCACATCAATGTTTATAGCAGCTTAATTCATAAGAGAAAAACTATGGAATCGAACTTGGTGCCCTTCAGAAGATGCAAAAAATAAAGAAAAATTATTCCAGTGTATCTAATGAAAAATCTGATAAGAACTATATGGGGAAAGTATGATGAAACTTTCCTCCCTCTCAACCTCACAAGTGTTAAGGCTTTACTCTTCTTAGGGGGCAGAGCATTTTGTTATAGTATCATGATGTGAGTGAGACACTACTATACTTTGATATGAATTATTTGAAGAAAATGTAATTGAATGCCTTGAATGTTGACAGGAATATGCCTTCCAGATGCCAAAGTTAGTATAAATATTTAAACTTGAATTAACAAGACTATTGAATTATCTTAAAAAGCTATATATTTTTTCTCTTCAAACTAATCATATACTGTCCCAGAAATTTTGATATGTTGTATTTATGTTATCATTTGTTTTAAAGATTTTCTTGATTTCTTCTCTTATTTATTTTATAATCTATTTTTTTAAAAGAATATTTTCAATCTCAGTGTTTTATGTAGTTTCTTTTTTCTTATTGATTTCTAGTTTCATTTGATTATCATCTGATAAAATATATGGAATTATATCAGTTATTTTTTATATTTGCTAAAACTTACATGGGTTATGCCAAATATGGCAGAATTTTCAAAAAGATTCCATGAGCTGCTAAAAGAAGTTAAAATTCATCTATGTTTTCATGAAATACTCTGTAGATACCAATTTCTAGTGCCTGGCTTCACTCAGTGAAGTAAGGGACACATTATGTGAAGAGTGGGTGGAGAAGAAGATTTCCCCACACAAGGGAAAGAGCTCTTGAGTTTTCAAAAGTCACAGAAGGAAATGGTGTGTGAGTAAAAATATGAAAAAGCCACCTTGAAGGCCCATTTGAGGTTGAAACATAGAAGCAAATACTAATGAAAATCAATGGGCCCTAAATTCTGTTGAGTGTGAGAATACTTTTTGTAAAAATAAACTTTCTTATTCAGATTTCCCTCCTGTCTCATCTGTGAAAGACAAATGTGGAAATGGTCTATTAGAAAAATGGTAATGGACCTTAGAAACCATGGTTAATCTTCTTAAGGTGAATTCTGAAATGTGTTCACAGAAGAGGAGAAACTGAACACTGAAGAACAAGTTATAGACTGATGGGACAGAAGTAGTATACACAGAAATGGAAGATAAAAAAAAATTAAACCTTCATTCCAGTGGCTGCTGAATTACAAATATGTCTGTACCATTGTGATTTGGAAAATAATACGAAATTTACTTCAAGGTCAAGGTCAAATGGAGGAATTTGGGAGTATCATAAGTTTCAGTAAGGAAACATAATTTATCCTAATACATCATTCAAAGGAAAAGTAAAAACAACAACATGTAACTCTGAGGAGATACATGTAAATACTTTCAAGATTCTGGTAATCAAAAGATATCCACCAAATAGTGTAGGGTATGAAGATAATGTCACATTATTGACTCTGATCCACTTTTATCTTTCTATTGAATATGGATAATGTTATTATTGTCATGATTTACTTATTTATGTATTTATGTTGGGTGAGATGTAAGAGGTGAGGGTTTAAACCTTTAGATTTTGAAGAAACAAGTCTGTAAACAATTGATAGTACAACTTGGCAGAAAACAGCAAAGATAGAGGAGAACTTAACACATTCTAAGATAAGGATACAGAAGATATTTATAGTACACTAAACTGAATAACAGAATACAGATTCTTTTAAAATGTCCAAAGCAAATAAATATAAGCTGTACATCTTCAAAGGAAAGAATATGAGATATTTATAGTATTTTAAATCCAATAACAGAATACTGATTCATGTGTTTTTCTTAAAGTACATAAATCAGTATAAACCATATCCAAGGCCATGAAACAAGTTTACAAATTTAATTTAATTGAAATTACACTCAGTGTAGTCTTTCACCATAAATGAGTCAAACTAGAAAAGAGCAAGATAAAAAAATAAATCTCCAAATCCTTGTAAAATGAGCACGATTCTCAGTAATCTATGGGACAAGAAAATATAAGGACACTGCACCTAGTGAAAAATTGATAGAATACATCTAAATTACTACTTGGAAGTTGATAGCATTAACAACACATTAGAAATGAAAAAAAGGCACAAGTTGATAATCATTTTTACACCTGGGAAATCTTGAATAGTGGAGGGGGGGTGGCTAGGGAGTAAATGAACCAAAATCAAGCAGGATAAAGAACAAAAAGCAAACATTAATTATATTGAAAATAGAAACAATGGAAGAAATCAGTAAGATAAAGAGCTGGTTGTTTGAAAAGATTAATAAAGCTCACAAATTTGTAAAAACATTGATGAAGGAAAGACTAGACAAATTTTCAATATCAAGTATTAAATGGAATATTACTTATGGCAGACCCTGAAGACTTCAATAGTGTAATAAGGAAACTGTGTTGATGTGGTTTGGATACAATGTGCCTCCCCACACAAGGGTTCATGTATTAACAGTTTGGTCCTCAGTGGGGTTATGATAGTTGGTGGAATCTTTAAGAGGTGGACCCGATGAAAGGTTATTGGGTAAGTGGATGTCAGAAATTTACAAAATCATACCCACTAAAAATATGTACTTCCTTTATAAGCCCAGGAAGTCCTATGACTGTATGGACTGATGTAGAAACACTATATGACAAAATTCAACAGCTATGGAAAAAAGTTGTATAAAAATAGAAATAGAACATGTTATGGTTGAATTATATCTCTCAGAGAACATTTTTAGATTCTAATCCCAATCTAGGAATAAGACATTGTTTTTAGAATGGCACTATTATGATGTAATTACCTAAGATGGGGTCATAAGAGAGTAGAATGAGCTGTTGTTACAGTGTTAATTGTATCCTTATGAGGAGAACAGGGCAGGCTGCTGGTTCAGTGTGACTTGTGAACTTATAAGGATATGAGGGTAGGCTGCTGGTTCATTTAGCACTTTTGCCCTTATAATGAAAACAGGGAGGACTGCTTATTCAGTGGCACTTGTGTTCTTCTAAGGAGAGCAGGGCAAGCTCCTGATTCACTCTGCCTTGTATCCATGAAAAAGTATTTTCTTTCCTATCTAATAGATTTTTACATGAAATATTTGAATTTCCATCCCTTTCATTTTAAGTATGTTGTACAGGTATTTCTGCTAAGTTCATCTGGACATTCCCTTTAACCTAAGATGAAGAAACAATTCTGGTTTAAACCTACATTCAGTAACAGAAAATGCTCTTCTTATATATCTCTACCCCATTCCCCTCAGTTACTGGTATCAAAATGTAATGCATATGCATTGTGTGTAGAACTCTATGGGGAAATTATGATGAACCTTTCCTCCCTCTCATCCACACAGGTGTTTATGCTGTGCTCTGTGGTGTCTTAGGGAACATATCATTTTGATACAGTATCACCACATGAGTGAGGTGCCACAGTCCTTTTGACACCAGTTATTTGAGTTTGGAAGAAAAAGAAAATAAATACCTTGAGTGTAGATACATTGGGGTCTTCAAAGCAAAAAGTTATTACAGAATTTTAGACAGAAAATAAAAGGTATGTTGAAGTTCCATACAAATTTTAATTTCTAAACAAATAAATGTCAGTCTCATAACCAACTTAAAAAAAAATGGAGAACTTCCTTGTTCTTATTCTGAAAATAGAAAAACTCTGAAGGCCCAAAAAGGGGAGGAACACTTGGGCTTATGGCCAGGTATGATGGGGTGATTCCTTGCTCTGATGTTGACACAGTGAGCCATTTTTAAAAAGTTTCAAATAGCAAGGCATATAAGAAAATGGCTGAGGCAGTTTTTGTCCACAAATACAGGAAGCTCTTGGTGGTGACTGTCGGATACCCAGATAATGTGTTTACTGGTTGGTGGTTGGTGGCCGGGTCTTTTGATACTGTTTTATTCTGTTATTTTGGAGAGCTAGAATCCTTATTCTAATAGAAAAAAGTAGGCCCTAATCTTCATCATGTGGGATTAGACCCCAATTTCTTAATAAGACTCCTGTGGCACAAGAATTAAAATCAAGAATCAATAAATGGGACAGAATCAAACTAAAAAGCTTCTTCTCAGGAAAAGAAACAATCTGTGAGGTGAATAGAGATTCTACATCTTGGGAGAAAATCTTTCCCCCCTCACACATCAGATAGAGCACTAATCACTAGGGTATATAAACAACTCAAAAAGCTTAACACCAAAAAAAAAAAAAAAAGACAAATAACAAATAACCCAATCAATAATTGGGCCAAGGACCTGAAGAGACACTTCTCAGAAGATGATGTATAATCAATCAACAAATACATGAAAAAATGTTAACCATCACTAGTGATTAGAGAAATTCAACTCAAAACCACTCTAAGATTTCATTTCACTCCAGTCAGAATGGCACCTATTATGCATACAAACAACAATAAGTATTGGCGAGGATGTGGGGAAGAGGTACACTCATACACTGCTGGTGGGACTGCAAATTGGTGCAGCCAATATAAAAAGAAGTATGGAGATTTCTTGGAAAATTGGGAATGAAACCACCATTTGACCAAGCTATCCCTTTCCTAGGTCTATATCCAAAGGACTTAAAAACAGCATATTAGAAGGACACAGCCACATCTATGTTTATAACAGCACAATTCACAATAGCTAAACTGTGGAACCAAACTAGATGCCCTTCAATAGATGAATGGATAAAAACATGTAGCATATATACACAATGTAATATTACTCAGAAATAAAAGAGAATAAAACCATGGCATTTGCAGGTAAATGGATGGAGTTATAGAAAGTAATGCTAAGTGAAGTTAGCCAATCCCAAAAAAACAAATGCCAAATGTTTTATATAAGGAGACTGATTCATAGTGGGATAGGGAGCTGGAGCATGGGGGAATAGACAAACTCTAGATATGGCAGAGGGGTTGGAGGGGAAAGGAGGGGGTATGGAGTAATTAATGATGGTGGAATGTGATGTTCATTACTATCCAAAGTACAGGTATGAAGACACGAACTGGTGTGAATATACTATGTATACACCGGAGATACGAAAAATTGTTCCCTATATATGTAATAAGAATTGTAATGCACTCTGATGTCATATATAAATAAAAAATTTACATAAAAAAGAAGACCTAGATAGAAAATGTATCCTTAAGCAAAACAGTAAGAATTTTTGTTTGCTGCCATTAAACAGCAAGTCCACTATGATAATTAAAAATGATGATAAATTTAACAGAAATGATGTTAAAAAAAAAGTGCAGGAAGCTCTTGGTTGTGACCTGTCAGATACCTAGATAATGGATTTAGTGGTCAGCAGTTGGTGTCTGGGTCTTTTAATACCTTTTTATTCTTTTATTTTTTGGGCTAGCATCCTTCTTAGTTGGTTGTTCTTCTGAGGATGCATAGTCAGAACATTTAGACAAGTGTAGTATTGTAGGGGCCCAGGCTCTTGCAAGAAGATGGTGGTCAACGACCACTATGGATTTCTATGGGTCATTGGGCATGGCGGATTTAGACAGATAAAACTAGCCTGCCATCGCCTCACTGGGGCAGAGGTGGCACTCAAAGTGGTGCACAAAGGAGCCAAGAATATCCCAGTATTCTCAGAACCAAATATCATGAGGAGCCTAGATCATTTGAATATCATTCAGTTATTTCAGGACATTGAAACCCAGAGAAATATTTACATCATAATGGAATATAGATGGGGAACAGCTATTTGACCAAGCAGGAGGAAGAGGCCCAAGGATTTTTAAAACAGGTGGTGGGTATGGTAGACTACTGCCATGACAAGGGAATAATGCACTGTGACCTGAAGCCAGAGAATATTATGGTGGATGCCAGAGGCAACATAAAACTTATTGACTTTGGTATCAGTACCTGGTTTATCTCTGGCCAAAATCTCAGCCACTTCTGGGGTAGTCTCTTACATCTTGGCCCAGAAATGGTCCTGAAGCAAGCACATGATGTCCTCCAAGTGGACATCTGGAGCCTGGGCATCAGGCTGTATTTTCTGTTGATGGAGAGCCACCCTTTTATGGCGCCCAACACTCAGGAGTTACTGAGGCAGATCGTGCTCAAAACTTACAACATCCCTCACCGCGTTCCAGTAGCTGCATGTCAGCTTATCCGTTAAATACTGACCCTGAATCCCAGGAAGCAGCCCACAGCCAAGCAAATTCTTCAGCACCCATGGCTGACCCAGGGTGAGCAGTATGTATCCCAGCATTTTACTTAGGCACTCACCAAACACCCAAACCCAGAAATAATGACCATTCTGTTTGATCTGGGTTATGATCCATAGAAGTCCTGGATGTCTCTGGCCACTAGGAAATTTAATACAGCCATGGCGACATATACCTTATATTGTAGCACCAGAAAAGCCAGGGTGCAGGCTGCATGTTTCAGGGGAAGCTGGTGCCTCCAAGGGTTAAACCCCACACATGCCCCCTGGGTCTTTCCCATTTCACCGGCATCACCAAAAGGAGTCCTAGGGAGCCCATGCTTCCCACCTTCCCCATGCTTATGCCCTGTGAGATTCAGCTACCTGAGGAGGACAAACAGGTAGTGCAGAAAGCTGTCAGAAGGGCCAGCCTTCTGTCTATTCATTTCCATTTCTTGACTGCAAGGACCTCTGCACCTGATATACCCTCCCAGTCTAACTCTGGGCAACAACATGCCAACAGGAAGCACTGGAAGTGAGTGGTTAGGGGAATTGCTTCTTGTGTCTAAAAACTGTGCTGTTGCATACCACGTGTCAGCAGTAAGGTGGCTCTACTGAAAGAGGGAAGAAATGTTCCACATAAATAAAGAGTGTGGCTCTGATGAAGTCGAGAGCTAAAACCAAATCCAACAGTAGACAGCCAGGGGACACTATGCTTAGTGGACCCTGACATCTCAGCCTTGGCATGGGTCATGTGGGAGGACAACTGGATCTACCAGGACATCAGTAGTCTTCTCTGCCCCTGCCTGCGAAAAACATCCATTGTTGGAAGCCAGAAATGAACTGTGGGTTTGTCTAAGCCATCTATTAAGCAGAGGTGTCCTCCTTGTGTAACTTTCTGTGTAATCTCACCCATCCGAGACTGATTCTTTGTCTTGGAAAATGTCCTGTTCTCAGAGAATTCTGTGATAACACAGTATTTTATGGCTCAGACAGCCCTAGGTTTAAACACAACTGTCTAGTAGTACAAAGAGATATCAGTGCACCCAACCAGCCTTGAGGCACCAGCTGCCCAGAGGGAGAAGAATTACTGTGCAAGTGGTAAGACCCCACTAAGGCCAACTTGCCCACAGCCTCTCACCTTTTGTTAACCTTAAAGGATCCTTCCCCACAATAAATTCCTTTGGTGTGTTTTACTACAAAGAAAGCATTTGTGGGCTTTTTCCCTTTGTTAGGAGCAGAACTGTCAGTTCTTTTTTCACCTGTGAAAGCTTTGCTTTAAATATATATATATATATATATATATATATATATATATATATATATATATATATATTTCTGCATCCTTTGCTTTTATTTCTCAATAAAAACTACTTTTTCAGACTTTCATTTCCAGCCAGCCCACAGCTGGGAGGGTTACTTATTCCCTCCCGACATAGGCTGTGGTTGAGAATCCGAAACTGTTTTCCCTGGGACATTTCCCCCTGCCCTACTCCTCTGTATTTCTCCCATTCTTCTGAGATTTTTTTTAAAATAAATTTGTTTCAGACAAATTGTATAATAAAATTATTGTTCCAAAGGTTTTAAAATAGTCTGATTTTAAAAATGAGGAGCCTCAGGGTGAAGGCAGGAGCCCACCAGCCAGTCATTCTCTCCAAGGCCTTGGCCACTGTTTCTCCCTCTCCAGTGCACATTCACTTTTACCAGAATAAATGGGGACAATAGTTTGAGCTAGAGTAGAAGGTAAGTTGGCTTGAGGTAGTATAGAGCATTCACTTGCTTTGGCCTAGTGCTGACAGACTAGATCCCCTTGACTCAGTGTGGAGGCAGAGTCTCCTCCTTGAGCCAGTGTAGATATGACTTACTTTTATCTGGTGATCTTGACCACAAGGAATCCCTTCCTCTGGTGTGTGGTTGTGTGTGTGTGTGTGTGGGGGGGTGAATTTGGCAATTGTTGAAGAAATCATATCTGAGAAGGTATGGGAGACCATCATGTTCTATGGTATTCTCTTCATAACACTGTGTTGGGAACAGTGAATGGATTATGGGTCTTTGAACATCTCAGAGATAGAGACTGACATCTCCCTTGGGAATCTCTCCATGCCAAGAAAATTGCCCAGTTGTATGGTGACACCCTGTTTAAAGGGAAATTCAATGGTTGCCATGGAGTTTGTCAGTTCATGACCTAAGGTTCAGGTGCTAGCCACACATAAGTGGAGAATTGTGGGCAGAAGCTGATGACTCGAATTGGATGGTTCAAACTTTTGACCTCCATTCTGTTTTAAAATAATTTCTCAAAATGAATTGCTTTTAGGCAACAATCTATATAATCTATATAATAAATGTGCAGAGCCTGCTCATTGTCAGCCTTCCTCCATCAGATGTCTGCTGAAATACCAAGTCCCACATTCTCTATTTACTCTATTTTTGTATTTGTTCATCTTTTTTCCAATCCCCTGATCGGCCTGATTTGGGGAAACTGAGTAAACATAAAGCTATCATGATAATATCTTGTGCAGAAAAGGAAGAGGTGGGCCAGTGGACAGGGGCAGGCCTGCCTGTAGCAGTGGCTGGGTGCCTCACCAAGTGCCATGCAGACTCTCCACCCCTAATTCATCAGATGTTGAGATATCAATCCATCTAATAGATGCAATTTATATGAAAGCAAAGTGCACCAGTGTGGATTTGCTCTTATCTTGGGTTTCTAGTAACACAACTTTGTGAAGCAAAATGCACCCCAATGAAAACTACAAAATTGTCATCTTAGTCAAAGGGGGAGGCTTGGTTAGATATTTTTCTTATTTTTAAGGTTATTTGAATGGGAGAGTGTTCCTAATTTTATTTTCTGCAGATTCATTATTGGAGCAAAGGGAAGTAGTAGATTTATATGTTTTGATCTTACATCCTGCTGCATTGTTATTTTTCTAAATATGTTTAGAAGTTTTCTGGTGAAATTCTTTATGCCTTTCTTAATAGAGGATTTTGTCAACACCAAGCAGTATAATTTGATTTCCCTTTTTCTCTTTGTATCCATTTACTTTTCTTTTAATATTGCTTTGGCTACACTTTAAATGTCCATGTTAAATAGGAGCAGTGAGGGTAGACTTGCTTTCCTTGTTCTTGCTTTTAGAGGAAATGCTTTGAGTTTTTCTCCATTCAGTGTTATGATGGCCTTTGGTTTGTCATCTATAGCTTATAATTTTGAAGTAATTTCCTTGTATCCCTAGTTTTATTAGTGTTACAAAAATGAACTTACTGGCCTTTGTCAAATATATTTTCTGTATATTTTGTTGTAATCCTGCACTCTATGTGGTGAATTACATTTATTGATTTATATATTTTGAACCAAAAACCTGCATCCCTAGGATGAAACCCACTTAATTTTGGTGCACTATCTTCTTAATTTGTTTTTGTATTATAGTAACTTGAGGAGGATTGGCAAAGGTTCTTTTTAAAAGGTTTGGTAGTACTCAACAACAAGTCTACATGAGGCTTGCTTTTTTGTGAGGCTTTTAATAGGTGCTTCAATTTCATTACTTAATAGTAGTGTGTTTATATCTTGATGGATCTATTTGGGTAGCTCATAAGCCTCTAGAAACCTTTCAATATATTGTAGAATTTCTAGCTTATATGAGTATAAATTTTCAAAAGATTTTACTGATACTCTGGATTAATGTGTCTGAGTTGGTATCTTCTTTTTTCATTTCAAATTTTATTAAATTGTGTCTTCTCTTTCTTTTAGTTAGTTTGACTAAAGTTTTGTTAGTTTTTTTATCCTTTCAAAAAATTAACTCGGGGTTTCATTAATGCTGTATATTTTTTTAAATTCTCAATTTTATTAATTTTGGCTCTTGTCTTAATTATTTATTGTCTTCTACTGATTTTGGAATCCATTTGTTTTCCTATCCTAAGGTCTTGAGATAAAGCAATAATGTTTCAAATTTGTGATCTATTTGTGTTCATGATTTTGTGTGTGTGTGTGCATGTGTGTGTTTGTTGGAAATTTAACACAGGGTTGCTTTACCACTGACTCACATCCAATTTATTTTTGTTTAAATTTCTTATTTTATTTTTGAGATAGGGTCTTACTATGTTGCTTTAGATCTCACTCAACTGCTGAGTGAACTTGTGATCCTTGAACTTGTGATCCTTTTGCCTTAGCCCCATAAGGCCTGGAATTATAGCCATTTTCTATCACACCTTCCTGAGATCTAGTTTTAAATGTAAGCACTCAGTGATATAATTTTTTCTCTTAGAATGGCTTTCATAATGTCCTAGTGATTTTCATATGTTGAAATCTGTTAGTATTTGTTTCAAAGATTTTATTACTTATTTCTTTTATGATCTATTTTTTTAAAAGTGTATTTTCAGACTCCATATTTTATGTGGTTTCCATTATTTTTCTTGTTTTTAAATTTTCTTATGAACTTATTTGATGCATGTGATTATAGTTTTTATTTGGTGTTTGCTAAACTTCCATTATTATTTAGACTATGTTCTGATTTGGAAAAGATTTCATGCACTCCTGAAAAGAAGGTAAATTCAGCTGTTTTTGTATGAAATATTCTGTAGATGTCTATTATGTCAGATTGATTTATAGTATTATACAAGTCCCTTATATCAATAGATTGATATTATGTTTGAATGATCTATGATCTATTGGTAATAAGGATATTTTGAAATCTTCTCATGTTACTGTATGATGGTATCTCTGGGATTTAATGATAAACTATATTTTTTTAAATAGATGTGCTGATATTTTTAAATCAGATGCGCTGATATTTAGGGTATATATTTGCTATCATTATATTTTCTTGTGTTTTTATTGGTATATAGTGTTCTTTTTTGTCTTTTTATTAATTTTGCTTGAAATCTATTTTGTCAGCTACAATAACAGCTTCTCCTGTTTGTTTTTAGAGTCTTTGAGTAGAATTTTTTTTTTTTCATTCTTTTACCATGAGTATCTTTGCCAATGAGATGAATCTCTGGCAAACAGCATATAGTTACATCATGTTTTTGATTTCATCCTGTTTATCTTATGTCTTTTAATTGGGGAGTTGACACCATTTACAATCAGTTTTATTATGGATAAGTGTTTATAATTTCCTTCCATTTTTATTTGTTTACCATATTTAATTCTATATTGATTTTTATTTAGATGTTTGATCTTCTAGTGGTCTTCATAAATTTGGGAACTTTGGGAGGTTTTTGATCTGTTTTAGAGTTTCTCTGTGCTCAGTTTGTCTTTGAGTAGTCATTGAAGTGCTGACTTCTTTGTTCTGAATTCTTTCAATATTTCCACATCGTGTACAACCAGAAGAATATGATGCTTTACTACTTATATGTATAGTAGGTCTACAGTACATTCTACTGTCATGTACAACTAATAAAAACCAAAAAGAGAAATAAAGTATGTGAAGAGAAAACCCACAGAATGGGAGGAAATTTTTTCTAGCTACTCTTCTGGCAGAGAATATTCAGAATATGTAAAATTCTGAAAAAAAATAACATATAAACTTCCCAAAAAATCCAATTAATAAATGGATAAATTAACTAAACTGAAACTTCTCAATAAAAGAAATACAAATAGACAAATATATAAAAAAATGTTCAATATTTTAAGCACTTAGGGAAATGCAAATGAAAACTACCCTAAGATTTCATTTCATTCCAGTAATTATGACATCTGTCAAGAACATAAACAATAATAAATGCTGGAGATGATGTGGAGAAAAAAGAACACTTTTACATTTTTGGTGAAATTACAAATTTGTACACCACTATGGAAATATTTAGGGAGTTTCCAAAAAAAATAGGAATGTAACTACCATATGCTCCATCTATACCATGCTTCATTATTTCTCCTAAAGATTCAAAGACAAGGGGCTGGGGTTGTGGCTTGGTGGCAGAGTGCTTGACTAACATGTGTGAGGCACTGGGTTTGAGTCTCAGAACCACACACAAATAAATAAAATAAAGGTGCATTGACAACCAAAAATATTAAAAAAAGAATTAAAGACAGTGTTGATACATGTATATCCATATTTATAACAGCAAAGTCAAAAACAAATGGAACCAGCCCAGGTATACGTCAATAAGTAAATGGATAAAGAAAATATGATATATAGAAAGAACAGAATTTTATTTAACCATAAAGAAGAATCAAATTATGTTATTTGCAGAAAAAAGTAAGTGGAACTTGAAGACTTTATGTTTAAGAAAAATAAGGCAAAATCAGAAAGTCACAATTCATATCTTTTCTCTCATATGTGGGATCTGGAAAGAAAAAAGGAAAATGAAAAAGATGGATGAGGAAAATTATAAAAACCAAAGAGACAGAAGAAGCTAAGGTGGCAAAATGGAACTGGTCAGTGATTCCTGATTTCCCCCACAACCTTGAAGGAGACAGTGAAAAAAGAGCAGTTCTGAGAGGTAAGTGAAAAAAATAAATGCTCTAACATATAATATTACAAAATCTGAAAACTTGAGAGACTAGAAGATTGGTTAACAGAATAGAAAATAATCACCGAGTTCCCTAACCAGGAACCCAGACAAGTGTGGGTGAAGACCAGAGCAGCAACAGAGAGAGAAAGAGTGAGAAGAAAAGCACATTAGCTCACTCACTTAACAACATTTGGAAAGAAAAACAGACTATATTATAATGTGTAGGAGCAATGATGTCCTGACCAAGTAGTTTCAAACCAAATTGTAAATATAAAGTCATACTATGCTCTCTAATCTGACCAGTCAACCTTTAAATCAATACACATTTTTCCATTTCCAGATATCAGAAAACTTTACGGCCGCAGTCTGGCTGGGCACAATTCAGGAGCCACTTGTCAAAAGAAACAAACTTTATTTTTAGAACACACACGCCACACCACACAGCTCCTCAGGAAAACCCTCAGAGCCCAACTGCCACCACTGGCTTCCCACAAGCCTCTTGGCTTCCCACAAGCCTCTCCACTTCCCCCACTCCTCCTGCTCTTGAGGCTGATTGTCTGAGTCACATGGGCAGAGCAAAAAAAAGTCCCCCAGTGAGCAGCTCTGTGGTCTGAAAGGGTGGGAAAACAGCCCAATGAGCATCACCGCAGAGGAGCCAATCAGTTGGCAGCTAGAAGTTTGCTGGGGCCGCTGTGAGCCAATCATCAGCTGGCAGCTGGAAGTTTGCTGGGGCCCCTTCGGCTGTGGCTCTCAACACTTTACCACAGGGAACACCTTTCTGTGGAATTTCTTAAGAACCCATCTAGAAATAACTTATAGAGGGATCACCACTTAGCAACAATCACTCAAATCCCCTCTCCATCACTGCAAATGAGGGGAGTGAGGAGGAGTACACCAGCATGGGGAAGTGAGAACCCAGGACTCAGTGAACCTACTGTGAGAGCCCCAGACAAAGAATAACAACTCCAAACAGCATCCCCAGGATGCCAGTCAGAGAAGGAGCACTCCATGAAGCATCCAGTAGACCCCAGGCAGAGAAGAAGCAACCTATGCAAACTTCACAGGACCCCAGGCAGAAAAGGAGCACTCTGAATACTCTGGGCAAATTCCATGGTAGTCTGGGCAGAGACAGATCAGTCACCCACAAGTCACTGAGGCAGGAAGCAGTGTTTAGAGCCAAATGGGAAGACAGTTTGGGCCACAAGCAGAGGAAAGGAAACCCCTCAGGACTGCTGCCCCTACTGAGGACTTATGCTCAGGAAAGACACGGCGGGAAATTGGCTGAGTTCTAAGAAACCTAGAGGAACAGTCCTGATTGTGGTCAGATTTTGGGGAGCAGCACATCCAGGAGGGAAGCTTCTTGAATATCCAGCTGATAGCAAAACTCTCCATGGATCATGTCAGCAGCTGGAAAAAGGCAGACTAGAAATCTCCTGAGTCCCATAAAGCTTAAAGGGACGGTGCGTGGATTATAATCACAAACAGTGGGAGATAGATCATGGGGGAATTTGCCTAAATTCTAGGCAGTGGATTGCAATGTCATCTAAGTTTACTAGTGGCTGGAACTGGTAAGAGTCTAGGTACTGTTTAGACACTGGCTGGACACTGCTTCAGTCACAGTAAGAAGAGGGAAACAGCACCCAACATTCACAACCTGGCACAGAGGATAGAGAACCCAGGTGAACCAGCTGAGTCACCTGATGCAGTACTAAGGACAATGAGCTGTGTCATCCAGGGGGAAGGACTCTGCATCACAGAACACCCATGGAGAACCCACAGCGCAGGATCTGTCCTTGTAAAAGAGTCACCAGTTTTTACACCATCTTGAAAAGAATCCTTCAAGGGCAGCAGGTACACAGTAACTCAAATCAATTACAGTAATAACCCAGAACCCTACATCCTGTTGTTTCAATCATAATAGAAACAACCAATAGACCCAACACTGTACCTTTCAAGCAGAGGTCCCCAGTTCCTGAGCTAACAAACCAGAAACAGATTGTCCACATCAATTAGAGGAGCAGCTCTTGTGTCCCAGCACTTCTAGAGGGATCCAAAAAAGAAAAAAAACATGATCAATATTGTCTAAATGTCCAAAGTCCTAATGAAATCCAAACCAATATTCAATAAGAAATGTCTTCACCTTGGCATGGTATAGTATAAATAACTGAAATCTCAACTTTTCTCATATATATGTTACTATTTTGTTTAATAGTTGTTACATTAATAGCTAAAATTGTACTTTCAACACTATTTTAGTCAGCTTTTTCACTGCTGTGACTAAAGGACCTGACCAGAACAACTGTAAAGGAGGAAGGGTTTATTTTAGGGCTCACATTTTTAGGGGCTGTAGTCCATAGAAGGCCGGCTCCATTCCTTGGGGCCTGAGGTGAAGCAGAACATCATGGTTGAAGAGTGTGGCAGAGGGAAGCAACTCACATTCGTGGTCAAAAAGCAAAGAGAGAGGTCTCCATATGTCAGATACAAATATGTAACCCAAAGCCATACCCCAATTCCCACCTCCTGAAGCCACACTCTACCACTTCAGTTATCACTTAGTTAATCCCTATCAGGGGATTGATTCACTGACTGGGTTAAGGTTTTTGTAACCCAATCATTTTTTCTCTGAATCTGATTATACTCCAAAGCCCTAGATAAAGAACAAACCAATACCCAAATTTTAGCAGAATACAGGAAATTATTAAAATCAGAGCTGAAATTAGTGAAGTTGAAGATAAAAAAAATTACAAAGAATCAATGCAACAAAGAGTTGATTCTTTAAAAGAATAAACAAAATTGATAGATCCTTTGCCAAATTAAAAGAGAGAGAGAGAGAGAGAGAGAGAGAGAGAGCAAGAGAAAGTGATATTTTAACAAAATTATAGATAAAAAAAGAAGAAATCACCACGGACACTACAGGAATTCAGAGGATCATTAGGAACTCTTTTGAGAATTTATACTCCAATAAGGTAGATAATCTTGAAAATATTGATAAATTCCTAGAGACATGACCACCCAAATGAAACCATTAGGATATAAAAAATTTAAAAATATCACTTTCAAATAATGAATTTAAAGCAGGTATCAAAAACCTTCCAAGAAAGAAAAGCCCAGAACCAGAGAGTTTCATAGCTGAGTTCTACTAGACTTTAACACCTATCTTCTCCAAACCATTTCATCAAACAGAAAAGGAAGGAACACAGCCCAATTCATTCTATGAACCAGTATCACCCTGATACCAAAGCCAGACAAAAACATATAATGGAAATAAAACTTCAGGCCATTATTGAATAACATAGATGCAAATGTTCTTAATAAAATATTGGCAAACCACATACAAAACTCATTAAAAAATAGGGCACCATGATTAAGTGATTTTCATCCCAGGGATGCAAGCTTGTTTCAACATGCAGATATAAGTAAATTTAATTTACCACAAAAATAGAGTTAAGGACAAGAATCACATGATTATATTAATAAATACAGAAAAATCATTTGACACAATACAGCACCCATTTATGTTTCAAACATGAGAGAACTTCCCCCAATGTTGTAAAGGCTATATATCACAAACTATCATACTAAACAGAGAAATACTGACAGAATTTCCTCTAAAAATAGGAACAAGACAAGGATGCTGAGTCTCACCACTCTTATTCAATACAGTCCTTAAAACTCCGGGCAGAGAAATCAGGCAATTGAAAGAAATTAAAGAAATAAAAATTGGAAAAGAAGAGATCATATTATCTGTTTTCTGCTGACATAATCCTGTAGTGATAAGACCAACAATTTTCACCAGAAGACTTCTAGAGATTATAAACAAATTTAATAAATTGGAAGGATACAATATCAACCACAAAGTTATTTTCTTTAGTATGATGAAGTAATGAATTCACTGAAAAAGAAATTAGGAACACTATTTCAGGCACAATGACTTTAAAACAAAAATCCTGGGAATTAGTCTAATAAAGAAATGAAGGACCTGTATAATGAAAACAATAGAACATTGAATAAAAAAAGAAGACCTTACAAAATAGAAAGAGTTCACATGTTTTTTAATAGGCAGAATTAATATCACTACAATGGCCATACTACCAAAATTGATATACAGATTCTATACAATTGCCACCAAAATACCAATTATATTGTACACAGAACTAGAAAAGGTAGTGCTAAAGTTCATTTGGAAAAATAAGAGTAGATCAAGAAATCACGAGCAAAAAGAGTGATGCAGTAGGCATCAAATACTGGGTTTCAAATTATACTATAGAACTATAGCAACAAAAACAGCATGGTACTGGCACAAAAACAAACCTGAAGACCAATGGAATAAAATATAATATACAGTGACAAACCCACATAAATACAGTTATCTCATACTAGACAAAGGTACCGAAAATATAGGTAGAAGAAAAGACAGGCTTTTTAATCAAAAGATTCTTGGAAAAGTAGATATCCATATGTAGAAGAATAAAACTGACTCCTATCTCTCATCCTGCACAAAAGTAAACTCAAAGTGAACGAAAGATGTAGAAATTTGATCAGAAACTCCATAACTGCTAGAAGAAAATATAGGTCTAACACTGTAATGTATAAGCACAAGAAACAACTTCCTTTAAAAGACCCATAGAGAACAAGAAATAAAATTAAAAATCAACAAGTGGAATGCCATTAAATTAAAAACCTGCACAGCAAAGGAAACGATTAAGAGTGTGAAGTGAGAGATTAAGGAATGGGAGAAGATTCTTGCCACCCACTCCTTATATAGGGCATTAATATCCAGAATATATAAAGAACTCAAAAAACCTACACACAAAAGATCCAATTAATAAACTGGAAAAAGAACTAAAGATACATTTTCCAAAAGAAGAAATACAAGTGGCCAACAAATAAATATAAAATGTTTAATATCCCTAACAATTAGGAAAATGTATGCCAAAACTACATTGAGAGTTTGTCTCACTCCAGTTAGAATGGCAATTATCAAGAATACAAATAATAATAAGTGTTGGTTAGGATGTAGGAAAAAAAGGTACACTCATCCACTCTGGAAAGTAGTATAGAGATTACTTAAAATAGTATATTAACCCGCTATTCTATTTCTTGGTATATACCCCAAAGAAATAAAATGAGCATACTATATGGATGCAACCACATCAATGTTCATAGCAGTGCAATTCACCATAGCCAAACTATGGAACCAATCTATGCCCTTCAACAGATGAATGGATAAAGAAAATGTGATATATAAATACATGGTGGAGTATTACATAGTCATAAAGAAGAATTAAATTATGGCATTTGCTGGTTAATGGATAGAACTAGAGACAACTAAACCAGTAAGAGTCATTCCAGGTGAACTGGGCTGGCACAAAATAATGACACACACACAGAGAAATACCTTTTTGGGGGGTTCTGTGATGGCTCCTCTGATTTAGCTCCCACAAAGGAGGCAAGACATGCAAGAAAGAAAGGAGGAGCAGGTGCTAAACCTTTTTTATTGGGGAGAAGCCATTCAAATGAGACAAGGGATCAGGTTTCAGGGGGTTGAGTCTAGCTTCATGAAATCTTGCTGTCAGCAAGTTGACTGACATCTAGGAAGGCCACGCCCATCTCATGTGCTGTGTGGGGATCACAGGCAGAGCAAGCAAAAAATACTCACATTGCCCACCCTAATAGAGGGGCAACATGGGTTCAGTCCACTTTGTGTGCTCAATGCTCATAGTTCACAGAAACTCCATGGCTGGCTTCCCACATCTCCACATTTTCATTCACTCAAAGCTAAGGGATGCTGTGTTCCTATGTGGCAGATTCTGACATTTTGCTAGTTAATGGATAGAACTGGAGACTAAGTGAAATAAGTCAGAAACAAAAAGTTTTCTCTGACATGTGGATGCTAAGGGGACTATTAAAAATAATATTATGTATATATAAAAGGTATATATATATATATATATATATATATATATATATATACACCTTTTTGAAAGTAATGAAAATAAAAGAATGATTAGGCAGTAGATGAAGGGGATGGGGGAGAGGTAGAAGGGAAAGATAAGGGAAAAACAGTAAAGTGAATCTGAACTACCTTTCCCTTCTAAATTTGTGAAAATACTAAGAGTCAATCTCACTGTTATATATATCCATTGATTACACAGAAACAAGCAAATGTAAGAAAATAGTAAAAATATCAGTAGAGGAGAGAGAACAAGGTGAGTGAGAGGAGAAAGGTGTGGGGAAGTACTGGGGCTGGATTGGAGCAATTAATATTCTATGAATTTATAATTATGTCAAAATAAATCTAAGTGTTATATATCAATAATATAAACCAATAAAATGGGGGAACATCCAATGGAGATAAGTAGAGTACAGGAAATGGACCAGGGGATGGAAGAGGGCAGGAGAGGAGGAATCCTGGGGAATAATATTTGTCAAATTATACAATTATATAGCGCATGTGTACAAATATGTAACAAGGAATCCTACCATTATGTACAACTATAATGCACCAATAAAAATATGGTTGAAGAAAAGAAGATGCAAAGGGAAAAAGCTTAAAGGATTTTTGTTGAGGACTGTGGAAGTATAAATTGTTGTGGGTAGAAAAATGACCAGATTGACTGAATTAGAGCTAAAAGCACAACCTGTGAAATAATTTGAAATAATATGTAGATTTCAGGGAATGTAACTCGTTTGAGAAATAAATTAAGCTTGCTCAATAGCTAATATAGATCCTGAATTTTATCATTTTTAATATAATCATTAAACATAAAATCCAGAAAATTCCTAAGCATACAGAATAGAGAACAGAGGGAATATGAAATAAAGAAAGTAAAAATAAAGAGATTATAGTTAAAAATATATTTTTCTATCTATCCTCATAATCATATAATACTACCCAAAATGTCCACAATTTGGAAATTATATAGCAAAATATTTAAGTATTACTATGATAAGGAGGTAAGGAAATTATAGTAATTATGAAAATATGTTCTATCTTCAATGATAATCTCATTTCAAATAACTTTAAACAGTATACATTTAAGATGGCATATAATAAAACAAGTAGTATGTAACAAAAAATGAGTAATTAGTGATTAATTATGTTTGGCCAAATAAATGAAATGATATTAAAGTGTCAAAGAGGAATTTGGAATACATAAAAGGACATATATACTAACTTACTACAAAATGTTGTCAAACATATACAAATATAGATAAACAGCATGAAAAAGTACAGAGACCAGAGTGTCTATATTTATTTATTTCTATCTAAACATGAATATAAATATTATGTATTGAACATGGGATATGGTTTATATTATTTTCCAGATTTCTGTGGGAATAGATATCCATTATGATAGGATCTCCCATAGTGTTCTGTGTGATACACTGTAATTGTTTTAATGGAAAGCTTGACATTTATTTTGAAAATAATCCTAATTTACTACCTGTAAGTTGAGCAGGTATAGGATGGCCATTCAAATATCCTTTTCTAATGCATAAAAAGGAGCATACCACAGATAGTTCCACTTATATTACTAAAAAAATATGCTTCTATGTTTAAATACTTTATGATATAATTCAATTATGAAGACAGTGGAATGAAAAATTTAATAGGATTCAAATGCTGAATTAGAAATATTATTTTACTTCTTGGGTTTCTTCAGTAAACCAACGTAACATTGAATTATAAAATAATTAAGAATAACATATTCATAATAGACTTTTGTAAAAAGAATAATGAGAGGAGTATTGACTTCCATTTGTCAAATTACAAATTCAGACACAGTGGTATAGTAAGTGGAAATAACTAGTAAACTAATAAAAGAATTAAAGTCTCAATATTCCTTAAGATTGATGAAATTTTTATATATTAATATTTTGATATTTCAAATCAGAGGGAAAATATTTAACTAATATACTAATATAATAGGCCAGAATTTTGAACTTTACACTAAAATATCAATTCTTCTCATTCTGTACAAATAAATTCCAGATAATATAAAATTCTAAATTTTATCTGAAACAGCAACAAAACAAAACAAAAATTTGTGTATTTTGAGGGTGGAAAAAAATATTCCTAAGGAAGCTGGATCCAGAAAGAAATGCAGTAATACCATTTAGCTTTTTTGTAAGGTATAATTTTATGATTTGAGATTTTAACATAAAAACTGCTAAAAAAATAACAGGCAGATGATTCATAATAAATACACTTTGCATGATAAACAAGAATATGAATACATGGAATGTATAAAATGCGTCTAATAATAATAATAATAGTAATAATAATAAGGAATGGACTAAAAATCAAGACAAGAAATTCACAGAAGAAATGAAAATATTCTTGAGAAATGTGAATTTGTTATTAATTTAAAATCTCATTTATTTATTTCCTTATTGATTTATTTTGGGGGTGCCTCAGCCCCAGACCTTCTTAATGTTTTAAATTTTGAGACAGAGTCTTCCTTAGTAATTTAGGGTCTCTCTCTCCAAGTTGCTGAGGCTTGTGTTGAACTAATGATCTTCCTGCCTCAGGCTCCTAAGTAGCTGGGATTTTAGGATTGCACCACGATGCCTGGCATAAATATATATTTTAACTACCCAGTGCAAAGGAAAATTAATATAATGAAATATTCAATAATTTCACTAACTACAAGCCATGTGTGGCAAAGAACATATTTAAATAGTGCTGATAGATGTTTAAAAATTATAGATTCAAAAAGTGCAATTTATTAATATCTCAATATATAAATTAACATACCAATTGATTTCTACTTCTGCTTCTAGTATTATGTTATGCAGGCAGGGTATGATGGAAATTATATACACAAAGAAATTATGATTATGAATGTAGTTGCAATCATTATTTATATTATTGAATATTTGCAAAGGAAATAAATGTTCATTATTATGAAAATAGCTAAATAAGCAATGGCCCATAGTAGTGTTCAAGAAGAGTTAGATATGTGCACTTATTTATTTAAAACAGCACCAAGGCATTTGGTTAAGCATAATAGCAAATCACAAATCAACTTTACAGAGGATTATATATTATTATTATTATTATTAACACATATAAAATATTTTAGAAAAATATATGTATAGCTGTAAATACTGTTCACCATTGGTTATGGTCATGGATATATCTATCTATAAATGTATCTCTCTCTCCATTTAAACAGTGAGGCCAGACTTTCAGTTATCATATCCCTGTGTTTAGTATCACCATTGACTTTAACTTTTTATTATTTTTCAATTTAAACAAATAAAAATATATTTTTGTAATATGAAAAAATGATTTATTTTATACACTCTTGATTGCTTGTATTAGCATATTTCAATATCTCCTCCAATCATGTGGGAATATACAGAAACATTTCCCAACCATTTCAACATTTCTTTTATTTTTCTGAAACCCATTTTTGTTTCATTTCCCCAAATATCTAAAACTAATTTTAAATTATTTATAAATGTTTCCGGAAAGGATTATAAGATGGAATGGAATGAATTATTTAAATACTATTCAACAGGAACTATGACATCAAATAAAATTTTCCTTTATTACTCAAATTTATCAAGTATTTTCTGGAAGTGAGTACAAGTTAATCAAATTGAACTTTCACGTTCTTGTCACACTCTCCCAGAAGATTTCTCATATTTCTTATTAGGAGTGTGGCAAATTAAGAAAAGAGAGAAGCAGTTTCTTCCTTTCTTTCTTTCTTTTTTTCAGCAAAGGGCTTTATGTTTTTTTTTTCTCCTACACTAAACAACAAAATGGTGGTTTAATTAAGAGGCAGGCTGAAAGTATTGCTGTGAAGGCAGAGGACAGGTGGAGAGCTTCCAGAAAATAAAAATCATTTGTGTCCAAATCACATTTTATCCTAGAGCAAAATTATGTCCCCACTTGTTTTTGGCAGATAATCAACATTATCCACTAACTTTTCTTGCTGTAAGTGCAGCAGGTGTGCAGATGGATACCAGGGATGATTTGATGGACACAGAGTTTAGGAAGAACAGGCAGCTGCTCAGAGCCACACTCACACCAGGTGAGGACTTAAGGGGAGATAACAGTGGCTGCATGGGTTCTTCCTCCTTGGCAAAAACTGTTATTTGGCATGGAAGACACAATTTCAATATGCTGGCTAATGATTCGCCAGTAGGGACATATACTTAATTACAGAGGTGGGCTTTATCCAATAGATTTCTAGAATCCATGATATCAGTTTCTCAGTGGACAGATTTGTTTAGGAGACTTTGACCTCTCAGAATTACTTTAGAAATCTTCAGTTATATTCCCTGTAATCAGCATTACAATGGGAGGGTGCAGATGATTAACTGGAAGATGCCCTAAAAGGGAAAAAAAGAAGAAAAAAATTTAGTTACCTTTCTGTTTATAGTACTGACTTTTGTCATCTGAATATCAAGGCAAGTTTCATGTCTTTATTCTCATTTTTAACTCATTTTTGCTTTTTGGCATTATATTTACTATATATTGTTAACATCTTTAGGTAATTTTTAAAAAGAAATATAGTATTTATTTAGTAGAAGATTTAAAACCACAAAGATAATTAATAAATAAATATACCAAAAGGTTTTCCATAGTTAAAAATTTCCAATCAGTGTCTTTGATCACAGGCTTAGAATTTTAAAGGGTCACCTCACAATAAAAGTAATGAATTTAAAATTTACAATTGTTAAGAAAAATAAAAACAAGGAAATGAATTATACATTAAAATAATATGACAAAAGTAAAATGGATTTCCTTGAAATTCATAGGGTATTGGTTCCAAGACCTTCAAATGATAGAAAACTCACATGTTGAAAATGACATCAACTTTACAGATTCAAGAAGTTCGATTTTGGAAGCAAAGCTCAAAAGAGGTAAACTCAAAGAACAGTATGCCTTGACATATCATAGTCAACATATGAAAAACAAAAGTAAAGACAAATTCTTGAAAGAAGCTGAAAAATAATAATAGACTACATACATGGTGATAATGATTAGACTAACTGGATTTCAGAAAAGAGATGAGGAGAGAGTTGAATGATTATTTAAGCTTCCAAAAGAAAAGTGTAGATAATTAGAATTCCATATCACTTATTTATCATCTCAGTATCTATATTGTTTCTTCAAAAATAAAGTAAAATAAGTTCAATATTAAATAAAATAAAATAATTTATGTATTGAAGACCTGCTCTAAAATAAATACTAAAGGAAGCTTCTACATTTGGAGAGAAAACTTGGTTCTTCAAGATCCAAGAAAGAACAAGAAAAAGTGGTAAATAGTTGGGTATGCATAAAAAGTATTCTTTCTTGAAATGTTTTTAAATATTAATGTGACTGTCTCTATTTATAGGGCAACATGATTGTACACACAAAAATCTGATGGAATCTCCAATAAGTCTACTATAACTAACAAGTGAGTTTTCTAAAACTGCAAATGTTTTAGTCAGCTTTTTTTGCTTATGTGACTAAAAGGCCTGCCAAGAACAATTTAGAGGAAGTTTATTTGCAGGCCACACAGTTTCAAGGGGTATCAATCCATGGATAGCCAGCTTCATTCTTCAGGGCTTGAGAAGTGGCAGAATATCATGACGGAAGAGTGTGATAAAGGGAAGCAGCTCAACATGATGATCAGGCAACAGAGAGAGACTCCACTCCCCATATACAAAATATATACATCAAAGGCATGTATGTCCTAAATAACCCAATTCCTTCAGCCATAACCTACCTGCCTTCAGTTATACTCAGTTAATCCAGCCAGGGATTAACTCACACATTGGGTTAAGGTTTTCATAACTCAATCTTTATCCTTTAAACTTTCTTGCATTGTTTCACACATGAGCTTTTGGGGAACACCTAATATCTAAACTATAACAGCAAGTAAATTATATTTTTAGTTTACATTTTTGGATATTGTTTTTTTGGATCTTGCCTTGTAGCATTTATAATAATAAAATACACTAAATATTTACACATAAAACTAAAACTTATAGTAAATATATGTTACAAAATGCAAATTATTAATGAAAGCAATTTTGAAAGTCTTAAGTTATGGGAGGTATATGAAAATTTGTACATTCAAATGTATCAGTTTTGCCACATGATCCCAATTAAAATCTTATTAGTACTTTTTATCAATAATGACAAGGTATGTCTAAACTTTATATAAATGCTCATTGGAACAGTAATGGCTAAAACAAATTTAAAATATAAAGTTGGAGACCTCATTCTACCTAATTTCAAGACTTATTATTAATTTATACTAATCAAGACACTGTATACTAATAAAGACTCCTAGATCAGGAGTACATAATAAAAAGTACAGAAATAGACCAGCAGATATATAGTTAATTGATTATCAAAAAAGTATAAAAGCAATTCAGTATGACTAGGGTAGTATCATATTTCATGGCAGGAACAGTGATTTCTTTCTCTGGTATTTAGTCTGCATATAAATTTCTTTTCCTGACCTGCAATGATTTCTCTGACACACCCATTAGTGGACCTATAAGATGACATTTTTAATGTCACAGGACATACCTAATTTATTTGCAGGGTTTTCTATTATTATACCATTGACTTAGTGGAGCAATGTAATGACATTTAAAAACTCAGTTGTGACACTTGCTGGGTAGCAACATATGTTAAACTGGTGGTTTTCTTTATGTTGTATTATGCTCTAAATCAGTGATCAGTAGATAGTATAATTTCTTCCATTGCCAGAGTGTCAAAATAGGAGTGGCTTTGGTTACTAGTATCTATAATAATTCACTACAAAATGTTTGTTGTCCTGCCTTTGTAAATTTGGACTTTTCTCGTTGCCAAAGACAGAATGCTTTCAGCACTTGTCTTAGCAAAAACTACATAGAATTGGAAGAAGATTGCCCCTCAGCCACTTTAGAAATGACAGGCATATAAAGAATTTAATATACTGGTTGGCATGATAGATCATGATTATCCAGGGGCTATACAATTGCTACTATAAAATGTGCTAATACTGAATATGTCTGGATGGAAGGCCATTTTTTTATTACTCCCGAGTCCATTGGCAAATGTAAACAAGAATATATCAATTGAATGCATATAAAATAGCTAATGGCACAGAGTTTTCTGAAATAATCATTTAGGACACTTATTCTCCCTCCAGAAAAATATGCATGACCAGTGTGATGATGGTTGAGAACAAAGAGACTATAGAAAGAGGGAGAAGAGAAGTAATCAATGATATCAATTCTGGCTATAGTACAAGCTCAAGAAAGGAGAACTGCAATAGTTATACACTTTTATTCGGTGCTTTGATGTGTATGTATGTTAATACATTAAATAATTACTTTTCCTTTCTTTCATTCTCCACCAATTCAATGTAAGATGTGTTCAGAACAGAAACCCCTATATTTAAATATTTAAATTGGAAGAAATCCAGAGGAGATTGGGATTGAGTTGGCAATTTCTATAATCACTACCTCCATCTGAAGTCAAATCTATTCACTGCATAGAAGTTGATAACTACACTTAATAGAACTTATTTCCCTGTATAGCTCCAGGACATACACCACCAGAAAGAGGTATCTGAGTTAAATAGTGAAGATAAAAAAGAAAGTTATTTTCTTTTAGAGTCAACTGTAACCAGACATCTGGGTAAATGTGAGATTCATTATATTCTTTAGCAAGTTCCTGAGAATCATCTACATCACAGTTTAGAGTGAACACATGACGGGACATCCTGAATTTATCTTTTCTGAAAATTTGTTTTTCAGAGTACATTTCCCTGACCTGTGGTGGTACTTTACCCAGCCTTTGGCAAAGAGTTTATAACTTCTTTGACTTTTACATTCCCAGATCTTCCTGTGAGTCCCTAATTTATATATTAAACTCTTGGTTTCCTCAGTACGTAACTGGCTTATTTTGTTGTTGCTGTTTTATTTATTTCTTGCTTTTTTTCCACTGACAACGCTGACAGAGGGTGCCAAAGCAAGTCACTTAGCATGGGGCTAGTGTTCCCAAGGTAATGAACATGTGTAGATCCCTCCTAGTTCAATTAGTGAATTTGAAAATATTCATGATGATCATTGAAAGTAATTTAAAAACAAGCAAACAAACTTTTTGATTTCGGTTGGTACCAAACCCATATGTTTTTGGAGATTCTGATTCCAAAATTCCATTTTAAAATATGAGCTTCTGTGTTTGTTTCCAAGCAAGTTATCTGCTTAGATAGGTGAAATGGAATATGTATTCATGTAAGTCTTTTTCTAAATGGGTAATGCCTAGAAATGCTGAAAAATTATAGGCCCTAAAAGAAGTTTAGACAGTGGAGTGATCCTGACATAACTTTCCTATGTACATATATGAATCTCCACATCATGTACAACCACAAGACTGGGATCTGAATTAGATTTAAGATGTATTCCATGTTTGTACAAATATGTCAAAATATACTGTACTATCATGTATGACTAAATAACCAAATAAAAAAGAAGCAATATTTTTGAAGATTTAAAGAAAAATAAGTGGGTGACAAGGAAAAAACCCTAAAACTCTTTGGCTCTCATTTTGCATATTATGAGATGAAGAAAAAAAATCACACTCATAAGAATTGAATGATAAAATATCTTGTGGGTAGATAACACAGTGCTTGTTATAAATATGCAACACATTTCATCTTACTAGGAGCAGCAAGTTGACAGGACCTAGTTTTCCATTTCTGATATTTTGTGGGAAATTCACAATCCAGATCCTGTTTTGAAGTTGTTAAGCTACTCAGGAAAAAATAATCTTATATTTGTATTGACCTCACATATTTCAGAGAAATAATGATGTTCCAAATTGAAGTCTTTTCATTGAGTTATTGAAATACGGAGTAATTCCAGGCCTCTTAATGCCATCCTTTGCCTCCAAGCTGCACCCCACTCCCCAAGGCCAAATTTCCTGGAATACTCCAGTTTTGGATCATCTTCTCCTAACATAATTAGTGTCTAACTCAGTTTAAATTAAGTGTTTTCATTATCTGGCTGTAAAACAAAGAGCCAAATGGTTTGCTCTTAGGAAAAGAGAGGAAAAAGTAAAGTAGTACTGAAAAAATATGATATTTTTTTGTTAGTGTATGACCTATAGTATAACAACAATTAAGAAAAATATTTCTAAAGATCCATTTATTTCTATCAAATAAGGTGATGGAGCCAACATAGTATTTGGCCTAAAATAGAATTATAGAGATTAGTGTGATGAAACAATGTTGAGTGGTAGCTCATTGTCATTGACTACTTATATATACCTGAAGAGCTTTCCCCTACTGTTTGCCTTTGGCATTTCTATTTGATTTCTTTTCTTACTCCTCTTCCCAGGGAACACCACTGATTCTATTAGAAATCCGAAGTTCCATGTTCTGCCAAATAAGAGTGGCTAACACATTGTTGAGAATCACGTGGGGCTTTTGTTCTTTGGGTTTGTAACCCTTTAAAAATTTGGCCCCTTATGATTGCATCTTGTTTTCACTCCATCCAAAAATTTAGAGCTCCAATTTTATAATTTTTCATTCCAATAAATTTGCCCACGTTCTTATGCCTCCACAAAAATGGGTACAAGATCATTATTTCTATTGAGTTTTAAACCTTGGAAAAATATATTTTCTAAATTATATAAAATTTATATAAAGAAAGCCTTTTTCTTTTCTTAAATTATATATATATATATATATATATATATATATATATATATATATATATTTCTTGTATTTCTAAGTCCAATAAAAGGACTTTTAAACCTTTATAGTATTACAATGTCATTAGTAAAATTAATAATTTTTAAGAGTATACACTGTGTGAATATATTATCAAAACTATATTACATGATATTATATCTTACTATGGTTAATACTTTTATTGCATTTCCAAATCAATTGTATAAGGTAATTATGGACATGGATTTAAATATATGCTTTAAAATGGTAAATTTTATATTTTTAATTCAATTATGATAAAATCCATGTTCATCATTAAAACTTAGGACACAGTATTACGTATAAAAAGGAAAGATGTTATAATGACTCAGCCCATCCTTTAAAAATAATCAGTAATGATCATCATGAATTTTCCTTCTATTCTTTTCTCTCTAAATAAATCCTATGGTGTTTATAAGTGTTCCAAAAAGGCTCATATGTTGAAGGCTCAATCCCTAAAATAGCACTATTGATATATGGTAGAATATTTTGGGGTTAAGCCCTGGTAGGAGATCCTTAGTGTTTTGGAGACACATCTCCACCAGTCATTCCCTCTTGTTTTGTTAATGAATTAGTTAACCAAAAGCCCTCCCACAAGAAGCCTAGGCAATGGGCCCACTCAATCAAGTATTAGAACTTATAGAACTGTAAAGTGATTAAATTAATTACCTTGCAAAGAAAAATTTCTCAAGTATTTTGATATGGTAACATAAAGTTGAATAATAATATAAAAATTTTAATTTAGAACATATGGCATATACTGTTTCACATTATATTTAAATATATTATATATATTAAAATAATGCAAAAATTCTCCCCACAGAATTCAAAGTAATTTGCAGATATATTTTAAATATATTTTGGAAATACCAGAGTTAACTTTGGTATTCCCATAAGGTCCAATATTAAAGTGGATTCTAATTTTTCATGTTATATAATATAGGTAACTGGGCATATTTCTGTGAAGAAAACTTTGTTCAAATTATTCTTTCCCTTGATTTTTATCTTAAGAGGAAAATTGGTAGATTTGGGAGTACAGTTTTTGTATATCAGTAAAATTGTATTTATAATTTTTCTAAAAATTTGCATTCTTCTAATGTTGAGAATATCATTTTAAAAGTCTTTGCTGGGCCAGAGACTGGAGGGAGGAAGGCACAACTCAGCATGCCTCCCCAGACCCCTGAGACAGGAGGAGGAGGGCCCGACTCAGCATGCCTGCCTCACAGGATGCCAGAGACCAGAGGAGGTAAACACTACTGTACCTGTACAGAGAGTATGATAGCACTGTGGCTCCTCATCTACTGTGTGACTCTTCCAGACGGCCTCCATCTTGGTACACTGCAGTCGCTGCCATAGTTTTATTCCACTTGGTAGCCTCCACTGTTACAGGGCCTGGAGGTAGCTGCCTACTGCAGCACAACACACCATAGTGCTGCATTGTTGAATAAGCCACCCAATCCCATCAAATGGACCACCCTTCCAACCTCATCTCTGAAAGCAGTCGCCTCCATCTTTGGACACTGCTGCTACTATCTTGGGTAATCTCTGCTGTTACCTCTGCCATCTTTAGTTGGGGCATATTCCATCTTAGGAGATTGGGGCCTGGAAGCTCAACATCAAGGTTACAGGTTTGATGCTTCTGTTGCCACCAATTAGGGCCATGGATGCTTCCATCTAGGGACAAAAACCAGGACCTGGAAGACCATCACCAAGGTCCCTGTAGGCCTAGTTACACCAGAGGTATCCCTACTAGGTGAGCTAACAGACACTATCTTGCTGCAGAGGAAAAAGAGAGCCTTGCATGGGGTTGCCTCTTTCTCTCTCTCTCTCTTTTTTTTTTTTTTTTTTCTGCTAGCAGCCAACTTCTTTTGATTCTTCTTTCACTATTCCTATAATCTAATACCTCTATATTCTCACATCCTACATAATAAACATCTCATTCTACACACTCCATTCTCTCTCTGACCACCATTAGATACTCTAAACCCTTATGCAAACATATTGTCTATATGGTAGATGATAATTGAACAGATCATTTCTGTTTATAGTGACAAAACTGTAATTGGCTAAATAGGAGCTATTTGATTTATGGTTGCATATTTGATTTGTGTACTGTAAACATTGATCTCACCCTTAAAAGTAAGGTATTGCTAGCCTTCAGGGACACTTCAAGATTATAGAGTAGAAACTCTAATACCTCAGATTTGAACTGCAAAAGAGGAAGACACCTGAACAACATGAAAAAAAAAAAAAAAAAACAAGGGAGAAAAGTGCTTCAAACAAACCAATCGTAGATTCCATTGACAGCACAGTAGATGAAATGTCAGAAAAGGAGTACAAAATGTACATAATTAAAATGATCTTCAAATCAAAGAATGACATAAGACAGCAAATACAGGCAAAAATTGACCACTCCAATAAATTCATTAGAGAGCAAATAAAGGTAGCAAAAGATTGAGATATTCTGAAAAAAACAAACAAACAAACAAAAACCCCAGAAATCCTTGAAATGAAGAAATCAATGAACTAAATAAAAAACTCAATAGAAAGAATTACCAACAGACTAGAACTCTTGGAAGTCAGAACCTCAGACAAATATACAATTTTGAAAATAAAATTGACCACACAGTGAAGATGATAACAAACCATGAACAGAACGTCCAAAAATTATGGGATAACATCAAAAGACCAAATATAAGATTTATCAGAAGAGAGGAAGGCATGAAGTTTCAAACCAAAGCAATGCACTTTCTCTTCAATGAAATAATATCAGAAAATTTCCCAAACATAAAAAATGAATTGGAAAACCAAATATAGGAGGCTTACAAGACACAAAATATCCAAAATTACAACAGATCTACTCCAAGGCACATTATCATGAAAATGCCTAGCATGCATAATAAGAATAGAATTTTAAAGGCTACATGAGAAAGAAATCAGATTACATATAGGGGGAGATCATTCAAATTTCAGCAGATTTTTCAATCCAGACCTTCCAAACTAGGAGATCCTGTAACAACATATATCCAGCTCTGAAAGAAAATGGATGCCAACCATATAAGAATCTTATATCTATCAAAATTAAGCTTTAGATTTCATGACAAAAAAAATTCCATGATAAACAAAGCTTAAAAGAATCTACAGTGAGAAAGCCTGTACTAGAGAACATTCTCGGCAATATATTCCATGTTGAGGAAATAAAAAACAACAATGAAAATCAGCAGAGGGAGGAACTACTCTAAAGAAAAGACCAATCAAAAGAGAAACCAAGTTAAGTTAAAAACCAAAAATAAAACAAAATGATCAGGAAAACAAAACACATTTTAATAAGAACTCTGAACGTGATTCATAATTAAAAGACATAGACTGCAGATTCGATTTTTAAAAAATCCAAAAATATGCTCCCTGCAAGAAACTCATCTCACAGGAAAAGATATCCATGGACTGAAGTTTTAGGATGGGAAAAAACATATCACTCACATGGACTGCCATAAACAAAAAAGGGTTTCCATTATCTTATCAGATAAAGTGGACTTCAAACCAAAGTTAATGAAAAGAGATAAAGAAGAACATTTAATACTGCTTAACAGAATCATATATCAACAAGACATAACAATAAAAAATATGACCCAAATAATGGTGCAACTATGCATATCAAACAAACCTCTCTCAACTTCAAGAATCAAAGAGATCACAACACAATAATACTGGATGAGTTTAACACACCTCTGTCACCACTGGATAGATCTTCCAAACAAAAGCTAAACAAAGAAACTATAGAACTCAATAATATAACCAATAATATAGACTTATATATTATGCCACAAAGCAAGCTATAGCAAATACAAAAAAAAATGGAGATACTACTCCACATTTTATTTGATCATAATGGAATGAAATTAGAAATCAATGATAAAACAAACAAACAAAAATAGAAGCTACTCCAACATCTGGAAACTAAATAATATGCTATTGAATGATGCATGGATAACAGAAGACATCAGGGAGGATTTTAAAAAATTCTTAGAGGTAAATGAAAACTCTGATACAACACATAAAAATTTCTGAGCCACTATGAAGACAGTGCTAAGAGAAAAGTTCATTGCATTATCCTCATTCACTAAAAGAATAAAAAGTCAAGAAACTTGACATTACATCTCAAAGGCCTATAAAAAGAAGAACAAATTAACACCAAAAGCTGTAGAAGACAGGAAATAATTAAAATCAGGGCAGAAACCAATGAAATTGAAACATAAGAAAAATTGACAAAACAAAAAGCTGGTTCTTTTAAAAAAATAAAGTTGACACATTCTTAGCTACTCTAACAAAAAGGACAGAGAAAACACAAATTAATAAAATTTATGATGAAAAAGAACTATCATGACAGACACTGTTGAAAAACTGAGGACAATTAGAAACTATTTTGGAAATTTATACTCTGGTAAAATAGAAAATCTTGAAGACACCTACAAATATCTAGAGGTATATGATCTGCCCAAACTTAACAGGAGGACAAACACAATTTAAACCGATGAATTTCAAGCAATGAAACAGAATACACCATCCAAAGCCTACCAACCAAGAAAAGCTCAGGACCAAGTGAATTTTCAGCTGAGATCTACAAGACCTTCAAAGAAGAATTACTACCAATATTTCTCAAATTACTGCATGGAATATAAAATGAGGGAACCCTTCCAAACTCATTTGATGAGGCTAGCATCACCTTAATATCAAAAAAGACAAATACACATCAAGGAAAGTAAACTTCAGACCAATATACCTGATGAACATAGATGCAAAAATTCTCAATAAAATTCTGGCAAATCAGATATACAAAGATATATTTAAAAATATAGTACATTATGACAAAATGTGGTTCATCCCAGGGATGCAAGGTTGGTTCAAATTCAGAAATCAATAAATGTAATTTATCACTTCAATAGACTTAAATATAAGAATCATATGATTATATCATTAGAGGCAGAGAAAGCATTTGACAAAATGCTGCTGAGAGCCACGGCTGAGTCTGTATGGCCCCTGGCATTTTGCCAACAGTATTGATTGACAGGCGCCTCTGCCTGTCCGCCTCTGCCGCAACTTTTGAGTTCTCGCACTATTTTGGAGTTCTCGTGGGGATTTCCGGGGATTCCCCGAGAGTTCCCATTGGTTGGGGAAGTGCAGGAGGAGGGATTTTCCGGGAGATATAGTTCCGGCTGGGGGTTGCTGGACAAGCCTCGTGGCGCGTTGGGGAGGATTTCCCCGGGAGCTGTGTGAAGTGTTTTCCTGCGTTTTAAAAATAAAGTTTGTTCCTGCTTCAGTGGCTCGTGATTTGTGCCCAGCCAGACTGCGGCAAAATGCAGCACCCTTTCATGTTCAAAACACTAGAAAAACTAGGGTTAGTAGGAACATACCTCAACATTGTAAAAGCTAATTATGCTAAACCCAAGGCCAATATCATTCTAAATGGAGAATAAATGAAAGCATTCCCTCTAAAACCTGGAACAAGACTGGGATATGCTCTTTCACCACTTCTGTTTAAGATAGTCCTAGAAACTCTAGCCAGAGTAATTAGACAAAATAAAAGAATACAAATAGAAAAGAAAGAACTTAAAACATGACTATTTGCCAATAGCATGATTCTATACTTAGAGGATTCAAAATATCCTACCACAAAATTTCTAGAATTAATAAATGAATTCAGCAAAGCAGCAGGATATAAATTCAATACCCATAAATCAAATGCATTTCTATACATCAGTGATGAATCCTGTGAAAGACAAATGAGGAAAACTACTTCATTTGCAATACCCTCTAAAATAAAATACTTGGGAATCAATTTAACAACAACAACAACAAAAAGTTGAAAGACCATTACAATGAAAACAACAGAAATTGAAGAAGACCTTAGAAGATGGAAAGATCTCCCATGCTCTTGGATAGGCAAAATTAATGTTGTTAAAATAACCATACTACCAAAAGTCCTATACAAATTCAATGAGATATGAATTAAAATCCCAATGTCATTCCTCATAGAAATAGAAAAAGCAATCATGAAATTCATTTGGAAAAATTAGAGACTCAGAATAGCCAAAGCCATCTTTAACAAGAAAAGTAATCAAGAGGCATCACAATGCCAGACTTTAAATATACTAGAAGGCAATAGTAACAAAAACAGCATGATAATGGCACCAAAATAGACATGTAGACCAATAGTACAGAATAAAAGGCATGAAAAACTCACATAAAAACAGTTTTCTCATACTAGAAAAAGGCACCAAAAACACACATTGGAGAAAAGATAGCCTCTTCAACAAATGGTGCTGGGAAAACTGGAAATGTAGCAAAATTAAATTGAACCCATATTTTTCACCATGCACAAAAATCAACTCAATGTAGATGAACAACCTAGGGATTAGACCACAGGTCCTACGCCTAATAGAAGAAAAAGTAGGTTCAAATCTTCATCATCTCAGATTAGGCCCCAACTTCCTTAACAAGTCTCCCAAAGTACAAGAAATAAAATCAAGAATCAATACATGGGATGGATTCAAATTTAACAAAACAAAACAAACAAACAAAAAAAAAACACTTCTCAGCAAAAGATTCAATCATTGAAGTGAAGACAAAGCCTAAAGAATGGGAGCGAATTTTTACCACACATTAGATAATTTCCAGGATATATAAATAAGTCAAAAACCTTACCAAAAAAAAAAAAAAATCAACATGTGGGCTAAGGAATTGAACAGACATTTCTCCGAAGAAGATATACAAGTATACAAGATATACAGTCAGTCAACAAAGATATGAAAAAATGCTAAACATTTCTAGTAATTAAAGAAATACAAATCAAAACTTTAAGATTTCATCTCACTCCAGTCAGAATGGCAATTATCACAAATAGAAGGAACAATTAAGTGCTGGAGAAGATGTGTGTGTGTGTGGAGGGGGAAGTCACACTAAAACATTGCTAGTGGAACTGCCAATTGTTGCAATCAATATGGAAAGTAGTATGAAGATTCCTTAAAAACTAGGAATGGAACCACCATTTGATACACTTATCCCACTCCTCGTTCTATATACCCAAACGACTGAAAAACAGCATACTACTGTGACACATCCATGTAAATGTTTATAGCAGCATAATTCACAATAGTCAAACTGTGGAACCAACCTAGATTCCTTTCTATAGATGAAAGGATAAAGAACTATGGCATATATACACAATGGAATATTATTCAGCATCAAAAGAGAATGAAATTATGACATTTGAAGGTAAATGGATGGAGGTGGAGACTGTTATGTTAAGTGAAGTAAGCCAAACCCCCCCAAACAAAATGCTGAATATTTTCCCTGATAAGTGAATGCTAATCTGTGCAGCAAGGCGAGGGAGGGGTAAGGAGAGGTAAGGAGGGGCCATGCATGCAGGAAAGATGGCGGAATGCGATGGACATCACTACCCTAGGTACATATATGATTGCACAAATGGTGTGACCCTACTTCATGTACAACCAGAGAAATGAAAAATTGTGCTCCATTTGTGCGCAATGAATTAAAGATATTCTGCTGACATGTATAACTGATCAGAACAAATAAAAAGAAGTTGTTCCTTGTTTGAAACAATTATTTCACTGTTTTAATTTTCTATAATTGCAAATGAGAAATTTTAATATATATTTTTAAATGAAATTTAGACTGATCTTTCTGTCTTCTCATAAAAGTTCTCAGTTAAATTTTAATTATAATTCTATAAAACTTGACCTATTTACTCATTAATTAACCATTTATTCAAAGTGTCATTTGGCCATGGAAGGTGATGCATGTTTGTTTTTGTTTGTACAGACTATGTACATTACATATTTTGTTTTCATACCTCCTATCCCACACTCGTTTTAGAAGTCATGTAAGATATTTTCATAAACATTTTTTAAAGATGAAATTTTTAAAAAATTGAAATTATAGAAGTTGGATATCTCAGTTTGAAGAACTTTAGACATGCTGCATCCCTTATTGTTGGGATGCTCAACCTGTCAACACATGGCAGCATAGTTGTCATTAAAGATTGAGACCCTGAAATATTCAGGTCTGAGGATTAAGAGAAATCAGTACTATAAAATGTGAGAGAAGGAACAATCAAAAGAATCTAGCTATTTATATTATTGTTAGTTCCTCTAAATATTTCTCTGTCTCTTCATTTTTTATTTATTTTTATACCCTGTATGTCTTCCCTTTTAGATACTGCTACTTAATCCTAATTTAATAATTTAAAAGCTTTTTATCCCTTGAAGTGAAGTGGCATTAACTTGCAAATGGCTTTTATTTCTGAATATACTCAAGGGGCTATCTTTTGTATAAGAGATAAATTCAGTAAGGTCTTGAACATTTGCTGAAAAGGGTCTACAACTTTGTTCTTTAAATGTGAAAATACACAGAGGAAAATATTTTAAACAGCATTATTTTAAATGTCCAGGAGATTAAGATATGTCTGTCTTTAGGGAAAGGTTAAGTATGGAGGTGACTGAGGCCAGAGATGATGCTGTGCGTGAATAATAACATCAAAGACAACATATAACTTGACAAACAATATCTTCAACAGCATCCATTCTGCAGCACAGTCTCAGGTTTTTTACCACAGCTTTCCAGAAACCCTATCTTTGTGAACGGATGATATGAGAACAGTGGGAAAATAAAAATGGAATATTAAAGAGCCACCAAAGGGGTGATGGCAGTGTTTTGTTTCTTTCTAATATAAATTGATTCAGGGTAGTATTTTCATCTTTTACATATAGTTTCTAAATTTTTGAAGTGATTTCTAGATATATGGGTGTATATTTTCTAAGTCCTGTGAAACCAAAATGCATAAAGGGATATCCTCGCTATGAGAAACTCACAATCTTGTAGGAAGTCAGATCTGTGAAGACTTCATCCCCACACAATGCCTTAAAAAGCTGTTCTAGAGATACTAACATCTTTTGCAGCATACAACGACAGAAGCAGCTTCTGCTCTGTGGTGCTTAGGAATAAGATTTTTACAGAGCAAATGACAACTGAGGTAGGTCTTCAAAAATGAGTAAGAGCATTTTAGGCAGAAAAAATAGTAGAGGTCTTGGAATGTAGTCACATTTTATATCATTGTTGGGAAAAAACTGCCCATAAGTTTTTCTTGAAACATATAAGAATTATATGAAGTGAATGATATGACATAATAGTTCTAAAGCTTGGCATGCACCTTGAAAATGGAGAAATAAATTAAGGTACTGTATATTTTTGCTATACAGAATCAAACAAACCTATGAAAATATTTAATTCTAATATAATCTAAAGATTCTAGATGCTCACTAATATTTTTTAATTTTTTATTGAAATATAGTGAAATAATATGTTTACGTAAGCATGCAAATATCATTGTATAACTTGACAAATTTTCACTAACTGAACACACTCATGTGAGCAACAGTTCAGATCAAAGAACCAGAATATTATCAGCATGTCTGAAACACATCCAGAGACTCCTCCTTATATTTTCAAATCAGTAAGTAGTTTCCCCACAGGACTATTATGAAGTTTTCAGGTATAAAGTTAGTTCACTCTCTTTTAAACTCGATATGAAGGAATTCATACAAGATATATGTATTCATTTATATGACATTTTTCATTCAACATTAGGTATCTTTTATTTTTCCATATTATTCAGTGTAGTAGTAGATTGTTCATTGCTATTCTTATTACTGTATAGTATTTCATTCTATAAATCGTCATTTCTATTCTCAATGAGAATTTATGTAGTTTAAGTTTGGGGCCATTCTAAATAGTGCACACTTAGAATTCGTTTTTTTTTTTTTAATATGAACGTGCTACCATTGGAAATATACTTAGGAGTAAAGTTGCGATACAATAGGCATATGAATGTTCACATTAACATCATCTTTTGCTTAAAGTTGAATCTTACTTTGTGAAGTAAAAGTAGTGTGAATTTAAATAGAAACTGGCCAGAAGGCCAGGCACAGTGGAACTCACTTCTAATCCCAGCTACTCCAGAGGTTAAGGCAAGAGGATGGAAAGTTACAAAAGCCAGCCTCAGAAAAAGCAAGGTGCTAAGCAACTCAGTTAGACCCTGTCTCTAAATAAAACAAAATAGGGCTAGGGATTTGGCTCAGTGGTTGAGTGCCCCTGAGTTTAATCCCCAGTACCCACCCTCCCCCCCAAAGAAAAGAAATTGGCCAGAAGATTAACGCTAATCAATAGTTTACTTCCCACCTCTAATTTTCTTGCCCAACAAGGTAACTACTTCACTATGTAAGTTATCTTCTAAGGATCACCCAGTGAATACAAAATTCATCTTTTGGCTGGTCCATTACACAAACATAGTTAAGAACATGAGATGGTCTCCACATCTTGCAAGCCCAGTCTCTCCCCAACGAGTCGCCACTACACCCAAAACTATACTGTTCATGTAGATATAATAAATGTGATTCCAGATGTTGAAGTACATTCCAATATGTGTTGGGAAATAAATTGTGCAGAGAAGCCAAAGTAAGATTAAAAATATACTTGAACATAAACCAAGAAAATTAAGCACCATATTACTTTCTTGTATAATATAATGAAGCATCTTCTTAAAAAAAAAAAAAGATGTTTCATTTTTACACAGACCATAAAGTTTTGTTTTCTATAATGAAATCATGGAAAAAAATTGACTTGGTCTTATTTACAAAAAGAGAAATAAATATTTAAAATAACCTCTATTTCAAGTGTTGCTTTATGTGGACACATTGTAAGGTGTTGTGTAAGAATAGATGAGAGGCAAGGAAAGGTTACGGAAAGATAAAACAGAAAAGGGAGGACAAAATAAGCTGGAAAACTGCCATAATTTTAGAAAAACAGTGTGCTGTTAGAATAATTATTGCTTACGTACTGTATTCTGTCATGTACATTGGTAGATTTTTATTAATAAATAAAGGTAGTATCTGCTCATAATGCAGTCAAATCAGTTGTGGAGAAAACACTGGAACAGATGAATTGGATGCAAACCAGCACAGGATGTGTGATCTAAATGAGGGATGCAGTGGAATTTGAAGTAGATTAGTCAAAGCCCAGAAATAGGAGCACCACAATCATTGGCTTGGAAATGTTTATAAAGCCACTTTGTGGAAAAATATTTAACATGCTGATGGGACCCATGTCAAGGACAGATGAAACTGCAAACATAAAGAAAGAGGATTTCTTTTCATCAGTCCACAGGAGAAAAAATTGCATGTTTAGGATAAAGAACAAATTATGAGATTTTAAAACACTTTTAAGAGGCTGGGATTGTGGTTCAGAGGTAAAGCGCTCACCTAGCATGTGTGGGGCCCTGGGTTTGATCCTCAGCACCATATAAAAAATAAATTAATTATGTCCAACTACAACTGAAAAATAAATTTTGGAAAAAAAAAACACTTTTATGCCTAATCTGGAATTTAGTCTCGAAACTTCACCCTTTGTCTAGGAAGGGAGGGCACATTGAAAGTATAAAGCTGGAGAAGGAAAAATTGAGGAAAGAGTCATATTGACCATAAAATAATCACAGAAAACGGAACAAAATGACAAATCATTTTTTTTAATATATGACGTCTAGGACACTATTTTTCAGGGTAAATTGATTAGAGGCTGAACAGAAAGACAATGATAAGGAAGTAGCAGGAGTTGTATGTTGTGGTAATGAAGTAAGAAAATGATTTTTATGATCAATTATTACACTAATGAGGAAATTAATCAAATAGTAGAAACATAATTGGAAAACTGATGCGTGAATATGATTGACTATATTACATTTGGAATAAGTTAAAACACAGAGTAGGAGGCTTGGTGCATGGTTATTACTAGACTTGTACTGAGTGTCTTCTTTAAGGAAGGCAACATGGAAAAATGACAACTGCCAAGAATTAAAGGTGGGCTGGGAATGTGGCTCAAGGGTAGTGTGCTCGCCTGGTGTACCAGGTACTGGGTTCAATCTTCAACACAACATAAAAATAAAATAAAGGTATTGTATCCATCTAAAACCAAAAAAATAATAAATATTAAAAAAAGAAGTAAAGGTGGGATTTCTGATATTTCATGGTTTCATATTGGTGGCTTAAAATTTCTTAGTAAGGGATATTTTTTAAAATATTTTTCTGTGTTAATCAATGACATCAAAAATAAGTTCTTTGAAGGCAAGAATATCTGGCACAACACCTGATATAAAATTGTTTTATGAGAAACATAAGCTCACTGAAGCAAAATTACCTAAAAAATTTCTGTAGAGCCATGAAGGTATCTCAAAGAATCTAAGTGGAAGGGCCCAGTTAGTAAAATATTATAGCAATAGATAGTACTCTTTCTGTGTGTGTGTGTGTGTGTGTGTGTGTGTGTGTGAGAGAGAGAGAGAGAGAGAGAGAGAGAGAGAGAGAGCAAGAGAGAGATACTGGAACTAGGACCTAGTAAAAATTTAGCGCTTTCTTCACCTGTCAAAACTATTTATATATATATATATATATATATATATATATATATATATATATATATATATATATATATATATATATAAATTTTTGTCTGAATAGTTTTGATACAGACTCCCATGACTAAATCAGTCAACCACACTCAGGGGTGTAGCATTATATGGCTCCAATGTGGTACTTGCATCGAAGACAAAAATTGACAAAAGAAGGGATGATTATTCTGAGACACCCACTCTGTCTGACTATCTCCTGTGGATTGTGTTTAATAAAAAGGGAACTGTATTCAGTTCCCTGTAGTGACTCATGCAATCCTTGCTAGGACATATTTTTGACCACAACAATTCTAAGAAAAATGTATAGAATTAACAAAAGAGTTACACATATTTAGGATAAGAGGAGAACATCAGAATTTTCTCCTAATTTTAAATTATTTTTCAGGGAACAGTTAGATTATTATGGGTACAAATCCCATTTCTTTACTTATTAATTTTGCTGGTATTAAATACAATTTATCCCTCAATAAGATATATCTCATGCTTCTGTAAAAAAGAATACTAATGAGTAATTATCTCAGCATTATTAGATAGATGAAATAAGATAGCTCATGAAAAGTGCTTAATGAAGTGCCTAACATATAGCAAACATGCCATTGTTACTATATTACTTTTATTAAACAATAGCTGTAATTTTCTATTGGAGCTACAATAAATTACACTAAACAATGTTATTATTTAAATAACAACATAAATCCTTTATATTCAGGAGGTCAGAAAGATGAAATCAGTTTAACTAGACTCACTGTTAGCAGAATTGCATTTTCCTGGGGTATTGAAGGGTCAATCTGATTCCTGGTATTTTTAAACTTTTAGAGGCCAGGTATCTTCATTCCTTGGTTCTAGGTGCTTTCTATGACCATTAAAGCAAGTAATATGGCATCATCTGATTTATATCTCTGACAATTGCCCTCATCTTATAAGGAGACTTGTAATTAAATTGGATCTATCTGGATACTCCAGAATAATTTCTCCAATGAAGAGTCTTTAAAACTTTCATAAATTAATATATTTATGGATACCCAGGACTAAGATTTGGACATCTTGGGGCAGCCATTATTCACCCTCACACACACACACACACACACACACACACACACACACACACACACACATATATATATATATATATATATATATATATATATTGCTGTTCGTTACAGTAAGTCTTTATCTTACAAAATTTACTCTATAAAGATGTTTCTTAGTTTGAAATTTCAGTCAACAAATTCATGTCTTAACTGAAAAGAATACCCTAACTCAAGAGAAAATATTAATAAATAGAGATATGAAAAATACAGAATTATCAATGCTGGCATTAAATGATATGAAAATACTCTCATTTATATTTTCATGGATATTTTTGATATTAACTTATATGAAATAAATTATTGGTTGTCGTATCATGTTATAGAAAATACTATTATAAACAAGGTCTTTCTCCATTAAAACTTGTGCTACATAATATACTTGTTTTAAAATTAAATTACCAATGACCTATATTGATTTAAAGAAGATCAAATGCTTGACTAGTTATAAAGTTAAAAAGTTTCAATGCATATTGCCAATATGTATTTTTAAAATTCCTCTTAATTATAAAAGGATAAAATGAATACTAAAAATCTCTAGCATATTGGTTTCAGAGAGGTCTATACCACATAAACAAATCTGTAACTTTCAGTAATATTCTTCTTTTTTGTCTCTTTTTTTTGCATCATGTGTAGAAGAAATCTGTTTTTCAGTGATGAAAGCAGAAGTTCTTTTATGACTGAGGTAATCTGTTTAATTCTCTATTCAATAACATGGTTCTTGATGTAGCTGTTTGTCAAACGTATTTAGATTCTATATTGTTTCTTATTGAAATTGTTAGTTTGGTCTAGTATTTTTTTTTCAACATTTACTCTGTGAGTTGATTCTAAATGTTTACTGGGCTTCAGATAAATCATTATTAATTACCCAAAGGATATGTCCCATTACAACCCAAATGTAGTATTTGGTCTTTATGGGCTTCTTAGGTGAGCCAACTCCTGCCCACTTTAGAGTTTAAGCTTAAAGGTAGTTTGATTTGATTTAATCTTGGATTATTTGAAAGATCATTGATTTTTCTGACTGTGTGACTTCTGTTTTGTTTCCAATTTTGACAGTGCTTGGGGATGGCTTTGCTGCAAAAAGCACTCCATAAAATAAAGTTGTGGTTTTAAAAAAAGCCTTGCTTTAAGGTAACCTGGTGCTATCCCCACATGACATTTGCTTTAAAAGAATTCTGTGAGAAATAAACAGGCTTGCCACAAGGAAAATCTCTTGAAAAAGGAAAAAAGCCTGCTATGAAAGATAAGCAAAAAGGATAATGAATGTCATAATCTCGTGAAATTACTGCTCCATTTATCAAAGTTTATATGTCAGATGAAGGAAAAGTAGATTAAAAGAACCTACTTGTTTATATGCACAAAGATGCCAAATTAAGTTTCCATTTTCTTATGTGGAAACTTGATTAAACTATTCTGTATGTAATTCTTTCTGAAGCTTCGAAAAGCGAATAAACAGTGGGTAAAAGGGCGGTTTGATGCCTTTGGCAGTAGCAATGAATGAATGCATAGCACCCATCATTTATTCAATCAACCAATATAAACCATGAGAGTCCATGTGATTAAGAGGCCGAATAATAATATTTAACTGAGAATTTCATTTCAGAGGAGGCAGTTTAATCACCTAGTTAACAAAAGATTATAAATCATACTTTATTACTAATTCAAATGAATTCACCATAGTTATTTATTTATTTTTTGTCAGACATGATGCTCCGCCCTGGAAATAAATTGGTAAATGACACTGAGCTAATTTCTTTCTGCATGAACATAAAATGTACTGGAGGAGATTGAGTAGAGTGGGGTACTATGAGGACATATGGCAGAATAATCTAACATCTTGGTTTAGTGCATTGCCATTTTAAGGGTGATCTTCCCACCATCCCTGAAGGCAGTAGGATCAGTAGGATGGCATATCAATGTTGCTTTCCTCCTCTCCCTCCCTGCCTTCCCTTTTTCCTCCATTCCACAAATGTATGTGACAACCATCCTCTTATAGAAAGGAGCACACAGCACTGAACATAGAGAAAATTCCTTGCCCTCATGAGGCTTAAAATAAATCAGGTTATACAAATATCCATCAAATGGCTACATAATTGCTTTCCATAACTTCTTTGGAGGAGATATGTAAATTACAATGAGAGAGAAACTTAAATAGCTGGGTGTGGGGTATGAGTTTATTTAGAGGAAATGACAAAAAGAAAAATTGTTTTACAGGTAAATGGAACAAATGACAATATGAAGGGATGAACATAAGAAGGGGTTGGAAGAATTAAAGTCCTATTGTGAATGTAGCTAAAAGGAGTTTGATTCAAGAAAACACTAGAGAGATGCTTAAGACACACACGACCATTTTATAAGAGACACTCTGTTCTAGCATTTCATCATGTGGTAATTAATGGTATGGCTTGAGGTACAGCCATATGCTCAATTACAGAGAATGTTTTGGAATAATTAATTTAACATGCATTCCACCTCTCTCCCATGGTGAAGCAATCATGCATGTGAGGTCACAGCTCCTCTCCAAATGTAGATCTTTAAAAACACAAACCTCATCTCCCTTGTTTATGAGTGAGTCAGGATCCTGACCAAAGCCAGTTTCTGTATAGCTTACCTATGATTATGACCTATAAAATAAATTAACCCCCTAACATATGAGGGGGAGTTGAGACTTTTTCTTCTTCTATATTTCTTATGTGCTGAAATGGATTCTAAAATGATTACAGCAATCACAGAACATGCCCAACCAAGAAAATCTCCAAAACAAAATAAACATATTGGAGGACTAGAATTAAATTTTACCAGATGCCCATAATGCTACTAAGTATCATGGTATGTGGTGGGATATACATACATACAGTTGTGTATGTGTCTATTGGAGATTTAGAAATTGGAGACAGAATGAATGAAATGATACTTATAAGCTAATCTGACTTCAATATAGTATGCAATAAAAATGTGTTTCTGTGCTTATAGCTCCTATAGGTTTTCAAACACTTTTCTGATATTTAAAATATGATGTACATGCTATATATTATCATAGATTTATTTCTTTAAAGTGTTCCTTTTTTGTGTATTTTTGCACATAGATTTCAGTCCCTCTACACACTGTCTCATAGTTGAACATAATATCCAGCATCAATCAATACCTGGTGATCTTTGAGTGAGAAGTACAAAAATTCAATCATATTAGTTTGTTATGGACTGATAGTTAGAATATAATCCTGTTATCAAAACTATAAGAACTGTGTATATGTGTATGAATGTCATCCCCACTAGAGCATCTTAAGGGAAGGAACTCTGCCTCATTTATTTTTGTGATTTCTTAAAATATTCTTCTCCTTGTTTATTCTCCTGTCTCCCTGACTAATACCTCTCAGCTTCTTCGCTAGCATCTGCTCCTGAAATAGAATTCTAATATTTTCAGTTTCTTGCATTCACGTCTGACCTTCTTCTGTTTCCACTCTCTTCTCAGGAACCTTGTATTTGTGTTAATTTTAGTTGTTCAGACTCAACATTTTTAGACATCCAGACTTTTATTGTGATCTCAGTATTTCTACTATTGTTTATTATTTTTTACTATCCCCAGACAGAATTTTATATTTTAATCCCAATTTTTTCCAGACTTTTCAATTTCAGTTATATTACTTGTTTTAACAACAGTAGCAGCTATAAAATATGAACAATACTCACACTAACACACTCAGACATGTATGTCTAGACATTCTCTGAAGTGCATTGTTTTGATGTGCATGAACTTAGTTACCATGGCTTATTAACTTTGAGTAATTTTATAAATTTTGCTGCTAGCTTTTTAGTCCATAAATTGCTACATAAATCACAGATGTGCCTCACATTGAGCGACTAATCATAAAACATTTTTTAATGTCAATGAGCAGTCAGTACCATTTGTTATTCAGTTCACACCCAGACAGCAAAGCATACAGTTGTGTTGCCTCCTTGGCTCCTACTAATAAACCTATGTGATAAAATTTTAATTGATATTGGAAAAGGGGAATTGCAAAAAAAAAAAGGGAAATGAAGCAAAGAAATGTAAAGTGGTAGTGCTGAATTTAAAATTAAATATAACATAACAAATTATGGAAGAGATAGCTGATGTGGAATGTTGACATTGCACTGTCAGAGAGATTTTGGATATGCAGCCAGAGGAACTTAGTGTAGGTAAATTTGTTGACATGAGGAAGGTGGCTGTGATTAAAAAAAAAAAAAAAAAAGATAAAGATGTCCCAGAAGAAGTGGCACCAGTAAACTAACTACACATTAGAAAAATTCTAAAGGATGATTCATGACAGCAAGAGTGCCAAGGATAAAATGTTGCATGCTGATCCAAATTTAGAAGAGAATATGATAATTTAACAAGGTTTATAGTAGATATTTCTTCAGTATCAAAAGTCATACCATGCAAAGACAAACAGTATTCATATTACTATCTTTGATAAATATTTTCAATGTTTCTAATGTTTTAAATTACTCTGTGTGTATGTGGGTGTGTTAGTTTTGTTATTTTCTTCCTTTTACATTTGTAACTGATGGTATGAGAATGTTTGTTTTGATGAACACTTTTAAAGTTTTCTAGAGTAATGATAAATTATCCTATTAACCGTAACATCAGTATGTACAGTTTCAGTTTGCATGACCATTTATTGAGTCTTGCTCTACTATAGAAAAAAGAAATACCCAAATAAATAATTAACCAATTGTTTTCTATTTTCATTTTAGCATAATAATCTAAGCCATCATTCAGAAAATGCAATGATCTCTCCACTGTCTCTCTTCCTTTTTGGCTCTAATCTATCCTCTAATTGGTAGCTAGTTGATATTTGACAAAATTAAATAAATTCTTATTTTATTTTATAATCTAACAAAAGAGAATTTGAAATGAAATTTGATTATATGTTTCTGCTGGTTGGGTGAGCTCTGCATAAGCTGCAGGCTTCTGCATTGCAAAGTCTGGTTTGATAGACTACCAGATTTAATCCCACATTGCTCATCCCCACCAAGAGGGGTCCAGAAGTGCATACACACTTGGATAAGATCACTCCTCAACTTATGGGCACCCAAGGAGAACATGGAACTCTATAACATCAGGATTCCTACTTTCCATTGAGAGGAGTCAGGAGAGAGTTCCAGACATTCCAAATGTTGACTAACAACAGTGCATTTTTATTTGCCTTGAGTCAATCAGGACTTATGTTTTAATCAGTGCTCAATGGAAACTGCCAGATTTCAGATCACTCCCACCACTCCTTCATTCTAATATCTTCTTCACTCCATTGCTACTATTCTATTATTCTCGAAAACAATCATTTAATAGCCAAACTCACAGGCTCTTCAATGCTCAGTGAATTTTACCATTGATTTTACAGCAGTTTCTTTTTATAACACCTGGCCATTTAGTCTGTTGAATTCCTTCCGCTACTTATTTCATTGGCTAGTCTTTCTCAGTCACTTTTGTTAGCATACTCTAGAGATTGTCATTACATATAATATCAAACACTTCATAATCTTTTTAGGTTTTGATATACCTATTTTCTCATCACTACATTCTTTCTCAATCCATCTAAATATTTTAAAAGTCTTTTCAATTCCAAATTAAATATTTTTGCTTCCCTTATTTCCTCGAGTTCTCTTTCTTGATAACCTAAATTAAGTTAATAATCAGGCATTAAAATCACATCTTTTCCATACAGTCTACATTCTTACCCATCTATTGTATTTTTCTACTTCTTTACAAAAGCATTTACCATCTAGATCAATCTTTCCACTTATTTCATGTTTGTATCAATCCAGATAAATTTGGATGGAGAGAAATATGCAACTATGATAAGTAGCTTCATTTTATAGTCACAATTATATAGACATCAAGCAAACTCTTGAGGTTGTTCACTTTCATGAATTAATTCCTTATGCCATTTATTCTCCTAATCTCTTAAGTGGCAATTTTACTTCATCTCTTTCCTTCTTAAGCCTCAAATGCCTTTTCCATAACATCATTTTTATTAATGACTTGATTCTTTGTAAAAACTGAAGACAACTGAATAGAATTCAGCTTAAATCCTATCATCACATTCACCTGCCTACTGAAACTGTGTCCATATAATCAGACAACTTCTCTCTCTAAAGCCAATCAAGCTCACAGCACTTATGCCAAATATTATACCCTCTCCCTACCAAAATATCTCTCTAGCAACTCTCACCTCTTTCATATTACTAAATTATTCCTTTAAGTTTTTTCCTATCATCATAATAAACCTCTTTTCTTTCACTATAAGTTTACCATTTACAAAAGTAAGAAAAAAAAAAAAAAGATACTTTGACCCAATTTTCCCCATCTGCTATCTCTTTGTTTAGTTTTTGCTTCAATTTGAAGCAAAACTCCTGGAAAAATATCATGTTTTCTCCCTGTGTTGCTTCAAATTTCTCTCCCCACATTCTCTGAAACAAACTCCAATCAACCTTCACTCTAAGACTTTATCAAATTGTTTCTCATGATGGCCACTATAGGACTCCATGCTACAAAATTGGATGGTCCTTTTCAAATCCTCAGCCTGCTTCGTTTTTCATTTTTTATTGCATTCTTCATAATACATTTTCTTTTATGATCCCTCTTACTTTTGGCTTTCTTTTGATCTCACTAGTTACTTTATCTCTTTTGCCACTTGCCTTTCTTTCTGGGGTGGGGGGGGGGGGGCAGGATCTTTTTCTATTGGAAGCCACTCAGAGAAATACCACAATCACTATACAGCTTCTAATAACATCTGCATGCAATGAACTGTCGGGTTTTTGTCTGCTCGAGTGCTTACCTAAGTTCATATACATCAACTCATTTAACATTTTCCTGAGACAGAGTAGGTGTCTCATAATTAACATATCCCTGAAATATCTAACAAATATTTCAGAATTAACAGAGCCCAAACCGAACTTTTCGTCTTGCACGAACTGCTTAACCTTCTTCAAGCATAATTTTTTGTAATTAAGTTAATGAAAAGTTGATTATTTTGGTTGTAAACATAATAATCCAGACCTCTTTTTTTCCTCATACTCTACATTAAATTATGGCAGAATATTTTGGCGTCAATCTTCAAGCCTCTTTAAAAACTGGACTGTTTCTAACCACCTTAATTGAGACCAGATTCTCAAGTAGATTGCTGCAGTATCTTTCTAACCAGTCTCTTAGCTTCTGCCATCTCCCTCTCAGAGTGGTCAGTGTAATCTTTAAAAATATTAATCAGGTCAGGTGTGGTGGCGAATGCCTGTAATTCCAGTGGCAAGGGAGGTTGAGACAAGAGGTCTTGAGTTTGAAGCCAGCCTCAGCCAAAGCAAGGCTCTAAGCAACTCAGTGACACCCTGTCTCTAAATAGGATACAAAATAGGACTGGAGGCGTGGCTCAGTGGCTGAGTGCTCCTGAGTTCAATCCCTGACACCCTTCTTCCCCGACAAAACAAAACAAACAAATATATATATATATATATATATATATATATATATATATATATATATATATATATATGGACTATTTTACCTTTTCCTTCTATTCTTGCTAATAGTTCTCCATGACAATCAGAGTTAAAGCCTAAGCTTTGCTAATTACTTATAAAACTCTACCTGATCCACTCTTGTTCTTCCTTCTCTCATCACTTTATAACCTCTTTCTTTCTTACTTCCACTTCCCAATGCTCCAGAAATGGCAGGTTTCTTTGTGAATCTCAGAACATATCTTATGTATCCTTCAATTTGAAAGCTCTGCATTAGGTTTTCCTGTTGTCTGTGATCACCACATCTCTCTATGGCATAATCTAACCCCAGCTTCACGTTTATACTTAATTCTCATTTTCTTAATGTACTGTATCCTAAAAATTCTATTAAAGTATTTCACTCTCTTCCATTACAATTGTCCTTTTTTATTTTTTAAAATTTCTTCTAATTTATATATGACAGCAGAATGCATTATGATTCATATTACACGTATATAGCACAATTTTTCATTTCTCTGGTGGTATACAAAGTAGAGTCACACCATTCATGTCTTCATACATGTACTTAGGGTAATGATGTCCATCTCATTCCATCTCCATGTGCCCTCCCTTCCCCTCTCACCCCTTTTCCATGACCAAAATTCATCTATTTCTCCCATGCTGTCTCCCCCATCCCAATTATGAATCAGCATCCTTATATCAGAGAAAACATTCAGCATTTGTTTTGGGGGGGATTTGCTAACTTCACTTAGCATTATATTCTCCAACTCCATCCATTTACTTGCAAATGCCATGATTTTATCCTCTTTTATTGCTGAGTAATATTCCATTGTGCATATGCACCACATTTTCTTTATTCACTCATCTATTGACGGGCGTCTAGGTTGGTTCCACAATTTACCTATTGTGAATTGTGCTGCTATAAACATTGATGTGGCTGCATAACTGAAGATGCTGTTTTCAAGTATAAACTGAGGAGTGGGATAGCAGGATTAAATGGTGGTTCCATTCCAAGTATTGCTAGGAATCTCCATATTGCTTTCCATATTGGCTGCACTCATTTTCAATCCCACCAGCAATGTATGAGTGTGCCTTTTCCCCCACATTCTTGTCAACACTTATTGTTTTTTGTGTTCTTAATAGCTGCCATTCTCACTGGAGTGAGATGAAATCTTAGTAGTTGTCATTTGCATTTTTTTAATTAAAGATTCCAAACATTTTTCATATATTTGTTGATGGATTGTATATCATCTTATGAGAAGTGTCTGTTGAGATTCTTAGTCCATTTATTGATTGAGTTATTTGTTTTTTATGGTGCTAAGTTTTTTGAGTTCTTTATATACCCTAGAGAATAGTGCTCTATCTGATGTGTGTGGGGTAAAAATTTGCTCCCATTCTGTAGGCTCTCTCTTCACCTCACTGATTGTTTCTTTTGCAAAGCATAAGCTTTTAAGTTTGCATCCATCCTATTTATTGATTTTATTTCTTGTGCTATGGGAGTTTTGTTAAGGAAGTTGGGGCTTAATCTGAAATGATGAAGATTTAGGCCTACATTTTCTTCTATAATGTTCAGGGTCTCTGATCTAATTCCTAGGTCCTTGATCCACTTTGAGTTTAGTTTTGTGCATGGTGAGTGATAGGGGCTTAATTTTATTTGCTACATGTGAATTTCCAGTTTTCCCAGCAGCATTGGTTGAAGACGCTATCTTTTCTCCAATGTATGTTTTGGTGCCTTTATCGAGTATGAGATAACTGTATTTAGGTGAGTTTGTCTCTGTGTCCTCTATTCTGTACCACTTGTCTATAAGTCTATTTTGATGCCAATACCATGCCATTTTTGTTACTATTGCTTTGTAGTATAGTTTAAGGTCTGGTATTGTGATGGCACCTGCTTCACTCTTCTTGCTAAGGATGGCTTTAGCTATTCTGGGTCTCTTATTTTTCCAGATGAATTACATGACAGAAGATGGCGGCGAGGGGAGTGCATTGCCCCCGTGTGCTGCTTCACTGTGTGGGAGTATGACAAGTCAGGACGGCTAAAGGCTATCTTGTTAGGAATTTCCAGCAATAGTGGGGTGCTCCGGAACCTGGAGGAAGGATTTCCATCACACTAGGATCGGCTATGGGGACTCAAACGCGAGAGGTTTGTCGCACGGAGGGTAACACTGCTTATTCAGCAAATCGCCCCACGGCTAGAGTCTGCAGCGTGCGCTGGGAAACGAGGAGATAGCGACGCAGGGATACAGCGCTGCAGTTTCTGCCAGCCGTGCAAGCACCGTACTCAGGGCTGAATTCTGGGTTTGAGACGGGGGAAGGAAGCGGTCCATCTAGGTTCTCCACACCGGTCAGACCACAGAGGAGGCCAGCAGCCACCATGTTGGAAAGCTGATGTCACCATCCCTGTTTTCGACTGACCGCAGCTCATTCAGCCATAGAACAGGTAATTTCAGGCTGCCATTCGCCTGCGGCTTGCAGACAGATTGCTAGGGTTCAGTGCCTGGGGGCTTCTTAGAACCTGATCTTATCGGAGCGAACACCGAGCGCGGGGCGGCCGAGTTCCAGCTCCCGGAATCGCCCTGGCCCAGGGCTGGGGAGCCTGCGGAGGCTGCTTCTTGGACCCTGCTCCTATCAGAGCATACACCAAGCACTAAGCGGCCGAATTCCGGCTCCCGGAACTGAGCCCGCGGGGACTGCTTCTTGGAGCCTACTCTTATCGGAGCTTACACCGAGCACGGAGCGGCCGAGTTCCGGCTCCCGGAACTGCCCTGGCCCAGGGCTAGGAGCCCACAGAAACTGCTTCTCGGTCCGGGTCCTGCTGAGGGCCGGTCAGGACTCACCCGTTGCTTTGGTTGCCCGGCAAGGGGAACGAAATGCTGCCATTCGCATAGGATACCAACATGGCAGAGATCTGATGTCATCAGAAAGCGGCGGAGGAGAGAACTTCATCAATACCAGCGGCGACAGAAACAGTTGGTCTCCTGGTAGGGGGGGTGAGGCACAGACACCCGAGTCTCCTCAATTTGTCGTTGAGCCATAGGGGAGGAGCCAGGCCGCCACCAGCGCCCGGAGCAGGCCCAGCGGCTCGCCAGCGTGGTGACCGCGTGACCCCAATTGGAGAGGGGGCGGAGCGGAGCCGCCACCCGCACCTGCAAGGTGGGCAGACCCGCGACCCAGTGGTACATAGGCGTGGTAGGAGGGGCAGGGCAGAGCCGCCGCCCGCGCTTGCAAGGTAAACAGACCTGTCACAGACTGGCGGGTCAGGCCCAGTGGCCTGCCAGTGTGGTACACACGTCACCCCAACTGGAGTAGGGGCAGAGCAGATCCTTCTCCCACGCCCAGATCAGGCCCTGCCGGTGTGGTGGCCACGTGACCCCAATTGGAGTGGGGGCGGAGCGGAACCGCCACCCGTGCCCGCAGGGTGAGCTGACCTGTGACCAACCTGCAGATCAGGCCCAGGGGTCCGCAGGTGTGGTTGGAGGGGCAGGGCAGATCCGCCGCCCGCGCCTCCAAGGTAGGCAGACCTGCGACAGACCGGCGGATCAGGCCCAGGAGCCTGCCGGCGTGGTACACACACCACCCTAATTGGAGTAGGGGCAGAGCAGAGTCGCCACCCTTGCCCGAAAGGTGGGCAGATCTGCTACCGACCAGCGGGACAGGCCCAGTGGCCTGCTGGTACGACAGACATGTCACCCCATTTGAAGTAGGGGCAGAGTAGAGCCGCCGCCCGCACCTGCAGGGTAGGCAAACCTGCAACCGACCAGCGGATCAGGCCTGGTGGCCTGCCGGCGTGGTACACTCGACACCCCAATTGGAGTAGGGGCAGAACAGAGCCGCCGCCAGCGCCCAGAACAGGCCCAGTGACCTGCCGGCGTGGTAGCCACGTCACCCCAATTGGAATAAGGAGAGAGCAGAGCCGCCGCCCGCACCTGCAGGAAAGATACGCAAGCAGTATGAAAAGACAAGGAAAGAAAGGACCACAAGCAATGCAGGTCAACTCAACTTTAGAAGAGGTAACAGCTGCAGCAGATGGAATGTCAGATAAAGAATTCAGGATATACATGCTTCAGATGATCTGGAGTATCAAGGAAGACATTATACAGCAAAATCAGACAATGAAAGATCACTTCGACAATGAATTACGCAAACAAATCCAGGAAGCAAAGGATCAACTATACAGGGAGATAGAGGTTATACAAAACAAACAAACAGAAATCCTAGAAATGCAGGAAGCAATAAACCAACTTAAAAACTCAATGGAGAATACTACCAGCAGAGTAGAACACTTAGAATATAGAACATCAGACAATGAAGACAAAGTATTTCAACTGGAAAAGAACATAGACAGCTCAGCAAGACTGTTAAGAAACCATGAGCAGAACATCCAAGAAATATGGGATAACATCAAGAGACAAAACTTAAGAGTCATTGGGATACAGGAAGGTACAGAGCTCCAAACCAAAGGAATGAGCAGTCTATTCAATGAAATAATACGAGAAAACTTCCCAGACTTGAAGAATGAGACAGAATCCCAAATCCTAGAAGCCTACAGGACGCCGAATGTGCAAAATCATAAGAGATCCACACCTAGACACATTATAATGAAGATGCCCAACATATAGAATAAGGAGAGAATTTTAAAAGCTACAAGAGAAAGGAAGCAGATTACATTTAGGGGTAAGCCAATAAGGATAACAGCTGATCTTTCAACACAGACTCTAAAAGCTAGAAGATCCTGGAATAACATATTTCAAACACTGAAAGAAAATGGGTTCCAACCAAGAATTGTGTATCCAGCGAAATTAAGCTTCAGCATGGAAGGTGAAATTAAAACCTTCCACGATAAACAAAAGTTTAAAGAATTCGCAGCTAGAAAACCATCTCTTCAAAACATCCTCGGCAAAACATTACAGGAAGAGGAAATGGAAAATAACAATGAAAACCAACAGCGGGAGGTAGGACAGTAAAGGGGGGGAATATAATCAAAGAGGAAAACAAACCATGTTTAGTAACATAAATAAACAAATATGGCTGGAAGAACAACCCATATCTCAATAATAACCCTAAATGTTAATGGCTTAAACTCACCAATTAAGAGACACCGGCTAGTAGAATGGATCACAAAACAAGACCCAACAATATGCTGCCTACAGGAGACGCATTTGATAGGAAAAGACATACATAGGCTGAAGGTGAAAGGTTGGGAAAAATCATATCACTCATATGGACTTCAGAAACAAGCAGGAGTGTCCATACTCATATCAAATAAAATAGATTTCAAGCCAAAGTTAATCAAAAGGGATAAAGAGGGACACTACATACTGCTTAAGGGAACCATACACCAACAAGACATAACAATCATAAATATTTATGCCCCAAACAATGGTGCAGCTATGTTCATCAAACAAACTCTTCTCAAGTTCAAGAGTCTAATAGACCACCATACAATAATCATGGGAGACTTCAACACACCTCTCTCGCCACTGGACAGATCTTCCAAACAAAAGTTGAATAAGGAAACTATAGAACTCAATAACACAATTAATAACCTAGACTTAATTGACATATATAGAGTATACCACCCAACATCAAGCAGTTACACTTTTTTCTCAGCAGCACATGGATCCTTCTCAAAAATAGATCATATATTATGTCACAGGGCAACTCTTAGACAATATAAAGGAGTAGAGATAATACCATGCATCTTATCTGATCATAATGGAATGAAACTGAAAATCAACGATAAAAGAAGGAAGGAAAAAGCATACATCACTTGGAGAATGAACAATAGGTTACTGAATGATCAATGGGTTATAGAAGACATCAAGGAGGAAATTAAAAAATTCTTAGAGATAAATGAAAACACAGACACAACATATCGGAATCTATGGGACACATTGAAAGCAGTTCTAAGAGGAAAATTCATTGCTTGGAGTTCATTCCTTAAAAAAAGAAAAAACCAACAAATAAATGATCTCATACTTCATCTCAAAATCCTTGAAAAAGAAGAGCAAAACAACAGCAAAAGAAGTAGAAGGCAAGAAATAATTAAAATCAGAGCTGAAATTAATGAAATCGAAACAAAAGAAACAATTGAAAAAATTGACAAAACTAAAAGTTGGTTCTTTGAAAAAATAAACAAAATCGACAGACCCTTAGCCATGCTAGCGAAGAGAAGAAGAGAGAGAACTCAAATTACTAGCATACGGGATGAAAAAGGCAGTATCACAACAGACACTTCAGAAATACAGAAGATAATCAAAAACTATTTTGAATCCTTATACTCCAATAAATTAGAAGATAGTGAAGGCATAGATAAATTTCTTAAGTCATATGATCTGCCCAGATTGAGTTAGGAGGATATAGACAACCTAAACAGACCAATATCAATTGAGGAAATAGAGGAAACCATAAAAAGACTACCAACTAAGAAAAGCCCAGGACCGGATGGGTATACAGCAGAATTTTACAAAACCTTTAAAGAAGAACTAATACCAATACTTTTCAAGCTACTTCAGGAAATAGAAAAAGAGGGAGAACTTCCAAATTCATTCTACGAGGCCAACATCACCCTGATACCTAAACCAGATAAAGACACTTCAAAGAAAGAAAACTACAGACCAATATCTCTAATGAACCTAGATGCAAAAATCCTCAATAAAATTCTGGCGAATCGGATACAAAAACATATCAAAAAAATTGTGCACCATGATCAAGTAGGATTCATCCCTGGGATGCAAGGCTGGTTCAATATACAGAAATCAATAAATGTTATTCACCACATCAATAGACTTAAAAATAAGAACCATATGATCATCTCGATAGATGCGGAAAAAGCATTCGACAAAGTACAGCATCCCTTTATGTTCAAAACTCTAGAAAAACTATGGATAACAGGAACATACCTCAATATTGTAAAAGCAATCTATGCTAAGCCTCAGGCTAGCATCATTCTGAATGGAGAAAAACTGAAGGCATTCCCTCTAAAATCTGGAACAAGACACGGATGCCCTCTCTCTCCACTTCTGTTCAACATAGTTCTCGAAACACTGGCCAGAGCAATTAGACAGACGAAAGAAATTAAAGGCATAAAAATAGGAAAAGAAGAACTTAAATTATCACTATTTGCAGATGATATGATTCTATACCTAGCAGACCCAAAAGGCTCTACAAAGAAACTATTAGAGCTAATAAATGAATTCAGCAAAGTGGCAGGATATAAAATCAACACGCATAAATCAAAGGCATTCCTGTATATCAGGGACAAATCCTCTGAAATTGAAATGTGGACAACCACTCCATTCACAATATCTTCAAAAAAAATAAAATAAAATACTTGGGAATCAACCTAACAAAAGAGGTAAAGACTTATACAATGAAAACTACAGAACCCTAAAGAGAGAAATAGAAGAAGATCTTAGAAGATGGAAAAATATACCCTGTTCATGGATAGGCAGAACTAACATCATCAAAATGGCGATATTACCAAAAGTTCTCTATAGGTTTAATGCAATGCCAATCAAAATCCCAACGGCATTTCTTGTAGAAATAGAGAAAGCAATCATGAAATTCATATGGAAAAATAAAAGACCCAGAATAGCAAAACAATGCTAAGCAGGAAGTGTGAATCAGGCGATATAGCGATACCAGACTTCAAACTATACTACAGAGCAATAGTAACAAAAACAGCATGGTACTGGTACCAAAACAGGCGGGTGGACAAATGGTACAGAATAGAGGACACAGAAACCAATCCACAAAACTACAACTATCTTATATTTGATAAAGGGGCTAAAAGCATGCAATGGAGGAAGGATAGCATCTTCAACAAATGGTGCTGGGAAAACTGGAAATCCATATGCAACAAAATGAAACTGAATCCCTTTCTCTCGCCATGCACAAAAGTGAATTCAAAATGGATCAAGGAGCTTGATATCAAATCAGAGACACACCGTCTGATAGAAGAAAAAGTTGGCTACAATCTACATTCGGTGGGGTCAGGCTCCAAATTCCTCAATAGGACACCCATAGCACAAAAGTTAATAACTAGAATCAACAAATGGGACTTACTCAAACTAAAAAGTATTTTCTTAGCAAAAGAAACAATAAGAGAGGTAAATAGGGAGCCTACACCCTGGGAACAAATCTTTACTCCTCACACTTCAGATAGAGACCTAATATCCAGAGTATACAAAGAACTCAAAAAATTAGACAATAAGAGAACAAACAACCCAATCAACAAATGGGCCAAGGACCTGAACAGACACTTCTCAGAGGAGGACATACAATCAATCAACAAGTACATGAAAAAATGCTCACCATCTCTAGCAGTCAGAGAAATGCAAATCAAAACCACCCTAAGATACCATCTCACTCCAGTAAGATTGGCAGCCATTATGAAGTCAAACAACAACAAGTGCTGGCGAGGATGTGGGGAAAAGGGTACACTTGTACATTGCTGGTGGGACTGCAAATTGGTGCAGCCAATTTGGAAAGCAGTATGGAGATTTCTTGGAAAGCTGGGAATGGAGCCACCATTTGACCCAGCTATTCCCCTTCTTGGTCTATTCCCTAAAGACCTAAAAAGAGCATACTACAGGGACACTGCTACATTGATGTTCATAGCAGCACAATTCACAATAGCAAGACTGTGGAACCAACCTAGATGCCCTTCAATAGACGAATGGATAAAAAAAAAAAATGTGGCATTTATACACAATGGAGTATTACTCTGCATTAAAAAATGACAAAATCATAGAATTTGCAGGGAAATGGATGGCATTAGAGCAGATTATGCTAAGTGAAGCTAGCCAATCCCTAAAAAACAAATGCCAAATGTCTTCTTTGATATAAGGAGAGTAACTAAGATCAGAGTAGGGACGAAGAGCAGGAGAAGAAGATTAACATTTAACAGGGATGAGAGGTGGGAGGGAAAGGGGGAGAGAAGGGAAATTGCATGGAAATGGAAGGAGACCCTCAGGGTTATACAGTGGAGGGGGTAGAGAGAGAGGAGGGGAGGGGAGGGGAGAGGTGGGGAGGGGGGAGGGGGGAGGATGGGAAAGGCAGCGGAGCACAACAGACACTAGTATGGCAATATGTAAATCAATGGATGTGTAACTGATGTGATTCTGCAATCTGTGTATGGGGTGAAGGTGGGAGTTCATAACCCACTTGAATCAAAGTGTGGAATATGATATGTCAAGAAATTTGTAATGTTTTGAACAACCAACAATAAAAAATAAAAAAATTAAAAAAAAGCACAGAACAGGTAAATCATCAAAAAAAAAAAAGAGTAACTGTATCTTTTTTATATGAGAAGAGTCACTGTGTTGAACAAGGCCTATGCAAATATAATTGTATAACTACCCAGAGATGCATTGACTATGTTTATTTTATTGTTTCTTCTAATGAAAATATGGCTAATAACAAATTTTTAAAAAGATAAACATTTTTCCTCTCTAAAAAAAAAAAAAAAAGTATTACATGACAATTTTTCTATTTCATGAGGAATGCCACTGGGATTTTGATTGGAATTGCATTAAATTTGTATAGTACTTTTAGTTGTATGGGTCATTTTGACAATATTAATTCTGCCTATCCAAGAATAAGGAAGATCTTTCCATCTTCTAATCTCTTCTTTAATTTTTTTTCTTTAGTGTTCTGTAGTATTGATTGTACAGGTCTTTAACCTCTTATGTTAAGTTGATTCCCAAGGAATTTATTTCTCAGTATTTTTGAGGCTATTGTAAATGGGGTAATTTTTCTCATTTCTCTTTCAGAGGATTTGTCACTGATATTCAGAAATGCCTTTGATTTATGGATGTTGATTTTATATCCTGCTACTCTGCTGAATTCATGTACTAGTTCTAGAAGGTGCTGGTGGAATTTTTAGGTCTTCTAGGGATAGAATCATATTGTTGGCAAACAGTGCTAATTTGAGTTCCATTTTTCCTTTCCATATTCATTGAATTTCTTTCATCTGTTTAATTGCTCTGGCCAGTGTTTCAAGAACTATGTTAAATAGAAGTGGTGAAAGGGGCCATCCCTTTCTTGTTCCAATTTTTAGAGGGAATGCTTTTAATTTTTCTCCATTTAGAATGATGTTGGCCTGATGTTTATTAGCATAGATAGTTTTTACAATGTCAAGATATGTTCCTGTTATACCTAGTTTTTCTAGTTTTTTGAACATGAAGTGGTGCTGTATTTTATTGAATGCTTTTTCTGCATCTATAGAGATTATCATATGTTTCTTTTTTATTATTATTATTTATTTATTATTTTTATGTGGTGCTGAGGATCAAACCCAGGGCCTTGCATGTGCGAAGTGAGCACTCTACCACAGAGCCATAATCCCAGCCCCTGATCATATGATTCTTAACTTTAAGTCTATTGATGTGATGGATAACATTTATTGATTTCCATATGTTGAACAAACTTGCATCCCTGGGAATAAAGCCCAGTTGATCATGGTGCATAATCTTTTTGATAGTTTTTATATTATATTTGCTATAATTTTATTGAAAACTTTTTTAAAATCTATGTTCACTAGAGATATTGGTCTGAAGTTTTCTTTCTTTAACATACCTTTGTCTGGTTTTGGAATCAAGATATACTGGCCTTATAGAATAAGTTTGGAAGTGTTTCTTCTTTTTGTATTTTATGAAATAACTTGATTATTATTGGTATTAGTTCTTCTTTGAACATCTTGTAGAATTCAGCTTTATATCCATCTGGCTCTGGGCTTTTTCTGATTGGTAGGCTTATGATGGTGTCTTCTATTTCAGTGCTTGAAATTTATCAGTTTAAATTGTATACATCATCCTGATTTAGTTTGAGCAAATCATGGAACTCTAGAAATTTATCAATGCCTTTGAGATTTTCTATTTTATTGGAGTACACGTTTTCAAAATAATTTCTAATTATCTTCTGTATTTCTTTAGTGTCCATCTTGATATTTCCTTTTTCATCACAGACATTAGTTATTTGAATTTTCTCTCTCCTATTTGTTACATGGCTAAGGCTTAATTAATTTTATTTATTTTTCAAATAACCAACTTTTTGTTTTGTCAATTTTTTCAATTATTTCTTTTGTTTCAATTTCATTAGTTTCAGTTCTGATTTTAATTATTTCCTGACTTTTACTGCTTTTGGTGTTGATTTGTTCTTTTTTCTAGGGCTTTGAGATGTAATGTTAGGTCATTTGTTTGTTGACTTTTTTTTTTAAGCAATGGACTTTATGGAATGAACTTTCTTCTTAGTACTGCTTTCATAGTGTCCCAGACATTTTGATAGATTATATCTGTGTTCTCATTCAACAGTAAGAATTTTTTATTCTCCTCTTTGATGTCTTTTGCAACCCATTATTCATTCAATAACATATTATTTATTCTCTAGTATTGGGACAGCTTCTTTTTTTAAATTTTATCATTGATTTCTAATTTCATTCCATTATGATCTGATATAATGCAGGGTAGTATCTTTCCGTTTTTTATTTGCTATTTGCTTTGTGGCATACTTGAGAGGAATTGGTATGGTCTATTTTAGAGAAGGATCCATGTGCTGATGAAAAGAAATGTATTCACCCCTTGATGGATGAAATATTCTATATATGCCAGTTGAGTCTCAGTTATTGATTGTATTATTGAGTTCTATAGTTTCCTTGTTCAGCTTTTGTTTGGAAGATGTATCCAATCATGAAAGAGGTGTATTAAAGTCACCGAGAATTATTGTGTTGTATTCTATTTGACTCCTGAACTTGAAAAGAGTTTCTTTGATGAAGGTAGTTTCTTCATTATTTGGGCCATATTTATTTATAATTGTTATGTCTTCTTGATGTATGTTCTCTTTAGCAATAAAAAGTTCCTTCTTTATCCCTTTTAATTAACTTAGGCTTGAAGTCTACTTTATTTGATATGAGGATTGTAAACACTGCTTGTTTCCACAGTCCATGAGAGTGGTATGTTTTTTCTTAACCTTTCACCTTCAGTCTGTGGTTGTTCTTTTCTGTGAGATGAGTCTATTGGAAACAGCATATTATTCACTATTTTTTAAATTCAATCTGTCAGTCTGTGTCTTTTGATTGGTAAGATTATGTTATTAACATTCAGGGTTATTATTGAGACATGATTTGTATTCCCAGCCATTTTTGTTCATTTTTGGTACTTAACTTGACTTGGTTTCTCCTTTGATTAGTTTTTATTTTAATGTAATGTGTCTCTATGCTGATTTTCATTGTTGTTTTTCATTTTCTTCTCCTACAATATTTTGCTGAGGAAGTTCTGTAGTGTAGGCTTTCTAGCTGTAAATTCTTTTAGCTTTTGTTTATCGTGGAAGGTTCTTATTTCATCATCAAATCTAAAGCTTAATTTTGTTGGATATAAGATAATAGGTTGGCATCCATTTTCTTTTAGAGCTTGTTATATGTTGTTCCAGGATCTTCTAGCTTTTGGGGTTTGGATTAAAAAATCTGCAGATATCCTAATTGGTTTTCCGCTGTATGTAATCTGATTCCTTCTGTGTGTGTGTGTGTGGTTTTTAAAGTTCTCTCCTTATTCTGAATGCTTGGCATTTTTATTATAATATGCCTTGGTGTGGATCTGTTGTGATTTTTGTACATTTGGCATCCTGTAAACCTCTTGTATTTGGTTTTCCAATTCATTCTTCATGTTTGGAAAATTTTCTGGTATGATTTCATTGAACAGATTGTTCCTTCCTTTGGTTTGGCATTCTATGCCTTTCTCTGTCCCAACAATTCTTAAATTTTGTCTTTTTATGTTATCCCATATTTCTTGAATATTCTTCTCGTGATTTCTTACCATCGTCACTGTGTGATCTACATCCTTTTCAAGATTATATATTTTGTATTCATTGTCTTAGATCCTGTGTTCCAAGTGGTCTAATCTGTTGGTGGATGCTTTCAATTCAGTTTATTTTTTCTTTCATTTCAAGGATTTTTGTTAGTTTTTTTTCCCCTAGACACTCTATCTCCTTATTGAAGTAATCTTTTGCTTCCTGTATTTGCTTATGTAAGTCTTTATTGAAATGATCTTTTGTTGCTTGTATTTGCTGTCTTATATCATCCTTTAATTTATCCTTTTAATTATATACATCCTGAGCTTCTTCTCTGTTATTGCTTCTGTTGTGCTGACCATGGAGTCTAATAATGTAGTATCTTGATTTGTTTGTATTACTTTTTTCCTGTGTTTTTTTTTTTTTTTTTCATTTTGTTCATGTGTCTTCCCTTCTAGCACTGCAGATCTGAGGCATTACCATTTTAATGCTATAGGCTTATAGTGCCCCTGCAGGGTTCAAATACCTCTCCTTTTAGGGGAAAAACATTGTTAATAGTTCCCAATACAAGCAATATACAACCTTAAATCAAAGAGTTGTTATAAAGATGTATATTGTTACCATTTTGTCACAATATACAGAAATGGTGAGTTCAATTATCATCTACAATATAAAGAGTTTGTTTGTAAATGGGTTTACAGTTTCTGATGGTGGAGAAAGAACCAGGAGTGAGGTGTAAGATGAGTTTTTGAGGGAGTAGAAGGTGAGGATATGAAGTTATTAGATTTTAGGAAGTGTGGAAGAGGAATCTAAAGAAGATGGTTAGTAGCAGAAGAGGAAGGAAGTATTTTGGGGAGACAAGTAAGTAGAAAGACAATAGAGTACATAAAACAAACACATATAAATATTAAGAAACATAAAAAATGTTAAAATAGGAGATTAAAGAATATACAACACAACTGTAATATACTATTCAGATACCCCAGTCTGCTCAGTATCCTAATTCAACAGTATTTGGTTTCACAAATGTTGGGGATGTGAGAGCGGGAGAATAGAGAGGGAGGAAAAAAGAAAAAAAAAATCGAAAGAAGAAACAAGAATTGTTTTGGTTTAAGATTAGTATCTTTTCTGCTTCCCTTCTCATCCAGTAGGTGGGGTTGTCTGTTGTTTGCTGGTTTTTCCACCCTCAGGAGTGTGAAAGTTACTAGCATGGGAGGGATGGTCTTGGCTGCTGGGCACCAGAAAGTGGAGTATGGCACCACCTGGTTCCAGATGGAAGACTGTGCCCCAAGGATCTCCTTTGGGGTCCACTCATGTGAAGTGGGTTCTTGGTCTTATCTCCTTATATCGCCTGTAGACCTCACAGTTCCTGCTCTCTAGTTTAGTCTCTAAACTGTATCTCACTTACCCTCTCCCTTTCTACTTACTAATCAGGGACATTTCTCTCTGGAGATCTTGTGGGTTGCATTCTGGGGGCTGTGCACCTATCTTGGAGAGCTGTTTTACATTAGGCAGGCACTGTGTGAGGTTAGCGGCTGCCAGGTACAAAGGGGAGTGGGAGAGTATCAGTACCTGCCCAGCCAGTATTCCAAGCTGGGAGTTGCCCCAACTAAAGATTGCAAGGAAGGTGTCCCAAGATGGAGGCAATTGATTTCAGTGATTGAGTGTCAAATGTGTGTGTGTGTGTGGTGGGGGAGGCATTGTGTGATGTGTTCAAAGATGCAACTCTATGGCATGCAGTGTTGTGGCTGTAAGCTGTCTCTGGACCAAGTGTGGGTCTCTGCTGGTTTTGGCAGGACTGTTATGAGCTTACCAGGGCTCCAAGGGTGTTGGCAGGGCTGTCTTGGGCCTGTCTGTGATCCACATGTGTCCCATTACAAACATTCTTTATCCTTTATGTAACTTCAGCACAGTGTCTTACTCATAGTAAATACTAAAGAGTTTTAATGAAATAATCAAAACCTTTCAAAGCTTTCCAAATAATTAGAATAAATTCAAATGCCTTGTCATATTCTTGAAGTGTCTGTGAATGTTTTTAACCTCAGCTTATTCTCTTTCTTCCTAGCTTACGTGGTTAAATTTCTTTCATATCCTGGAACTCTCCAAATTGTTTCTCAACACAGGGGCTTTGCAACTGCTTTATCTTTTCCCTGATTATTATTTCCTTGGTGTGTTTCTTAGTGCACTCCCCATTTTTCTGAAATCATCTTAAATGTCATATTTTAAATTTTTTGTTCTGACTATACTATCAATGCTAAACTTCCATGTCATTCTATATCATAATATTATATTTTCTACATCTTGCTTGGTTCATTTTTCTCTTGTTTCTTCTTTCTAAAAGTATATAAATTTGAAGTCAGTTTTATTAAGACTCAGTGTTATGTATTTGAAGATGCAGTCCCACCATCAAAGCATTGTTTTTGGTTAAAAAAAATTCTTTTAAAAAATGTTGGACTTTAGTTTAAAGCAAAGCAGAATTATACAGTGTGACTCGTAAATTAACAATGACAGTTTGGAGGCAGTATAGATTTTAAGAATCAGACTTTGCTGTCAGAATATTTGGGTTTCGGTTCCAATTCTGCCACCTATTGATTGTGAAGTAAACATGACTTTGGAACCCCTTGCAGTTTCTAATTACGTTTGTTGAGTTTATTTTATATTATGAGCTCACTCATACTCTTAAATGTATCCTGGGTTAGAAGGAAAATTGTCTCCCAACTCACAAGTTAGCTTTTCTTCCATGTAACAAAACTTTCTTGACTAATTTTATGACATGTAAAATAAAAATAAATATTATTCCTAACTACTGTAAATCTTGAGAGTTTTAGATAATTAGATGGTTCCTTACATCATATATACGTAGAATAAATATATGTATATATGTATATACACACATATTTACACACAAATACACATATATACTACACTGTATGTGTGTGTGTGTGAGATAGAACCCAAACTAATATATTTATTCCTTATTAACAAACCTTATCTTTTTAAAAAAAATATCTCATTGGCCCATTTACTATATAGTTGTTAGTGTATGGTTTGAAGAATACAGACATACAGGTGCTAAATATCAAAGCTTCATCTGATAAGATGGGTAAATTAGGGGCTAACTATTTCTTTATAAAGAATAAAGCATACTGTACATTTACACTAGAGATCCAATACTATACTTCTCAAAACCCACATACTTGCTTGTGGGTAGCAACATCAAGAAAGAAACTACAAAATCTTTCCAGTAATACTGTTAATGTAATAGGCAAATAATTTTTCTGGGCTTATGGTATATATCAATAGAAAAAATAATTTCAAATAGATAATAATTCATTTAAATGCAATTGTATGAAACACAATTTATAAGCCTTGTTTATTTCATTTTTCCTACACCAAAATTTTCTTTTTTGGATCTTGTGACTTTTATGTTCTTATTCATTTTATATTTCATTTATAATTTTTAATAAAAATTACAAGATCTATTTTACTTATATTTATTTATATTGCATAATTGGAATTACTATCATGATATATCAACAGTGACAGAAAGGAAAAAAAACACTACCATATATTCAACAGCAAAGGTTGTGAACTAAAAATTCTTAACATCTAAAATAGAACACAATTAATTTTAATAAGCTAAAGTGCAACAGTAAGGCAAAAAGACAAGGTATGTGATAAGCAGCTGTGGGACCTAAAGGTCAATGCTAAACACGATTCTCATTTACCCTTTTACTTTTAGTGTCAGGGCCTTGTTCTGGCAACAAACCCCTGAGATTTCTCAAGCCATCCTTTTGTACTGAGCTACCTTGCTAATTTAAAAGCCTTAGTGATTATGCTCTGTTATGATATTAATGGAAAGGTCAATGAATTCATGAAAATACTTTTTTTTTCATTTTTATGACATTCTGAACCTTTTCTCCTTTTACAATTTTCAATAAGAAACTGATCATCAGAGTCATTTTGCATAATAAATGAATTTAAGCAGTCACCCTTTGTGATAATATCACTTTCACTTGTCCTGTTGTGTTCTCAAAGTATAGGGTGAGGATCTCAGAATTGTTTGATACTGTACATTTTCTTATTTTAAATAACAACAAGTGTGCTAATAAAGAAAGAAAAAAAGGAGAAATTGATTTTTAATAAGACAAGATACAATTTAGAAGATGAAAAGGTTAAAATTTATTCTCAGAATTTCATATTAAGGGCTGACATGGTGATTGCTAATATTCTAGAATTCTGTCAGCATTTTATATTGAAGTTATTATTGTGCACCATATCTGAAAGACCACAGTGATGGAAAGCAAAGGAAGCTTGAGGTAAGAGACTAAAGGAATGAAAACATTATATACAACAAAATAGAAAATCATAATAATGTATAATTCTATTCCTAGCATATATATAATTCTGTAAGTCACAACAATGTTTACATTTTCCCATATACCATGCTCATAATGAAAGAAGCATTTCAATATTTTCTCATTATGTGACAAAAGAAATGTCTTGGATATTGAGCCATGTCATACATTCTTTTCCACTGGAACACATTAAACAATGGAACCCCTCTCTGTATTTGACCAATATGACAATAAAAACCCATTCAGTGATAATAATGGTGTGAATATTTTCTGAGTTTTGTGCGAATATTAATTATAATTTAAAGTATAGTTTATGATTTCAAGCAATTTTGAGCAATTTTGGTTTGCACTTTGATTATAGGCTTTATATTTCCCTTTGTGCAGAACTAGTTAATCAGCTTTTATTGTGGCAAAGTTCTCTCATATCTAAGGACAAAATCTGGCTGAGTACTTTCATGGTCAATATTTATAGAGTCCAAGAATCTTCAGATGTTTTTTTTCCCTTTATTTAATCAGCAAATGATTATAGAGTACAGCTTACCAAGTTTCATATTAGATAATTCTACAACTCTGGACAAGGTGTTATTTCCACTTTGTAGCCTGAATTCATACTAGAACATGAGCACCCTGGAAAAGCAAACACCAGGAGGCTTCATATCATTCCCAGATATTTAGTTCCAAAATGTACAAACATATAGTCAACACACACACACACACCATGCATAAAACACACATACCACATCCCATTACATCTACACAGACACATCATATCACACACAAAAACCACGCATAAATATGCCATATACTACACACACACATACTTTATATATGTAACACACAATCTATCTTTACCTCTCACACTCACATATGCAGGTGCATAAACAAATGTACACATGAATACAAAACAGTATAAGTGAAAACATGTAGAAACAAGGAAGAATAGGGTTAAGGGATTAAATGTGATTCTAAGAGAGACATCACAAACAAGTAAATTTAAAAAATAAAAAAAATAAATAAGAATTAAAATGTTATAGGAATTTAAAAAATAGCTACAAGAAATTACCTTCAAGTCTTTGACAATAAATTTTAATCTTTTTTGGGGGGTACTGGGGAATGGACTCAGAAGCACTCAACCATTGAGCCATATTCCTAGCCCTATTTTTGTATTTTCTTTAGTGACAGAGTCTCACTAAGTTGTTTGGTGCCTCACTTTTGCTGAGGCTGGCTTTAAACTAGTTATCCTCCTGCCTCAGCCTCCCCAGTCACTGGGATTAAAGGTATATGTCACTGTGTCAGGCAGTAACTTGTAATCTTGATAGAAACATTTCTAAAAATAATCGTAATTAAAATTACCCTCAGTAGATATTACATTTATCCATGGGTTTTATTGAGTACATTTAAAAGATAAGCTACAGATGTACAAATAGTATTTGGAACACCCATGTTTTTAGATACTGTCTAAACCATATACAGAAATACTATAAGTAAAACAAGATATATGCCAAATAAAATAAAATAAAAACAAGAAAAGTAGAAGAGCAGAAAGAAAGTTAGTCAAAAGGTTTAATACAGCCAGGCATGATGACACACACCTGTAATTCCAGAGGCCTACAAGAATGAAACAGTAGGATCATGAGTTAAAAGCCAGTCTCTGCAAAAGTGAGACAGACCCTAAGCAACTCAGTGAGACTATGTCTCTAAATCAAATACAAAACGGGGCTGGGTACATGTATGACTGCACATATGGTGTGACAGTACACTGTGTACAACCATAGAAATTTGAAGTTGTGCTGCAATTGTGTACAATAAATCAAAATGCATCCTGCTGTTATATATACCTAGTTAAAATAATTATATTAATTTAAAAAGACTATTTGGGGAGCTGTTTTGTTTTGCATATCCTAGTCCAATCTTACCTTATCCCAAGGCACAAAACAGATTTGGATAAAATCATAAAACATTCACACTGGAAAGATATTCTTGTAAATTTATTTTTCATGATTTTCAGTTACATACTCCATTGAGAATCTCCAAACAATATGAAGCTTTATGGAGGAGTTGTTTACAATTTTATAAATTTCATATATGTCTTGTAGTTACATAATTGTTCTAAAGAAAAAATTAAGAAGGTAAGGAATAAGAAAAAAAAGGCTGGGGATATGTGGTTCAAAGGTTAAGTGACCTTGAGTTCAATCCCTGGTAATAACAACAACAAAAACAAATTAAAACAAACAAAGAAAGAAAGAAAAACCATTTAGTACTTCAGAAAAGAGGAAAAGAGAAAAAATAAGTTGCCCATGGTTTCATTAAATTAGCATTATTTATATTTGTAACTAAAGAATGCAAAATACATCCATAGTGCAAAATTATTGAATACGTGGAAGTCTGGAAAACATAAAGTTCTGTTAATATCAAGTGGTTGTGAAAGAAGAAGCAATGGAAGCATGAATAAGGGGTTGTTTGCTGTACAATTTTCTGTAATTATATATACCAAAATACTTTGAAAAACAATTTGGGTTGACATCCAGTTCTAAGTAACCATTTAACCCCTTGCAATATAACAAGGGATTATATTGTACTGCAATAAATAGGATAAAAAGAAAACTAATTCAAATATATAAGCCATGTCATACATTCTTTTCCACTGGAACACATTAAACAATGGAACCCCTCACTGTATTTGACCAATATGACCTAGACTCCAACTTAGTATTCAGGAACAGAGAAAAAATAAGTTGTTGAACCTTAACTGATCCTACAAAATATTATTCTTGAAAAAAAGTAGTTTAGAATAGCAGTGAAAATTAATTAATTAAAATGATATAAACAGAAATTGATTGATTTCATTATAGTACTGAAGGAAAAAGATTGTTGAAAAAACAGAATCCATTACATTATATAAATTTTTATAGTAAACAATATCTTATTAAGAGATGCAAACATGTAGCAAGACTATGAAGGTAAAAAGGAGAATGATATATAAAGAACTGAAGAGGAAGATTTTCTGTGAGAAGGAACAGAAAAGTATGAGATCTCAGCAAACTGCAAAGAGAATGGGGTGTTATTGCCTTCGTGTTTCTCATATATGTATATTTTTTACCATCACATTACAGAATGATCAAAAAATTGTATTCATCTGGAAGCACTGACAACAATTAAAAAAAAGAATAAAATGTTTATTGTGTAAAGCACATGATATTTTCATGCAAGTCACATGTGGAAATGCTATTTAGACAGCAAGAAATTAAAGACCTTAGAAGATGGAAAGATCTCCCTTGTTCTTAGATAGGAAGAATTAATATTGTCAAAATGACCATACTACCAAAAACACTATACAAACTTAATGCAATTCCAATCAAAATCAAAATCCTGATGGCATTACTCATAGAAATAGAAAAAGCAGTCATGAAATTCATCTGGTAAAATAAGAGAGCCAGAATAGCTAAAGCCATCCTTAGCAAGAAGAGTGAGGCAGGTGGCATCAGTATACCAGACCATATATTATACTACAGAACAATAGTTACAAAAACAGCATGGTACTGGCACCAAAATAGGCTGGTAGACCAAAGACACAGAATAAAGGACACAGAGAATAAACCACAAAATTACAGTTATCTTATGTTAGACAAAGGCGCCAAAAATATACATTAGAGAAAAGATAGCCTTTTCAACAAATGGTACTGGGAAAGCTGGAAATCCATATGCAACAAAATGAAATTAAGTCCCTATCTCTCACCATGCACAAAACTCAACTCAAAATGAATCAAGAACCTAGGAATTAAACCAGAGACACTGCACATATTAGAAGAAAAAGTAGGCCCAAATCTCCATCATGTTGGATTAGGCTGCAACATCCCTAGACTCCTGTAGCACAAGAATTAAAATCAAGACTCAAAAAATGGTATAGATTAAAACTAAAAAGCTTCTTAGCAAAAGAAGCAATCAGTGAGGTGAATAGAGAGCCTATATCTTGGGAAAAAATTGCACCACACATACAACAGATACAGCACTAATCTCTAGGTTATATAAAGAATTCAAAAAGCTAAACACCAAAAACCAAATAACCCAATCAATAAATGGACCAAGGAACTAAAAAGACACCTCTCAGAAGATGATATACAATCAGTCAACAAATATATGAAAAAATGTTCAACATGTCTAGCAATTACAGAAATGCAAATCAAAACTACTCAAAGTTTTCATCTCACTCCAGACAAATGACAGCTATTAAGAACACAAACAACAATAAGTGTTGGCGAGGATTTGGGGGAAAAAGGAACACTCATACACTGCTGGTGGGACTGCCCATTGATGCAGCCAATATGAAAAACAATATGGAAATTCCTTGAAAAACTGAGAATGGAACCACTATTTGACCCAGCTATCCCACTCCTTAGTCTATACTCAAATGACTTAAAAACAGCATACTACAGGATCAAAGCCATATCAATGTTTATAGTAGCAGAATTCACAATAGCTAAACTGTGGAACCAAACTGGATGCCCTTCAATACATGAGTGGATAAATAAACTGTGGTATATATACACAATGAAATATTACTCAGCAATAAAAGATAATAAAATTATGGCATTTGTAGGTAAATGGATAGAGTTGGAGAATAAAATGCTAAGTGAAATTAGCCAAACCCTAAAAACCAAGTGTAAATGTGTTCTTTGATATAAGGATGCTGATTCATAATGGATGGGGGGAGGGTATGGGAGGAATAGATGAACTTTAGGTAGGACAAAACGGAGGGAGGTGAAGGGAGGTATCATGGAGGTAAAAAAAGATGGTGGATTGATATGGACATCATATTACCCAAGTACATTTATGAAGACACGGATGGTGTAAACATACTTTGTTTACAATCAGAGATATGAAAAATTGTTCTCTATATGTGCAATATGAGTTTTAATGCATTCTGCTATCATATATAACAAATTAGAACTTAAGAAAATGTTATTTAGGCATGTAAAGCAGGTTCTCTGTGCTTTGGTTACTGCTTCAGCAGACTGTGTCTTAGGCTGCACATTGCCCACCTTTGGTGAAAGAAAATACAGAAGAAATAATATGAAATGATTTTTTACTTACAGATAAATAGTAAAGATCAGTAGACATCTAGGATTTGGGGTGAGCTGCCCCTTTCTCCCCCTTTACACACACATTAAGGCTAAGGAAAGCTACCTGGGACAGGTGGAATTTCACTTGCAGCACATTAGAGGGTCCGGGACAAACAGCCTGCTGAGTTTTTTACTCCAGGGAAACATGATAGCTGGGTAAAAAACATTGAGTCCATCCTAGGACGGATTGAAGCAAAGCCTGGACTGGGCAGTGAGTTTCATATTTCAGCACATTACCTTCCTAGCACATTTACAGTTATTTTTGAGAACCACAAAGAAGAAAGGGGAGAAATGTGTCTATCGAAGAACACCAGGCAAATTAACCTGCAAGACAGACTTAGGTATTATATCTAAGTAGATGTCATGTAATAGAATATACATATAAAAAGAGATATCTTTGATTTACTTATAATATCTTATTAAATGCTTTTTATATAAAGATGCACTTACTATTTAATTATTTTAAAATAACTATTGGTACAATCACTTTAAAAAATACTGAATATTTTGTTCAATTCTTGCAGAAGTTTGGAATATTTGATAAAAAAAAAAAAAAGAATCTTTAAGAGTATGTTGAAAATCATCTCCATCCTTTGTGGATTGTAAAATAAAGATATTTTATAAATTCTTGAGAACCAAACTGGTAGATACATTAAACAAATGTAATAGTAAATCGCAAGAAATTCTTTTCATTATCTGCATTTTTAATTGTTTCATTTCTAAGTAAATGACAAGCTTTGAATCACTTATGATTACTGCAACACCAAAAAAAAAGATTTTGCATAAAGAGATATTTATCACCTTTTTAAACAATTTCAGTGAGATTTTCTGCATAACTTCAAACTAAAAGTGATCCAGAAATAGGTCACATATGATTGGAGACCATGGTACATGGGAAATGTTTGATTTCTTCCAGGTCAAGTTGGTATTTAAAAAAGAGAATATCTTTAACTTACAATCACATCAAAGTTATACCTTAGAAGAAAGAAATTGTGAGGAGCAATATCATAATTGTTCTCTAGGATAGTAAAACTTTCAAAGTCACCAAGATAGTATTCAAGTTCTTCCTGAATTTATGATAAATACTAAATTTTATATCTGATACCCTACCTATTCATTTTATCTTTCACATCTTTAAACACAAAATCAATATGAGTTACAATCTACTACTTATGCAAAAATTTATAGCAAATAAATAGAGAATATTAGTACTGGCAGTTTACTTAATGAGATGCTGCTTCAAATGTGCAAGCTTGGCAAATAACTTGTAAAGTGTCATTGGAAATTAAAAGTAGCAACATTTCATGAGAAGTTGCAGCATCCAGAGACTGAAAATATTTTAACACAATTCAAATTTCTAAACCTTTGCCTATTTAACAAGGTGATATAAACATATAGTCCAAAAATAGGAACAAATTATGCTATAACATCTGATTTTTCAAGAAAAAAAATAGGAAAATGATAAAATGGAATACTGCTTATGTGGTTCTGAATCTGCTATGTAAATTGCTATGATTTACTTTTATAAAAGTTCCATTTTTTTAACATTTCAGGCTTTATTTATCTTTATTTTTTACTTTTCTAAATCTTGAGCAGTAAAACTAAAAGTGATAGGTAGGCTTAGTTTAGATTCTACATAAAATTATATAAAACAGTTCTATATATATATAGTAGGTTAGCATGAATTGTTCTTTCCAGTTTCGGCTTCAAATCATTATACTTATTTATATTCATTAGTTTATTCTTCTTTGAAAGAGAGAATTTTTGTCAAACTTCAGACAATAAAATAAACTGATCTAACCCTAACCCTCAATAAAGAAAAATTATATTTTTATAATCAGAAAAAAGTATGACTCAATAAGCCTGCATTTGTTTGGTGTAAATCATCCTATCTCAAATCTCAGCCCCAAATTATCTTTTGATAATTTTGTTTTTCTGGTTACTACAATTTAAAAATCCAATAGCTGAGTAGGTATGTATGACAAAACATAAAAACTTAAGAAATTTCCTAGTCATAGTGAATCTTGTGCTCAGGCAAAAATTATAGAAACTGTATTCATTTTATGAATTAACTAAAGAATAAGGAGTTGCTTAAAATGAATGATGGGGTGGGGGGAATATGATTGATAATAGATCTCTGGGCTTTGCAGAACTTTACATGATTATGGAAACTAGAGACTTGAGTCAATCTGCTCACTACAGATTGTACCAAAACTCCTTCATAAATAATAAAATTTTAAAAATTTAACACTTAAATATTTCTTTTGCCCTTTCCAATTTCATATGGGATCAATTATCAATGTGAAAATTTATCCTATGAATTTTATAATATTTTAAATGTATATAAATACACATTCATAAAAACTTAAACAATACAGTAGCATATTACATACATATTTAAATATTTTTACTACTATTTCTCCTTTTTCTGGCTTCCACTATTAGGCCTTTTTTCAGAGGCCATTGGATATTTCAGCCTGGTATTTATTATTTTAAAGGTTTTTGCCGCAGTCTGGCTGGGCACAAAATAACCGAGCCGCCACACAGCCTTGTAGGTTCAAAACAGGAACTCCTTTATTCCCACACTCCCCCAAATGCCATGTACGCGACCTTCTCCCTGGACATACCACACACAAACCGGAAATCCCTCCTCCGGGAATCCCTCCTCCTTCCCCAACCAATGGGAACTCTCCAGGAATCCCCATGAGAACTCCAAAGTAGCAGGCCAGGGCGGACAGCAGGGGTCTAATATACAATTGAATACACAGCTTAACATAACCATTATCATCTCAATGGCTTGCTGGCGTCACCTCTCAACCACTCCGTTCTAGCAAAAATGCCATGCATCATTCCCACTTGGCTATGGCTCTCAGCAGGTTTTCACTACATCTATGTGTTTTCTCTCTTAATAAATTTTGAATTAAGTAATCCAAAATATATAGAGAAGTATTTTCTCTATCTTCCATCTTTTTTTTTCAATTTATTTTTATTGGTTCTTTTTAGTTATACATGACAGTAGAATCTATGGAACATATCTTGTTCTAATTCAGTCCCTAGTATCTCCCCTTTTCTCCCCCTATAATTTACTGATCTTCCTGCCATTTTCCAATAGTTATTTCTTTTTAATTAATTCCTTGTGGATGATGATTGCCTTTGGAAAACAAAGGTAAAAATATTATGTATAGTTTCCTACATTTTTCCATGTTTATAAAAGATACAATTAGGTATGCATGTGTGTATTTATTTACTTTTAAAATTTGTAAGATCTATAAAAAACCAATATTTTAAAACTTAAGCTTTCTTATTTTAATTGTACATTATACACAAATCCTAAGGAAGCTCTAATTCACTCATTCAGACATATAATACAGGACAAGGTGGGTATTCTATTCTTTAGCCACTTGTCCCTTTACTGCGAGCATTCATATTGTTTTCAGTTTTCTCCTAAAATGAAATAATGCTACATTACCTTGACAACATATTTGTTATTTTGTTTCTGAATAATAACATACTAAGTGAAGGATTATTTTACTTTATTTGTGCTTTAATTTTAAGCTTTTGCTAAAAGAGATGTTTTAATGACTTTTGCAGATTTTTATTAAAACATAATTTTAAATTATAAATTTGTGTTAATAATGAGGTAATCTTTGTTTTCTGATATTAAATCTTATATTTAAAACTATGAAAAGACCATTTGTTCAGGGGTTTATTTTAGTTCTTGATCCCTACTTGTTACTAAGATTTATTCTTAATTTAAATAGAACATGTTCCTTTCATTAATTTACATATTTAATTTCTGCTGCTATTTTTCATAGTACTTACCTTTTCCTTATAACTGCTCACTGCTACTAAAACAGAACTCAATATTTTAATCAGTTCATCAAATTACTGTTGTTTACCTACCACTACCAAGATAGGACTTTGGAGTTTTATTGATTTGCATAATTTTTCTTTGCCAATACATCAGATAGAAAATTCAGATCATTTGCATTTCTGTTATTAACTTTAAGGATAGTGACACCTTTTCTTCTTTTAGAGTCACTTTCAAAAGAGTCACTCTACACTATATGATAAGTTAATATTTGTATTTTCACTATTCCTTGATGTAAGTAACAATTTATTTCCTCATTTTGCTTTTATGGAGTAAAAAATATTCATGGTACAAATTTGTAATAAAGAGTCAAACTCTATTTATAATATGACCACTGACAAATTTCAGGTTCTACTCCACCATTTTCCTTTTTGTTCCACCTCTGGTAGTTGATAACAAAGCTTAAAGACTTCTTTACTTGGCACAAATAGAATTTGCACATGGATTCTTCATCCAGGCCCCAGCTGATAACTCTCAAATCTATTGTTTTACTGCACACCAAACCTGTGTTTTTCTTGTGGAATAATTATGTTTTTTTATTACATGAGTGATAAACTTTATTTCTTATCCTTTGTTGCCTGTGCACCACCTATTCTTATATTTATAACTTCCAGTGGGAGCAGGGAGGCTCTCCCAAGTCCTCAGAGAACATTAATTGCCCAAATCAACCAATGTTCTATCTAGTAGTCTTTCATGTGGCTTCCTAGGGTAAGGCATTGTTGGATTTTTTGTTTGTTTGTTTTTGTAGCAGAGAAGGGAGAATCTGTACATAACACAAGATAATGTTAATACAACATAAAAACTTAAGACCAAGACCCAAGAATATAAGGAAATGCTAATAAAAATTAATTTGAAATTTTTTTCTTTTCTATTGTTTTTTTTTATTTTTTATACTTTAGTTTTTCTAGTTTTTAAACATAAAAAATAATGCATAATTTATTATAGTAATGATAGAATATGCTTTTGATATTTTTATTGGTACTCTATATTTTTTAATTAATGTACAGTTTACAATAAAGGCTGTAGTGAATATTATTATTGGTACCATTTTAGAGATAGTGAAATTGACATACCAGATATGACCAGGTCTATAGCACAGACCAGGAATTTCAGTCCAAGCAGTTTAAAATACACACTCTTAACAACTACTGTATAACAAAAATGATAGGAACTCCATATTTATCATTGATGTGTATCGTCTTCTCACTAACTGTTGGTGGAATCTCAAAAATATTATCAATCAAGCATAAAACTGTGTAATGTTGTATATGTGGTAATAAGGTAGAAGTATCAAGAGCCAATGTGTCCCTTGAAACAAAATGAAAGAAAGACATGTTTCTTTTTGTTTTTGTTTTTTTAAACAGAAAACAAGGAAAATAGCAAAGAAATCATTTTATGAAATTCAATTTCTTCAATGTTAATGAGATTTTATTATCTGTGAAAGTGCTGTCCATTCCATATGCTTCATTAATTTTGAGGCTTTAAATCATATGACCAAGTTGTAACACATGAATCATGGCCAACTTTAAAGGATAAAATTCTGAAAATGGATATTTCTCAACTTCTAGGTACCTATGATTAAATTTCCTTTATTTGTAGAAAGGATATTTAAAGTTGTCAAAAATTTAGTTAATGTATAATAAACCTTTATTTCTCAGTGTTAAAACATAAAGTATTTTCCCTTATTTGGCTCCTAATAATTTCTAAAATACTTGATCTTTAGGAAAAAAAAACATTTTCTTCTATACAAATAATGACAATATTTAGTAGTTCGATTAATCAAAGACAAAATCTGGACCACAATGTTTAGAAATATCAAATAGTAATTATCATGTAGCTTTGGTGATGAATTGAATACTTTTCTCATGATTAAAATAGAAATGGAACCTGAGAAAGTAGTAAAACATTAGGTTTCAAATATGTTTGAGAGCTCTACATATAGATAGTAAAGTTGACTTTAAAATTATTTCAATCACACAGATGGAAAATACCTGAGTAAATATTACAGCTCTGGTCTCAAGATCAGGTAAAAGGGAGCCATCCAATATTAATGGAGGAAGGGCTAAGTGTTAGTTTCTGTGACCAGAATGGGGTGTATAGTATAATGATGGAACATATATTCTTTTGCATTGTGTAAAGATTTTGGTACATTCAGATGATTCACTGTAAAAATGGTTACTACTTGGGTTGAATATTTTATGACATAAAAGTAATAGAATTAATGGTTAAAGAATAATCTAAGAGGCTATTGTAGAAATATATGGATTCAGATTCTGTCTACATTTTTTTCTTCAAATAACAGTACTTGATTCTTTGCTGATAGTCCTGTGAAAACATTTGGAATACCATAACTAGGAAAGAGCTAAGTATACTTAAGAAGATAAAACATGTGAAGCTGTATTTCACTTTGTTCACCATTACAAATCCAATACCTTTGTCCCTCTATGAGGTTGGGAAAGCTCTCTATACATCAGATTGTCTTATTTTCTGAGGGTAGGGGGCAACCACATCTTATTTCTTACAATTTGAAAAATGTGAAATTTCAGTCAACCTCAATTTTCTATGTTTAACTGTTCAAATGTAATTTTTATTATGAATATTCATTAATTAGAAAAGTACTCAGCATCAAACAAAGGAAAAAAACCAAACAGAGTTAATAATCTTTTGCTTATTCTCAGAAAAATATGAAAAAATTAGCTTCAGAGTAATCCTCTATATTTACATTTGGGAACATTTAATATAAACATTAGGTAGTTGACAATTTTTAATTTATTCTGACTACAAGGTAAAATTGACCTCAAATCTATTTTTTTATATAAGGAGGCAATGAGATAAAGTGAGAAAAAATATATGAGGATTCAGCACACCTTTTTTATCACATGCTGCTCATTTATAATTGAGTGAATGTGGGGCAGTGATAATCACCTATTTGTTTCTATGATCTATCTCCTATAAAAACAAAGGTATTGGACACATAATGCTATTTTAAGTCAACCAACTTCTCTCAATATTTTGTCAGAAAATAGTAGCCATCTTCCATTTCTGTAACACTGATTTATCATGAGTTTAAAAATCCTAAATCACTCAATTACAAATTGTAAAATTAATGAAAAATTGATTTTTTGTGACTATGAATGAGAGGAAGAGGAGTTCAAGAATTCCTGTTAGTTAAAGCAGAACTATTAATAACTAACCATTTGGTATTTAACTTTCTTGACATGATTGAGTTGCCTACAAGCCAGCACTAGGTGACTTACTGGGTTCCAGAGCTCAAAATGTTTCCATAGGGTGCCCATCTGTTGCTTAATTTTAATGATGCTTATGTATTAAAATGGATAATAAGTGACTATGCTGAAAGCTAGTGTAAATTTTATACTTTTTAGTTGTACTAAAATTTAAAGTTTGTAGAATAATAAGGACTATAGAAGAAACGATACTGACATCTAGCTATCCTCAGTCATTCATTGTCAAGTAGAAACTTTTATCAAAGTAAATCAATAGAACAAAACTAGCAATTTAAATTTATATTAAAATCTGAAATTCAAATGGTGATTTCAGGCAATTTTTTTTAAATATGGGCAGAAAATTAATGTTCCCTCTGTACATCCCAGAGGTCATACATTTATAAAGCCTGCATATATAAGCAGTGAACCATCTGAAACTCTGAAATAGTATGAAATCAAATGTTAATTATACTCAATGATTGAAAGAAATAAATAACTGTTCCAATTTTTCTCATAAAGATCTTTAATTTTGACTAGCTCATTAACTTGCTCTCCAGATAGATTTGTTGGACACATACTGAGACCAAAGCAAGGCAGTTGGACAGCTGCTTATGATGTCCAAACTGAGGAATTCCAAACTGGAATGAGAACATCAGCTAACTCAGCTGTCCAAATAGGTCGCTTTGCATGAACTGTAGAATGGAAATCATTCCTACTGCCACATAGTGGACAAATACTTGTGGTGAGATGAGGTAGTGTGGAAGCTGTGTCCTTTGGCCCAGAAGTCATCTGCACCAAGAAAATGTTGGAAATGAGTTGAAGAATGCAAATATGCAAAAGCAACAAAGTATTTGAAATTGTACTTCTGTTTTCATGGGTTAAGGTCACCAAATTCATCTTAACATTTTTCATGTAAAAAATAGCAACAAAGAATAAATTTTTTATGTGAAATAACCATGACAGCTCTTAAATTATATGTAGGAAATTATCTCTGGTAATCTTCGTCTTCAAGATATTAAGATAAAATTAAAATTTTACCTATCTAATCTTTAGCAAAATTATGCAATTTCTTATTGTTTGTTTTCAATTCTAAAATATAAAGAGTAGAATTTGTGTAATGAAAAATGAAATTGGAATACTCATCATTGTATTGCTTAAAAGATATTGGTTCCTATGTATGCATGTACATTCATACATGCTTATCCATACAATTTTAAATGTATTGAACCAATTACATTCAATAGATTATAGAAATTACATTGAATAGATTATAAATTAAACAGTTTGAGTACTTGCTTAGATTACTGATAGGATTAGATATCTAGGCAGTGAAACATGAAGCAGAAAGATTTAAACAGCAATAGGAATTTAGGGAATAGTAATGATTTCTCAGAATATGACGGTTGAAATGTTAGGAAACTGTGTACTAAGCTTTAGAAAAGACATGGAACTTTAAGAGGTACCCTATTAGGAAAGTAGAAGCAATACAGAGATAACATATATGACAATACAAAGCCTAGAGCCAGTCACAATTCTAAATGACAATATGGGTTGAGGCCAAATTAGGAAAATGCTAAATAAGCAGAAACAAAAACTGAATGAACTAGATTATTGGTTTCAGTTCCAACATGTCAAAAGCTTGGAATACATCTCTCCCATGCAAAACAAACAAACAAATAAACCCACAATCCTTTATTTAGATTCTTCATTCTCTTACTCTAACCCTCTGTTCTGGCAAAAACAAAGAAAGACAGAAACAAAGAACAATAAGAAAAAAATAAATAAAAATCTCAACTAGAGTCACACTTTCAAAGAGATATATGGGAAGGCTACAGTCAAGGACAGGTGTAGGGTTTGGAAGAGGCGGCTATACCACTTTAGAAATAGTGAAGATTTCAGCCAAGAGGAAAAAAAAAAATCAATGAGCCTAAAAGTAAGTTGAGAAATGTCCCTATCTGAAATGCAGAAAGAATGGAGATTAAAGAATAGATAGTCTGTGCAAGAAGTGAAAGAAAAAAAAAAAAGAAATCATAAGAAATAAGTTTAAAAATAATGGCTAAGAACTTTCCAAAATTAATGACATGGAACCACAGAGAATGATAGACTCAAGAAGGTCAGGGGACAGCAATGAAGATAGATACCTAATTTTAAAAAAATAAAGCCCCCAAAGCCACCAAACAAAATACATATTCAAATTATATTCAATCTACAATTAAAGAAAAATCAAAGAAGAAAATCTGAAAAAAAATCATATATGAAAATATCTGTCAAGGAACAAGTATAAAATTTATAGTATGCTTTTTTTCTTTTTATTTAGAAATCACATAAGTAAAAAGATTAGAAAAACTCAGTTAATATGTAGAAACAAAAGTTACAGACAGAAGCAAAAAGTTTGATATGTTACTGACAATAGATAACATTTATGTACTGCATGGAAAAAATAATTTTAGGGTATTCATCATAAATAAGTAATTAATTTTTGAGGCAATATATAAGTTTAAACTGTTTTAAATATTATATAATGTATACATGTATCAAAATATCACTTGGTACCTCATTAATATGTACAATTTTTATGTTTTTATGTGTTAGTGAAAAATAGAAACAAAATCAAAAACGGCAAATACCAACATCGAATTCTATTCCAGAAAATATCCTTCATTATAAAAAAAATAAAAGTTCTTGAAAAGACAAAAAGTGAAAGAGATCATCAAAAACTATGTCCCAAAAGAAAATGTTTAAGAATTCCTTCATGCAGAAGGAAAGTGTTATAGGTAGCAATCTATTTAAAAAGAGAAAAACCCATTGCAAAAGGAATAAATGGTGTTAAAATACAATCATTCATTTGTTTAAAGGACAGATGTTGTTAAAAGTAATAATAGTTAAAATATCTTCAGTAAATATAAATATTAGTAAAAGGAATTAATGCTAATAATATCACCAGAATATCACTCTTCCCAACTGGGAGAGAACAGTTGGGAATATTGTTATTACCTAAAAGTGATTGTTGTTAAAACAATGTTATAAACTCTAAATAAACTAGTCTCTTTTTTAAGTATAAATGATATACTGAGAACAGATGAAGTCAAATAAAACTATCTAAATGAAATTGATAAGGCAGAAAAAATCAGCCAAAATAAAAAAGGAACATGTATTATACAGATGTGAGCTGCAAACACAGTAGAGAATAATCCAACTGAATAGTCATCATATATGTGAATTGTCAAAATATACCAACCATAAGGAATAGATCATCAGAAAGTTTAAAAAAATAAATAAAAGACTAAGTCATTTTTTTTACAAGAAATTCCATTTAAAGAAAAATTCTAAATAATTTTAAAGTAAAAATAAAGAAAAACATATTATACTAACACTAATAGAAAGTTATGGGAACTAGTAATTTCAGACAATACAGATTCAGAACAAGGGGACTTATCAAGTATAAAAAAGGACACAATTACATGGAAGGCATGACAATGTTAAGCATGTATACATCTAACTAATGTCAAAATGCATGCAGCAAAAGCTAAGAGACTGAAGGGGAAAAAAAGACAAATTACTTATATAGTTGAAAACTTCAAGATTCCTCTATTAGTAATTTATAAATGACACTACAGATGACTTGATCATCATATCACTCAACTTAATCGGATGCTTAACTATTGATTATAGTATACGCCAACAGAAAAAACACAATACAATTTTTTTCCCATCTCAAAGGGAACATTCACCAAAAAAGATCACATTCTGTGTCAGATAATACAACTTAATCAATTGAAAAGAATTAACAAAAACTATGTTCTCAGTCTGCAGGAGAATTAGAGATCAATATTATAATGAATATTTGGAACCCAGACAGTAGATTTCCAAGTAGCCCAAGATTCAAATGAGAAGTTTCAAAGGGCAAATAAGAGCATCTTGAAATAAATGAAATTTAAAATAAATGGCAGTCAATGATGGCAGTGTTTAGAGGAACATTTATACTACTAAATGCATAAAATAACTGAAGTTCATTTAATAATGCCTGTATAAATAAATGAATACCCTAAACCTGTCAAGGAAATTGAATAAGTGATTTAAAACCATCCTATTAAAACAACCTGGCCCAGGGCTTTTTACAGCATTTAAAGAAGTATTGGACCATTTCTCTATAATATCATTCATAAAATATAAACAATGGGAACATTCCACAAACTCATTCTACAAGACCAGAGTTTCCCTAAGTCCAAATCAGATAATGATATTTTAAGAAAGAAAATCCACTAACCTGTCACTCTCCAATGAACACAGATGTAAACATACTCTACAAAATATTAATATATCATATAAAATGATGTTTACAAGGAATTAGACACACAACTAATTTAGGTATTTCTCAGGCATATCAGCCTTATTTAGCATTCAAAAATGTATCAGTATAATGCACCACATCAGAATAGTGAAGGTTATTTGACAATGACAATGTAAATTGATGTGAAAAAAGCATCAAACACAATCCTGCACCCATTTATGATAAAAACTGTCAATAAACTGAGAACAAAGAGACATTTTGTATTGGACAAATAACATCTGTAAAAACTTGCAGTTATCATTAAACTTAACATTTAGAGACTGGGTGCTTTCTCCATTAGATCACAAAAAGGACATATGTTCTCCAAAATGCTCCATAATGAAATCTACTTAATATTGTATTGGAAGTCCCAGTTAGTAAAATGAGACACCCCCCTCCCCCCTCCAAAAAAAAAGAAGACTGGCAGAAGAAAGTGGATTACATGGTGACCAGGAAGCAGAGAGAGAGACTCCACATGTCAAACTAGAAAGGAAGTAAAAAATGTGATTTTATATCTTTGTGGAAAATCCAAATGAATCTACTAGAAAACTCTTGAAAATGATAATTGAATGTAGGCATGCCACAGAATTTAAGATTTTAAAGCCAATATAATAAAGTGAATTATTTCCCTTTGTACCAGTTATCTGCAGATGGAATTTGCAATAAAAAACCTTTACAACAGCACACACTCATAGAAAAATGACATACCTAGTATAAACCTAACAAAATATATGCAGAATCAATTTACAAAAAAACAATATAAAATAGTGATGAGAGATATAAAAGGAGTTCTAAATAAGTGGAGAAATATTTAATGTACCTAGATTGAAGGAATAAATATGGTTAAAATTAAGTTTTTTCTAACTGGGCCTATAAATTCAACATGACGCCAATCAAATCCTAGTAAGGTATTTTGTAGATATGGACAAACAGATTCTAAAGTTTATATTGAAAGGGCGATTTTTTAGTGAGTATTTTCACTGCTGTGACTACAGGACCCAACCAGCACAACAATTGTAGAGGAGAAAAGGTTTATTCAGGGGCTCACAACTTCAGAGGTCTCCATCCATAGGCAGCAGGCTGCATTCCTTAGAACTTCAGGTGAGACATGGACAACAAGGCGAAAGAGTGTGACAGAGGGAAGAGGCTTACGTGGTGAACAGGAAGGAGAGAGAGAGAGAGAGAGAGAGAGAGAGAGAGAGAGAGAGAGACTCCACACCACAGATTAAAAAATATATACCCTGTAGCCACACCCCCAATGAAACACATCCTCCAGCCACCCCGCCACCTGAGCTCCAGTTACCACTCAGTTAATCCCATCAGGGATTAATTCACTGATTCTGTTAAGGCTATGACCCAATCATTTCTCCTCTAAACCTTGCATTGTCTCTCATAGAGCTTTTGAGGGACAACACGCCTAAATAATAACTTCCAACAGAAAACTGGTGAAAATATAGGTGACTTTGAACTTAGCAATGTGTTTATAAAGAAAGTACCAAAAGCATGACTCTATTGAGATTAATCCATATTAATAGACTATAAATTGTGCTACTAAGAGAAAGTATTTGCAAAACATTTGTCTGTTAAAGACTTTAATACAAAATATAAAAAAGAACATCTAGAACTGAACAAAAGCTAAATAAACACCACCACGCACACACACAAAAATGTCAATGTTCTGATCAAACAGCTTACCAAAGAAGATATAAATAGCAAATAAGCATATGGAATTATTTTCACATTACTTACCATTAGAAAATTAAAAGATAAATCATTCAGTGAGATACCAGTATGTACCTATTATAATGGCTAACATCCAAAGTCTGACATTATCAATTGCTAGTGAACATATATAGCAACAAGGAGACTCTTTCATTGTTGGTGGAAATGTAAAATAGTAAAGCCACATCGGAAGACAGTTATTTACAGTCTAGCAATCACACTTCTATTTACCAAATTCATTTGAAAACTTATGTCCACAAAAAAAGCCATGTTGGAATGTTTATCTCAGCTATATTCATATGTTTCCAGAATGTAAGCAATCAATATTCTTTCACTATATGAAGGAATCAATAAATCATGCTACATCTACACAGTGAAATACTACAGATTATTATCTAGTCACAAGAGCCACAAAAATATTTAAATATTTAAATTTATTTATGATGTATTAACCTAAAGACATAAATATATTTCAAATGCATATTGCTAAGAAGTCTGTCTAAAAAAGGTATATTTAATAGTTTTCTTTTATATGACATTCTGTACAAGGCAAAATATTACATGTAAACAGAGCAGTAGTTGACGATGTTTAGTGTGGGAGCAAGGGTGAACAGCTGAAGCAAAGAGACTTTTTTAGTACATTGAAATTCTCCTGTATGATATTATCAGGGAGTGTGCATGACACTATTCCTTTGACAAAATTCGTAGATTGTTACAGCAAAGAGAGTGAATTTTGATACAGGAAAACTTTAAAAATTTATATGAGAGTTTGTAGAATCCATCATTGAATGTGCCATGAGACAAAACTGTACATTTAAAAGAAAATGTATTGCAAATGTATAGACAGACCTCATGAAGGGTGTGGTGGAAAGAATCTGGCTTTAGTAATTTTGGAAATTCTTGAACTTGTATCCAAGTGAAGCTTCACAATTCTGAAGGTACTGCATCTGAATAGTGGAATTAAAAAATGTAAGTAAATGAATAGCATTTGGTAAAAGTATATTTATCACTGATGGAGTAGGAAAGAAGCAAAAGGAGCAGTTCAGAATGATCTCTGTCATATTGCTTTAGAATCTGACATACAAATATGAACTTACGTGTATCTTAAGTTATGAGTGGATGAAGCATATAGATGTATTTATTAATGTGTATATATACACTGGTTAGCATATATATTTATATTCTAGCACTCTGTCAGCTGAGAGGGCTCAGAGATATGCTACCCTAGCAATACCAATAACATCTTGCACCAGATTTGGCTTTTTAAAATACCATTCTCCAATTTAAAAAAGGAACCAGGGTTCCTTGAAGAAATGATTAATTCTAAGTCAGAAGCAAAATATGTAAATGATGAGCCTGGAGCACACTGTGTATCAGGAAGTGAGAAAGTGCTAAACACACACACACACACACACACAGTGACATGCACTTGTGCACACACACATGATCTGAATGTCAAAGGAATCAATTAACAGAGCTTCTGGTGGTCAGAGATGGAACAATTGGATAGTATTTGATCATAGACTAATGAATTAAATAAATGTCCATGAGGCTATCCTAATAATAAATAAATTGTTGAGTAAATAAATAATTGGGAGAGAATAGAAAAATCTCACAAGTATAAGAAAGACAAATGCTTTTGTAAATTCTGCCCTAGCAAAGTACAGCATACTTTCCTACTATTATAGTAGGGCTCATGCATGTATTATAGTAGGGCTTATACTGTAATATTTCCAAAATATTATAGCATGGAATGTATTAAATAATATGATTTTACATGGAGAAACTTGGTAAACATTACCTCATCCAAGTGATGAAACATCAACAATATATGCACCCTTGATATTCTGTGATAAAAACAACTGCTATAGTCTTCTTCCCCCAAAATACATAGCTTAAGTCTGATCATGAGAAACACATCAGACAAACAGAAACCTGGTACAACATGCAAAATATTTTATCAGTATTTCTTAAAATGTTAAAGTAATCAAAAACAAGAAAAGACAGAGAAACTTTCAAAGCCAATAATAGCCTAAGGATACTTATTGACTAAATGGAGTGTAGTAATCAGGAAGTAATCTTGGAACAGAAAAACCATAATGAGTAAAACTAAATATAAATAAAGGATGAAAATTTATTAATAATGTTGTATTAATATTGGTTCAATAATGGCAATACATATACCATATTAAAATGATAATATGTATATTAATGCATATGAGAATACTGTATTGACTTTTTAAATATTTTTTAGTTGTAGATGGACACAATATATTTATTTGTATTTATTTATTTTATATGGTGCTGAGGATTGAACCTAGGGCCTCATGCATACAAGGCAAGCACTCTACCAGTGAGTTACAACCTCAGCCCAAGAATACTGTATTAACTTTTTGTCCTATATTTTTTATTGATTCCTTGTAGTTGTATATAATGGTAGCATTTGTTGTAACATTTTCATAGTTGTACACAATATAATAATATAATTTGGCCAATATCATTACATAATATTTTCCCTTTCTCTACCCTCCTCCCTCTTCCTGGTCCTTTTCCTCTACTCTACTCTCTTTGGTTTTCATGACATCCCCCTCACCATCTCCACCACCATTCTTTCCCATTTTTCCTTCTAGCTTTCTATGATATGAAAGAAAACAAATGATCCCTGATTCACTTTCTGAGTTCGGGTTTTTTTGCTTAACATAATGTTCTCAATTTCCATCCATTTTCCTGCAAATGACATAATTTCGTTCTTTTTTACAGCTGAATAAAGATCCATCATGTTTTTATACTACATCTTTATTCACTGATATATTGACAGACATCTCTGTCAACTCCATAGTTTATCTATTGTTGATGGATATATGGTTATATGTTGCTATAACCATGGGTTTGCATGTAATCCTAATGTAGGATGACTTTGATCCTTTAAAATAAACACTGAGGAGTGGTGTAGCTGGGTCATATGATGTTTCCATTTCTATTTTTTTTTTTCTGAGGGAACTCTATGCAGATTTCCACAGTGGTTGTACTAATGTACAATTAAACTGACCGTGTAAGAGTTTCTTTTCTTCCACATTCGTTCTAGCATTGATTATTGTTTATATTCTTGATGGCTACCATTCTAAATAGAGTGAGATGAAATCTTAGTGTAATTTTGATTTGCATTTCATTGTTAACAATGTTGAACATTTTTTTCATATTTTTGTTGGCCATATATATTTTGTATTTTGATTAATTAGACTGTATTTTTACTATTTATTTTTTGAGTTTTTTTTTATATATTCTGAATATCAATTGTCTGTCATAGTAAGTTTTCTCTTGGTTCTAGTCTCATTTTTGTGCATATGGATAACCAGTTTTCACAGCATGTTTAAAAGGCTATTTTCTCTCCAATGTATGTTTTTGGCACCTTTGTCAAGAATCAGATGACTGTAGATGTGTGAGTTTTTCGCTGTGATTTCTATTCTGTACCATTTTTCTATCCAGTTTTGTATTGACACCTTGCAGTTTTTTGTTACTATAACTCTGTAGTATAATTTTAAGACATATATTTTGATGCTTCCAACACTAGTTTTTTTTTTTTTTTTTTTTTTTTTTTGTCTTAAAATTGCTTGGACTATTCTGGGTGTTTTATTCTTCCAAGTGAATTTGGGAAGTTTTTTTCTAATTATATGAAGAATGTATTGATATTTTGATGGGGACTGCATTGCATCTGTATATTGCTTTTGGTAGTATAGACATTTTAACAATATTAACCCTGTCTATCCATGAACATGGGAGGTCTCTCCATATCTCCATCTTTTTCAATTTCATCATTCAATGACCTGTAGTTTTCAATATAGAGATCTTTTACCTCCTTGATTAAATTGATTCCTAGGGTTTTTTTAAAATTTATTTTTAGTCTATTGTGAATGGGACTTTTTACTGATTTCTTTTTTCAGCAGATTCATTATAAATGTATTGAAAGCTGTTAGTTTTGTAACTAGACATTCTGCTGAAATCTTTTATGAGCTCAAGAGTCCTCAGGTGGTACTTTTTGAATCTTCTAAGTATAGGATCATATCTTCTGCAAACAGTGATAAAGTGACATATTTTGTTCCTATTCTAATCCTGCTTATTACCTTCTTTTGCCTGATACACTGACTAGAATTTCTAATGTTCTATTTTATAGGAGTGGTGATAGTGGATATATTTGTCTTATTTCAGATATTAAAGGGAATGTTTTCAGCTTTTCCCTATTCACTTTGATCTGAGCTTTGGGTTTCTAATATACAGCCTTTTTGATGTTGAGATAGTCTCCTTCTATCCCTAGTTTGTTTAGCATTTTTATCATGTGCAGGTGCTAAATTTTTGTCAAAGGTCTTCTCTGCATTTATTGAGATGACTAAGTGATTTTTGTCCTTAACTGTAATTATATGATGAATTACTACCCCACTTTTGAATTTGTTCTGCAAATCTAAAGCTATTAAAACATGGAAAACTTTATAGCATAAAGAATGGATCTGCCAACAAATAAAAGCTATAAAGGGAACTTTGACATCACATAGGTCTGGGTTTGATTTCTTAAAAAAAAAAAGTCTTATTTTCATCACTGGAATTGCAAATCATATACATTTGTTACAAGGATTTGTTATTACAACTTATTTAGGTGTTTTACATTTGTAATTATCAATACTAATTACATTTGTTATTTTCATGACTAAAAGAAATTATAGCCAGGCGCAGTAGTGGTACATGCCTATAATCCTAGTGGCTCCAGAGGCTGAGAGAGGAGGATTGCAAGTTCAAAGCCGGCCTCAGCAAAAGTGAGTTGCTAAGCAACTCAGTGAGACCCTGTCACTAAATAAAATACAAAATAGGACTGGGGAAGTGGCTCACTGGTTGAGTGCCCCTGAGTTCACTCCCAGGTACCCTGTACCCCCGAAAAATATAAGTTTGAAATCTAAACAAACCAGAGATACCAATGCATGAACTGCTTAACCTATATTCATTGTTTCTTCCTACAAATTATGCTCACCAATTTGATTCATATTAGTTTTGGTAATTCTGCAGATAAAGGTACATGTACATCCACAAATTGTCCATCTTCATATCATTTCTCTATCTTCACATCATATGCATAATTGCACTGCTGTGAATTAATTCTCTGAATATCTTTCATGATTTAAAATCATAAAATGTCATTCTTACTAAATAAAGCTTTATGAAAATGAATTGATGGGAAATGTTCTAGAATTAGAAAAAGAAAGAACTGATTATGCCAATGGGACACCAACAAAAGGAAAAATTAACAATTTCACTTATTTGCAAAGAGAAGGTTGGGGAGAAATCTTAGAAATGAAGGAATGCAATGATAATTATACTATTTTATTTCTTAGATAACAATTCAATGCATAGTTTTCTTCCTACAGTATTCCCCATCTCACTGAAAGAGTCCAGTACCCATGAATTGCCAAAGTCAGGAAATCTGTCCTCATATTCCCTCATCCTATCTCCCTTATTTACAATATCCAATGCTAACAATGTAACAAATGGTCTAATTTTCCTTTTTTATTTATCTACATGGTAGCTAAAAACCCCAAGTGGTTATCAAGCAACTGAAATGTGTTCAGTGCAACAGAGGTGCCATATGCTTCACCTTAAATATAATATTTCAATTGATATTCTCTTTTAGAGTATTTTTTTTGTATCAAGAATTGATCTCAGGAGCACTCAACCATTGAGCCATATCCCCAACACCTCCCCCACACCTTTTTTTTTTTTTGTATTTTATTTAGAGACAGAGTCTCACTGAGTTGCTTAGTGCCTCGCTGTTGCTGAGGCTGGCTTTGAACTCTTTGAACTTGCAATCCTCCTGCCTCAGCCTCCCAAGCCACTTGGATTACAGACATTCGCCACCATGTCCAGCAAGAGATTGCTTTTTTACTTATTGAAAAGCATTTATATATGTTGGAAGAACTAGGATATGTGAGTATATTTTTAAACTAATTTTTATAAAATGTAAAATGGAATATTTTGATGACAATTTCATATCTGAATTAAGATGTGAATTTTGAATATTTTATGAAAAATATACATTTTAAATATCTACTTGAGAATTGTTATATATTAATTATATATTAAATGATTATATTTAGGGTAAATATAATTGTGTTGCTTTTATTAAATTGATTTTACTTATTTCTTTTTTTCCTTTTTGGAGGTAGCCAAAAGAAAACGCAGAATAATGTAAGCAGCTGATGATACATTTCTATTGGACATCGCTGTACTACATTATTTCCTTACCTCCACTGCTACTTTCAGTTTCCTGATCCAGAACATTATCATCGCACCCTGTTTTTATAGTCTGGCCTCTTAAATTTTCTTACTTTCAGTGTTGACCACCAACATCAATGTATTCTTCCCCATCTCTCTGCACACCCTTCTCCATAAAGTTGAGATAATTCAACTCTTTATCATATCAGAATATTATTATTATTATGTGAAAATTTCTTTACTGATATTGTCTATACAATAATCTTCTAATATAAAAATCACATTGCACTACTGATTAAAGCCCTTTCAAATCTGAATTCCAGCCCTGATAGGTTTCTTATAATCTTGACTGTGCTTTCCATACCAGTCTCATTTCTAATGCTTCCAAAGTTAGATTTCATATACCCACAAATTTGGTCCTTTTGATTTCATAAATATCCTAAGATGTCTTTTGCAACTGGATCTGTTTATTTGCTATTATTCCATGTGTATTTTTCATAATTTAATGCCAAAGCAATGACTTGTATAGGATGCCATGCAAAAAAAAAATGAGTAAATGAATGAATGAATACGTGAATAGACTTTATTGGAAACAAACTACTCTAGGAATTTAAGTAATACATAAATATATTTCTTGAAATAGAAAATAAGTAATCTTTAAACTATTTTTGCTTGCAAAGAACAATTATTACCTTAATCCTTTTTAAATTATCATTTTAGAAATTGATTCTAAGCAATTTCACCAAAGTTAAATCACTGATCTTTTCCCTCCCAAGATATTTAATTTTAAACCTTCTATTGTTGCTGGGTAAAATACTAATAGTATAACCTGGAAAACTTTCAATATATCTTAGCATTTTGCTTTCAAGTTTAGGGGTGAAACGAAAATTGACTTCAGTGCAAATTAGCAGCTTTTCTCATCTACTCTCATCAAAGAAAGTGTGGGAGGATCGCAGGCCCTCTGAGAGCATGTATTATAGTTCATTATGCAAAGAAAGAGGTAAAAATGAATCTGGAAACAATTAATACATGAAGTTAGTATTGTAAAATACAGTATTTCCACTGCCATATGTAAGTTTTTTTTTAACGTGAATCCATAGTAAAAATTATAATGTGCTACATAATGTAGCACATTACTAGTAGAATTTTTATTATTGTATCATTGACAGGATTTGAATTTCTATGATTGTTCCTAGGAATATGAGTAGAGATGTTCCTTCCCACTTTTGTTTGCTCCTCAGGGTCTTAAAGGTAATAAAAGATAAGAGACTGCATTAGAGTAAAGGGGTTAATTATGAGGCAGGTGAGAATACAAGATTAAAAATCAATGAGTATAGAAGCTGCCAAGATCAAAACAACTTCAAGAGTCTCTTTCCTCAGCATCTTAATATTCCAGTTACTCAACAATTTATAATATAATTATAAAATAATAGACTTGAAAATCATTTTTCAGGTCACCTATCATAATTTCCAAACTAATGCAATATCTTCTGCAATGGCATAAAGTCATTTTGTCTCTGCTTTGAATTTTTCCAGTTATGTGACACTTCCTCCATAAAAAGCAGACAATTCTGCTTAGGGCATTTCTAATGGCAGAAATTAGACATGGTTCTAGTAAAAGTAAACCTAATAAAGCTAATCTCTCTTCTGTATAACAGGGTTTTTAAAATATTAATTTGAAAACACTTAGACCACTCCATGCACAAAATCTATTCCCAGTATAAAATTACCTAGTACTTTTTAGGATTTATCTAAATACCTACCTTTCAGAATATTCATAATGTTGGCCTTTATTGTATGCATTTCAATTTGTCATCATTATTAAATGTGACATCCAACCGTCTACTCACTCTCGATACTAGCAAACACAGGTTCCTTGATCTGGATGTTACAAATCTGTTAATATAATATTTGTTTTTAATTCAGTACAACTAATATTTAATGAATATCTTCTTTGTACAAAATGTTGCCCTGTATTTCAAAGAGAATGTAAAGAGTCAAAAAGGAAAACTAAGATGCTTTGAAGTTTTAGCAACTCTTCATCTAGCAGCCTTTTAAAATATGCTGGATGTTTTGGCATCTGAAGTGCATAGGCAGCTGTAAACCATACTTCAATTTTGTACAAAGAAGTAAGTCAACAGTTCTGACTATGTGTACTGATGAACACTTAAAATGTAAATGTATCTTCTTATATTAGTAAGTGATTTACGAGCTTTTGTCATTAGTGTTTTGCTTAAGCTTTACGTTACTTGTAAATTTTAGCTATTTTTCATTGGTTTGAAACTATAATTGACATGAAAACTTTGATAAAGATGTTAAATAAAAAATAAATATGAAATTTGGTGTCATTTTTAAGACTAAAACATACAACAAGGATGTATCAATATTCTTTAGGTACAAAATTCTGCTATCTTTATGAAATTTATTCATATTATTTTCTCTATATGAATCAAGTTTCTATTATTTGGTCTGGTGAGGTGGAGATATTTCTTTAAGCTTTTCTAGATTACTCAGAAACAAAAAATAAATATAAAGGCACAAGATAAATACAGAGTAAGTGTGTCGATTATAATAAATTTATGTGTATATGTATGTGGTGTGTGTGTGTGTGTGTGTGTGTGCACAGCAGGATTACCAGGAATTCAGTTTAATAACTACAAAGAAAATGTAGTTCTATTATTCTAAATGAAAATGTGTTCATTCCTAGTAATTCTTATTTATTATTTTTTTTAACCTTTTGACTTTCTGGGGATTGAATCCAAAGCCTCATGGATGCCAGGCAAGGACTCTACCACTGAGCCACCTCCCCAGCCTTCTAGTTGTTGTTTTGTAATATTGATAAACCTTTCCATTTAGTAATGAAGTTTAGAATCTTGCCAGTTTTTTAAGAGATCTTATGTTCCTTATTCTTCAAATATGACTAAAGCTTTTTAAAAATGTATCATAATTTAAAAACTAAGCCTCTGTTATTCTAAGGCATTTTTACCAGATATACATTTTTATTGGCATGAAAGTTATTTTAGCCTAGAAACTTAAAATCCTTTAAGAAAGATGGACTTCTTGTTTCCTTTTGATATATCATAAATTTAAATTGTAATTAGAATAGTTATTTTTGGTTTCCTGATTAAGCTGTGTATATTCTAATCTCACTAGTTTTTGAATTTTTTTTAAAGAAAGGGACTGGCACATAGTAAGTTCTTATTTCTTATGTTCTTGACACTGAAATAGTTTTACATTTTCACTACATGGTTCCACTGTGTATTGTATTTTTTAACCTTTTGCTTCTATTTTTTTTTCTCTTCAGTGCTATTAGCTGTTTCATGTATGTTAATAAAAATCCACATAATTTTAAGACAGTGAAAAGGTATAAAATTAAATTATACTTTTGTTTCTATTTTAAACTTTTATGTAAGTTTTTAATTTCATAGGGTCCACTTACATGTGCGTAGATATTTATGAATATTATATTTCTCATCAATTTCCCCTGTCAATTCCATACATAGTTGTCTAAGATTTTCTAGGTATATTCACTGTACTTATTTTTCTTGACTTCACGTGATTTTTTAAAAAAAAATATTTGTTAGGTTAGTTAGTTGTAGTTGGACACATTATGTTTATTTCATTCTTATGTGGTGCTGAGGATTGAACCCAGGGCCTCACACGTGCTAGGCGAGCGCTCTACCGCTCAACCACAATCCCAACCCCAACTTCACATGATTTACTGATGAATTTTAACAGGCAATTCTTCTTTTATTATTTAATTTACTGTATGCTAAACACTTTTCAAAGTTTTTTATGTAAGGGATGCACAAATAAAAGTCCTTACCTTCCAGGAACTTAGGGCCAATTTGGTAAAATCTGTCCTCATTCCTAGACACACACACACAGAGGTATCTGAGGTAAAAGACAAAAAGTGTAGGAAAACACAGTGGCACTCTTTTGTATTAAGCACTGAGGAAACATCTTGGATAAGATGTGCATAAGCACATCAAGAGAGTAAACATCTAATATGTCAAGCTTCATTAACCCAAGAAGAAGAAGAGTACTAAGTCGTAAGCCCAGAACAAGCTGGCATTAGGTGATCTGTTCAGCCTTGGTGAGAACTTTATGTGAACTTGAAAGCCATCTGAGAATTATAAAGAAAGGAATGACACAATTCTCTTACATATACAAAGAATCACTTTTGCTTCTGTATGTGTATATATATATATATATATATATATATATATATATAAAATAGACAAATGTCTATATGTTCTGCCCCAACTCCCATGCAGTGTTTCACTACAACTAACATTGTGTATAAATCCTATTCTCTAATCAGTACTGTTTAAGTGATTTAACTTTTACATATTTTTTTCTGAGTCAAATAATTTTTATTTTTTTTTAATTTCGTCAAGCACCTTCCACTGATGAAAACATAAAAATATTTTTTTGGATGTAAGTTTTGGAATAAAACAGTATTGCCTTAAATTTCAAATGAGGTATCAATTTACTCTCATTCTGGGAAAATAACATAATAAATGTAACCCAATTTTTAATTTTTCAAATTCTCTTACACTTCCTCCAACATAGATTTGATATTAAATGGCAAGATTAAAAAATATTCACAAATCCTCTTATAGACTTTGGGCTCTAGAGCTGATGAATTTGCAGCAATTTTATATATATAAATATAAAATTATATATATATATATATATATATATATATATATATATATATATATATATATATATATATATAAATGTATATGGTCATGTATCTATCTCCTTTTCTGAAGAAAGGTAAATAACTCTTACTGGGTTAATGAAGCTTGACATATTATTGCCTTAGATAAAGATTTCCTATTTCTGATGACTTTTTTTTTCCTCTCTGACCTGGTATGCTACCTTTATGTTCATGATAAACTCCTATCATCAGATGAGTAATTTTCTCATTTAACAAATCCCACAAATGGAAATGCTCATTTAAATAGGAAAGGAAAATACACATGAGCCAGAAGTACCTACCTTAAGCAAATGCTGATTTTTCTAAACAAAATATAGGCTATCATGATCTTCTGTACTGCTTAATCTCATTCTCACAATCTGACCCAATCAGAAACAATTCTCAGTAAAAATAAACTCTTTTAATACTACTATTATTTGTTTAAAATTGTTTAAAACAATACTTCATGTGTAATAAAAGAAATTTTATATGTTTATATATTTGTCATACAAAAGAAAAATGTAAAGAAAATACTGTTGATATGCTAATTTTAAAAAAACAACATTTAAAGTTTAGTTAAAACAAAGAAAAATTAAACAATTGGAATTGATGGGCTATCAAAGCCTAGTGTGAATGGGGGAGAGGTGTTTTTGGTCTTTCCCAAGGATTCCCATTAGCTTCTCTTGGAACCTCTTAAATAAACAAATATTAAGTAAAAACAGATATTTGCTACATATTAGCAGCTTTGCTATGACACTTATGACTTCCTTTTCAAACAGAATGAAGTTTCTCTCAATCTCAGTGTGCAAGAAATACAGCGTCTCTACTGAATGGAGTAAAATTGCAGAGCAGTAACAACACTGTCCTTTTCACTGATGCCAGGTTAATGTTCTGCACCTAGCACCATAGTAGAGTGGACCCTTTTGTTATCACATCATGCAAGGGAGCTATAGTGTAGTCATGTGAGCTCTGGACTTGGAAAAAAAATGAGATTTAAATGGTTTATCTTGCTAACTGTAGAGGCAACCTGACTGTATGGTATGTCACAGAATTTACTATCAGATCTTTTTTGTCATGTTATCTAATTCTCCCATACTAAATTGTGAAAGGAAAAAAAATTCCTGGAGCTTTTACTTTTTGTATTTATCAAATTTTTCAATCTTTTGTCTGCTTAGGCTTCTATAAAAAAGTACCACTAAATTATTAGCTTGAAAAAAAAAATAGATGTTCTGAGCATTGTGGAATCCATGATCATCGAAACCAGGGGTACTTTACCACTGACTCACATCCTTTTTATTTTTATTTTGAGACATAGTCTCACTATGTTGTTTAAGTTCTTCCTAAATTTCTGAGCTTGGCCTCACATTTGTGATACTTCTGCCTCATCCTCTTGAGTTGCTGGGATTATAAACCTGTACCAGCATGCCTGCCTACACCCACCTTCTTGTCAAAAACTACATAGCCTTTTCTCTTTGATGCACAGAGAGATAAAGCTTTGGGTTTTTTTCCCCCCTTCTTACAAGGACCTAATTCTATTGGATTAGAGTTCCATGCCTAAAACTTCATTTAACTTTAACTCTATAGGCCTTATCTCCAAATATAATCACATAAGGGGTTATGCTTTCAATGTATGGATTGGGAGGGAGGACAAAATTCAGCCCGAGTAGAATCTTAAAATAAACAAAAGTGCCAAGCATTCAAGATTATCTTATATTTATAGTCAGTTTTGTTTAAAAAAATTTTGTCAGACGTCAATTCCTATGGACTCCTGAGCTCTACTTGTTCCCAAGCCTGATTGAACACCAAAAAAACTAAATCATACTCCCCTTACCTGCTTCCATGGGAATCAGACAACCACAACAAAACTCTTTTTCCCATCAAAACCCATTCATGGTCATTTCCACTCCCTGATAAATATTCTGTTTTTTTGTGTGCTTGAGTTTGTGATGCTCTCAAATTTCTGAGATTGATAGTCTTCCTACTGCAATATTCTGTATTTTTAATTAAAGCTCTCCCTGTCCATGTCTGGATTTGTTTTAATTTGACAAAGGTTAAAAAAAAATCTACATTGTTGACTTATTTTAAAGGTTCAGGATAGTACATATTATGTAGCAGGTAAAACATGGTATAGACTTGAGCATTTGTTTTATTAACTCAAATCCAAATACTTTGTAAATTAAATGAGAATTTGAAATACATATAAAAATTTACTCCAAGTCAAGAAATGTCCCCCCAAAAGCTCATGTTTTGTAGGCACAGTCTCCAACACAACAAAGTTCATGGTGAAAACTATAACCTCATCAGTGGATTCATCCAAGTTATTTATTAATAATTTGAATGGACTCCTCGATTTCTGTATGCAGGTTAGGTATGACTGGAAAAAGTAGGTTGGGCGTGGTGTGTCATGCCTTGGGATTGTATTTCATTTCTGTTTCCTAATTCTTGCTGTTTCTCAGATGATAATTTGAGCAGTTTTCCCCCACCACACTCTTCTACCATGATGTTCTACCTCAGTTCAGGCCCAGAGACATTAAGTGTGTTAATCATGGACTAAACCTCTGAAACTGAGAGTCTGAAATGAACTTTACTTCCTCTAAGTTGTTCTTGTCAGATATTTTGGAAACAGAGACAAAAAGAGAATAGATTCTCAAATAGTCTCAAGAATAATAAATAGGCTTTGGAGTTTTGAATCCTGGGAGGTCACATTCCAAAAACTTCATGGAAACTTATTTCAGTTAAATTTATAGTAACATTCCATTATACTGAGTCAAAGAATATCACATTTTCTTACAGCAAGAGATGCACTTAAAAATTCTATAATTTGGGTTTACATTACGTTTAGTCTAAGACATTTATAAAAATGTCTGTACCATATGCCTAATGATGAAAATGAAATAAAAATATATGCTCCTTACAGGTCACTGCACTAATTCTTTGGTACCACCAAAGCTCCTGCTTTATCTTAGAACTGGCTATACAACAGTAGGAGGGAGAAGGTAATGAACTCATATTCGTAAATGCTCACTACCAATGTACTCCCTGTTTGATGCTTTAATTATGCCACATCATTTACCTTGGAAACAAACCTTTGGGGTAGGTGTTATTATTTCCATTTACACAGACAGAAATTAAGGTTCTGAGAAGTCAAGTTCCTTGCTCAGGGTCATGCAACTGTTAAAAGGAAGTGTCAGAATTTAATCAGAGTTTTGTTTATATACTTCATAAAATGTTATCTTGTTACTATAACATCCTGTTTTCCTATGAAGGCATAATTTTATAATCCAAACAAAAACACACACAAATGAACAGGTTTATGTTTTAAGAAAAGATGAGACAATAACACAAAAATTCCAGGAAATAGCAAATTATTACATTATATCATACTGTGATAACACGAAATTTAATTCAGATAGATCAAAACAATTGTTATTGTGCTTGATTAGTACAAATAATTATTAATGGAATTTCAGATAATGAGAAGGTCTTGCTATTGGTGCCATGGATAAACTTACAGAAAGACCACTGTGTTAGTTTTTAAAGCTAAAATGTATGAAATTAAATTTCAAATAATAACATGATCAAGATCTATTTTGGTAAATTAGGACAATGCTTTTGTGTTCATAGTCTGGCCATGAAAACTTTAATATTAAAAAAACAAACCTCACATTCATGCTCAGTATATATGAGAAAGGCACAAAAACCTTTAGAAAAAAAGTTGTCACACATATTAAAATTATAATGTTAACATTTTTTACAAAAGGGAAATAATACTTGGAATACTTAAATATAAACATGATATTTTCCATCCTCTTAACATTGCCGAATAGAAAAAAAATTCATTAATTTTTTATTTGTATCCCTTCATAATAATATGTGGTTTGTGCCACATAAGTTAAAATCATACATACATTTTAAGAACTTTACACAATTCCCTATTATTTACAGAGTAGTGTAACTTGATACAATGGAACTTTTATTTTCAATTTATTTGGATTTCCCATATAATTGTATCTAGCAAACTGTCACTAAGAATAAAAATATTAAAGTTGCTTTAATTTCTTCAAAATGAATTGCATAATAATGACTACTTTATCACTAAAAAACTGATATTTGAAAATATTGACCTTATTTAATGAATCCCTTGAAATGATTTTAAAATGAGAGATTGAACATTTTAGAATTTGTACTGTTTTGTCCAAGCAGAATAAATGACAACATGGATGCCCTCATAATATCATATATCAGATAAAAGATCTAAGCATTCTTTCAATGTCTACTAAGTTATTAATAATAATAACCATGATTATAATTACCGTAGTTTGGCTTTCAACTCAAGCTATGTGTTTATTCTTTTTGCACTCATCTCTTAAATTGAGTAATGTAATAAAAATGTGTATTTGGATATTCCTTTCCTATATTTATGACCTTTTTCATTTACCTTTCTTCCTGAAATAATTCTTTCATTTTGCTTTCTTGTTGCCCACCTCTAGATGGGGTGTTATCAATAGACACTTGAAGTAAACCATCCTCTACTAGCCACATCTCAAGTATCCCCATTCTTTTTGTATCTCACATTTTTGTAGATCCCTAGAGGTTCAGTTAAGGCATATTCTTATTGGAGCACAGTGAGGGTATTATCTGAAAGTCCAAGTGTATCAATTTCAACTCATACTAAAGTAAATGGATTTCAACTTTATCTGCACAATAACTTGGTAGCCTAATGTCAATGATTGTATGTCTAAATAATATTCACTTGTAGTAAGCTGCTTGACAGCATTAAGTAACAACACATAAATATTTCAGTACCTTGGGATAAATCTAGCTTACATTGTGCCTGTTTAAAATTTCTAAAATGTATCATTTTCAATTCTTCATCCAAGCTTGACTGTGTCTTCCACAGTTTAATGAAGTAAAGAGTTAGCCATTGAATTTCATCTATATCAAGGGAATCTAAGCCTTTCAATTATCATAGGATATTTCTTTCCCTGACATGTGAATTTTATTTTTTGTCTTCCCTTCAGTGTTTTCAATGAGATACAATGAATCCTAACCATCTATATGATGCACAATGATTTTAAAGAAAAGGCTATCTGCTCTTGCTAACCAGCTTTATATTGCAACCACAAATATTTTTAAAATCTAAAAAAGTAAAAGAAAAATACAATAAAAGGAGAATAAGACCCCATATAAAGAGACTGACATTGACATAGCAAAAAAGTATTCTTTCCAATAATTAACATTAATATGTACTTCCAGCTAATGCTTGAGACAACATATACTACATATACAACATAGACTACATACTGCATATGAAAATGTGTATTTAGACATTTCTTCCCCTGTATTTCTTACCTTTTTTATTTATTTTTCTTCCTAAAATAATTCTCTAATTTTGCTTTCTTGGTGCCCACCTCTTGACAGGGTGTTATCAATAGACACTTGAAGCAAACCATCCTCTACTAGTGACATCTCAAGTATCCCCGTTTCTTTTGTATCTCACATCCTTGTAGATGCAAATCTACACTACATATTGTATATATAATACTATGTACTGTATATATAATTATTAAATAATTATATATAATTGTATTTTATATATTTATTATATTTATAATTATATAATTATTATATATTTCATCTGTATTAAATATATATACAATATGTAGTATAGATTCAGTTTTGTAGCATATGTTTAACTGACAGCTTTTCTTTGAACTGATGATTGGTCCCTAACGCTTATTTAAAGCTTTGTAAATCTGTTCTGCACTTTTAAATGACTTTACACACAAGAGAGATATTTGTTGCTGCAATATAATACATGTAACTAGGCACTGATTCTTAAAATGGGTATTAACTAAACATAGATCATAGAACATATTTTTTGAAATATTAAATCAATTACTTATATTTCTTATGAAAAGAATTATAGCTAACAGGTAAATATTTTTATATATGTACTCAAGTTCATAAATAGCAATTTGAAAATAAACATATTTATATTATCTTATTTATTCGTTTTTTTATACTTTTTTCAAAAGTGATGAATGATGAAACGAAACAAATATACAAATGACAGGAAATATTTTGTTTAAATATTTAGATTGCCTTTAATTAACATTAATTATTATATCTTTAATAATTTTGAGTATTAAACACTTGAAAATTTAGTGGAATATTGTTCATTCAATGAATAACAAAGCATTTTTTTTCTGTGTTTTCTGAATAGCTCTTTAAAATCTTTTTTAAAGATATAGCTACTCTTAAGAAATACAGGAAATTTTCATGTGGATGCTTTGAATTTTAGTAAAAATTTTTACCTGAATAAAAATTCAGATGCCTTATTTATTATCACAGAAAAGACACAAATAGGAAGTTAGGACCCATAAAATCTAGTTTTATGACCACAGCAGTAAGTTATTTTACCTGTGGTAGAACTGTGTAACTGTGAAAATAGTTTTGGTAGCATAAGTTAATAAATGCCAAACTCCAAACAGCGTGCTGAGAACTCAGTGTTTGGATATATTTCTATAAAATGATTTTTAATTATGGGGAAGTACCTGCTAAGAAGGAAGTCAAAGAATGTTAGATGCTGACCTGTGAAAGGAAAAACATAAAAAGATGTATACTACATTAATAAGAAGACAAGTTTCACTACATGAATCTCTGAATATCACCCAGAGCTGCTGTCCTCCAAGTAGAAGAGTTTTGCCCAACCTCTCTGGTCGGCAGACAGCAGGGAGGGTTATGGGTGCCTCTTGCCCTCTTGACAGTCAACCTTCTGTGTACCTGATAGACTTGATATCCACTAATTCTAGTGGTAGGACACCAAGCATCAAACTCTGATTCTAACTTGGATCAGCAATTAAACTTTTTTTTTCCCCACTTTGGGTACCTGGGATTGAACCTAGGTGTTTAACCACTAAGCCACATCCCTAGACGTATGCCACTGTGCCTGGCTCCAATTTAACTTCTGACAAACTAACCTCTCTGAGTGTTGATTTCCTTAGATCTTAGATATGACTAATGATTATAAAAATATCTTCCACAAACGCTTGTATGAGAACAGCAACAACCAAAAAAAAAAAAAAAAAAAAAAAAAAAGCTCAAAGTGGCGACTCCAAGCAAGCACAAAGAAACAATAGGGAGATGGAAACGCTAATTGCCTTCATTTGATCAGTACACATGGCATATACATGTATTGAAATATCATCATGCTGTGTGCAAAAATATGTAGTTATTGCATGTTAATCCAAAATGTTTTATGTTTAAGGAGATCATATTGATAACTGCCTTGGTTTGATTTTTATACATTATATACAAAAGTATCAAATTATCCCAGTGTCATAAATATATACAATTAAAGTAATAAAAATAATAAAATTAAAAGAACAAAAAAATTTCTCTTTAAAACATAACAATGTTGAATTAATATTAACTATTTTTATTCCATATACTAATGTGATAATGTTTATAGGGCTTATGAAAGAAGAAACTGTTGTAATTTCATGCAGTATGTTAGTGATGATGCGTAAATATTATCCGCGAATTAACAGATGTTGAAAGCATTTAAAAAGAAGGTTTGAGTTCCTTCAGTTTTTACTTTAGGGAGGGTTAGAGGATGTATCTTCCACCTCTGACAGTGTCAGTGATCCAAGCATCATCCAGGTTATTTATTTATATATACACACAGACACACACACACATATAAATATATATACACTTATATACATATATGTATCTCTAGTGATATTAATATTACATATATTAATCACACTAGAGCTATTTCAGTGTGCTTAAGGGAGAAATGTAAAGAAGGGAGTTTAGAACTTCAACTCAGAAATATCAGTGGGTGATAAATAGCATCATGGTCAAAACAGCAGACTTGCTCTGGTTGATCAAATAAATAAAAGACTTTGAAACATAAAGTAATTGAATGTAACTTTATTTTTAAATTAATTTGAGCTGAGAAAATAAGCTTCTATTAAATATATGTGGATATGATGGTGAGCTTAAGAAAACAATCAAGAGGTTAGAGCGTTCTAATGTTCAAGAGTTCTGCTTAATGAGTATTGTAATGTGTGGGTGAAAAATAGGTTATGCTCCAGATGGAACAATATTAAGTTTCTAGGATGTGTTACAATCATGCTGACATTACCGACAAGAGAAATTTGCAATGTAAAATCATCAGAAATGGAAAATTATCAGAATTTGTGATTTCAAATAGATAACTATTAGAAAAGTTCATGAGTAAGCATGGATTTTTGTTATTGTGTTCAAGTAAAATTTAAGGAAAATATTAGTTTTTACATAGTTATTCAGCTATAAAATATAATCATTCTTTTTATTTGAGAAAGGGATATATACTTTAATTATATTTTATTTTTCATGACAGATCCAACCTACCAAAGTAAACCAAAATCATAAAACAGGTATAATAGTACATTACATAGTCTCTGAAATTCAAATAATCAAAAACTCATTGAAAAATTTATTTTATAAAGAAAATAGAGGCTTCTTAATGATAATATCTATATAAACAGGAAATTAGTTTCTTCTAAAAGTTTTCCTAACAAATATAATGAAATAAAAAGGAAAGAGGGATTTATTATTCAAATATTTACTTATATTTTTATTAATGATTTTAAGGATTAGTTATAGTTTTCTCTTAGGTCAAAGAAAAAGTGCATATTTTCTTTTTCTTTTTTGTGATATGTCATAGTCTTTGAGTACAATGATTTCCAAATTCATTTAACAGGCTTAAATAAACCATACAGTTTAAAGACCATTACCAAATAAACATTTAGTTAAGTATCTATTATTTCTATTTTCAGTCATTTTTTTCCATTTTGAAGATATATTTTACGTTGCCCTCTGCCTGACCCCCTCCATTCAACTTGAAATAATACATTTAAAAATTTAATAAGCATTAATTGGGTATCAGTCACTATGCCAGAATGAGTATACTACATTCCTTATGGCCCCCAGAATGAGAATAATAAATTCCTCTTGAGCTTGGAATCATGTAAATAAAAAAAGTTGCTAGATGTAATATGCTTGACATATAATAAAGCTAACATGAATTCTCTATTAAGAAGACATAATAAGAAAAACAGCAACTTGAATTGAAATGTAGATAAAGGATTAATATAGATTGTATATTGCTTATCATATTTGAAAATAGTACAAGAAATATACTGGAAGAATTTCTAGGATTTTTTAAAAATAATTTTGTATGACTTTTGAAATAGGCAAGCTATTTAGCATAACAAACTTTTACTGTATTCCACACTACTCTGGGGTAATTCTATCCTAAATCATGGCAACATACAATTGCAAGAACTCTCACATATTACTCTCACATACTGGAAACATGTTAGTATGGACTAGAATAGCACATAGCATACATGACAGATTTGTTTCTAAGGATTAGAAATTACATTTTACTTCAATTATTTAATCTTATACTGTATTTGTTGGTACTGATACAGTGAAATGTGGCCTTCATGACCTTAAGACTTGATTCAGGGGGAATTGAATGATGTAATAGTAGTAACCACAACTTTTCAAAATGAACTATATTCTGACTTCAGAAATAGGAGAACTATTGCTAACCAGACTATGATTTCCATCAGAGACTAAGCTCAAATGCTTTTCATTTCATTAGCTAAATATTTTCCAAGAAAATGTTATATCAACTTGTAAATCCATGTGTTCTAAAGGTAATTTCACTATCAGTTCCAAATAATGTCCAATTAACAGTCTTGTAATCCACAATATCATTTTATGATCAAATTCTATCCCCAAAGTCTCAACAAAATACATTTTCTAAGATCCGTTTTTGAGATGCTTCAGAGTTTTCAAACTGTTGTATCTCTCTTGCCATAGTTTGTTATACAACTAACTTCATTGAGTACATTTATGTTTCTCTTTGTCTTTGACTGATGCATATATAGACCTTTATATGGGCACATATTTTCCCACTGCACAAGATAAAAATGAAAAATAATATCATAGAAATATACAACAAAACACATTTCAGACCTCACCTCATACAGTCTAAGAAAAAAGATTTTATTTGCATTAAATTAAAGTCTAGGATCCAAAAGCAACATTGAAATTTTGCACATCTGCATGCTGGAAAGTTCATATATCTCAGCATTGATCAACTTCTTTTGATATCTGGAAACTTTTACTTTCAAATCGTCTTTCTTTCTGGTATCTTTCCTCTATGACAATATTCACCCTGAATCATAATATTTATGTTTTAGCTTGTTCCTGGCCATTATTCTAAAAACTGCTAAAGAATATATGGCTCTTTGGCAAATAGTGTCCTCTGTCTATTTGTAAGAAAATGATGCTTTTGGTTACTAATGGAATTCACCAGTCCAAAATTCACATGTCCAACACACAGTGAGAAAATCCTTACCAAATGGGTGGAACGAGTCAGGTAATATTTGTCTTTCCCCCAACTCCTGCCACATAGGAAAGATCCAGGTGGGGCAGCTGGTCTAGCGTGCAGTACCTCACTCCCACATAGCATTTTGTTGTAGAATAGATTCTCTGAATAGGGAATACCATCATCTCAGTTTTCAAATTGGAGAACATCAAAAGATTACAATGTCCAGGTGTCTTATCTATGGGTGATGTCAGCAGCCTGTAGACATTTTCATTTCTTCCCCAATCCCCAAAGAAACTGTTCCTGCTTCATAGGGAAGATCCCCCTATTCAACTCCTGCTCCATATCATAGATTCTGACCAGGGGATGTTCAGAGCAAGCTTCCAAGTTGGCGATGCCCTACCTCCACCAAGTGGCCCTATTTATTTGAATGAGACTCAGCAGTAGTTTATATACCTCAGGGAATTTTAAAAACAGGAAAGTAATCAGTTTTCAAGTAGTTGAATCTCACAGCTGGATTTAATACCTATAAAAACAGATGAGCCAGGCATGTAATTAGAAGAACTGTAAAAGAGACAGTCAAAGGTGTGCCAGCTAAAACACTTCTACAGGTTCATAAAATTTTGTGCATTGCCCAAGATTATATCTCCTGAAGAAAAACTTTAGTGAGAAAGTTTGTGTTACTGGTACCTGGATGAACACAAGGAAAACTAGTTAATTCTTAAATAGTAAAATATTCTCAAAGCCATATGCATCTCACATATCAACCACAAAGCTAAGTAAATAGCCTTCAGTGAAACTGCCCAAATACATTCATAGACAAATAAGGAAGCAATGAATAATATTAAGCACTTATAGAGATGGATATCTAGAATAACTATGTTACATGAAGTGTTTAAATTATAACAAAAAATGAGACATTAAAACAGGAAATACGACTCATACATGGGGAAAAAAAGCAAATAAGAAAAAAATGCTTTTCAGGGGGTCATTTTGAACTTTTTTAGGTAAAGAATTTAAAGAAATTATAACAAATGTTCAAATAGTTAAATAAAACCATATTACAAACAATAAAAGGTATGATAGCAATGTCTCCACTTAAAGAATATCAATAAAAAATACATAAGATGAACCAAATGGAAAAATACAATAAGCAAAATAGCAGAGTCACTAGAGAGGCTCAAAAGAATCAATGAAGGCTGGGGATGTGGCTCAAGCGGTAGCGCGCTGGCCTGGCATGCGTGTGGCCCGGTTTGATCCTCAGCACCACATACAAACAAAGATGTTGTGTCCGCCGATAACTAAAAAATAAATATTAAAAAAATTCTCTCTCTCTCTCACTCTCTCTCCCACTTTCTCTCTCACTCTCTCTTTAAAAAAAAAAAAGAATCAGTGAATTTAGAATTAGATCTAGGCATATTATGCAACAATGAACAGAAAATAAAAGAAAGAAATGTGGAACCCCATTTGTAAAATAGAAATTCTACAAGGGAAAAAAAAAAGAAGGATAAACAACAACAACAAAAAGGATAACTGTGGATGGAGTTTTGGGCTCAGTGGTAGAGCTCTTGCCTGGTATGTGTGAAGCAATGGGTTTGATACTCAGCACCACATACAAATATATAAATAAAATAAAGGTATTTTGTTTACCTATAATTAAAAAATAAAAATAAAAACAAGAAAACATAGCAGGTACTTCTCAAATTTGATGAAAAATAAAAAACAATATATATAACAAAAAAGTTTAAAAGACTCTAAATAGGATAAAAACAAAGATCTACACCCAGACACAAATATTATAGGACAAAACTAAAGGAGAAATTATTAAAACAGAGAGAAAAATGATTCATTGCATAAAAATAACCTCAACAGTTTTAACAGCTATTTCACATTAGAGACCTCAGAAGGCAGTGGAATGACATATTCAAAGTACTGAAAAAAATAAAATAAAAATGTCAACTAAGAATTTCAACCCAGATAAAATGCTTTAAAAACTAAGGTCAAATAAATACACAAAATCGGTATACAGAAACAAGGCTATGTGAGGGTATAGAAATATTAACTCAAATTCCTATAAAGAAGTGAAGAAAATCAGATAAATAATAAGTAAATATAACACAGTTTATCTATATTCTCCTTTATTCAACTTCTTTAAAAGTGTAAGTTCATATAAATTAATAGTATGTTTAAATATTAGCACAAAGGTAAAGATGAATTTATATATGAATGAATTTCCTACATTTCACTGAAAATAAGTTAGAATTAATTTGAAGTAGAGTCTGACAAAATAACATTCATAGTTTAAACCTTAGAGCAACTAGTAAGTATATAATTTTTAAAAAAGTACTTAAAACAATGAGGAAAGTAATTAAAATGCTGCAGCAGCAAAATATATGATTTATTTTAAAGTAGGTTAAAAATAATAAAAGAAATAACAAAGCAAACTAATAACAATAAACCCAATATCAATTTAAATATGAATTAATTATATAATCAAAAAGCAGAGATTGTCCCATTGGGTTTAAATACAAAAATACACACAAGGTTCGGTTCTGTGTTACCTCTATGAGAAAATCTTTAGAAATTCAAAAATCAAATAGGTTAAAATAAAAGATTATAAAAATACACATCATGAAAATAGCAACAACAGGAGATCTAGAGAGGCTTTTCTGAAAACATGTAAAATAAATTCTCAAAACATAGAAGCGGCCTGACCTGGTGACACACACCAGTAATCCCTGGGGCTCAGGAGTCTGAGGCAGGAGGATCCAGAGTTACCAAGAGAGCCTCAGCAAAATGGAGGGCGCTAAGCAACTCAGTGAGACCATGTCTCTAAATAAAATACAACATAGGGCTGGGAATGTTGGTCAATGGTTTTGTGTCTCTAAGTTCAATCCCCAGTACCAAAAACAAACATTGAAGAGAAAAAAGAAACTTTCCAATTCATTGTATTAGGCCCACATTGTTTTTATGTCCCAAATAGAAAACATCACAAAAAAAAAAAGAGTTCCACATCATAATATTTTTTGTGAATGTCAATATAAACATCTTCAGTAAAATACTAACAAACTCAATCTAGCAGCACATTAAAAGGAATATATACCATGATAAAATGGCATTTGTCCAAGGAATGCAGACTTTTAACACCCCAATTGATATATAACTCATGGTAATGGTTAAAGTAGAAAAGAACACAAGATCATCTTAAAAAAGACAGAAATATCATTGCATTGGAAGAATAAAATGTTATTTCATTATTCAAATACTTAATGAACTAGGTCTAAAGGGGACATTCTCAACATAATTAAGGACAAAAATCCCATAGTTATCATGATTCTTTATGGTAGAAATCTTAATGCTTTCATTAAGATTAAGAATAAGACAAAAATGTTCATCCTTGATACTTTTCTTTAATATTATACTAGAGGCTACAGATGGGGCAGTTAGGCGAATACAAAAAAAAAAAAAAACAACTTTAGATTCAAAAGGAATTAATAAACCTCTAATTGTAGACGAGCCAATATTATATATTGAAAATCCTTATAAAATAACTTGAAATAGAATTAATAAATGAATTTGTTAATTTACAGATTACAACATCAATATACTTTTTTTTACACATTGATAATGAACAAACTAAAAATAAAATAGAAATAAAAATAATCATTTACACTTTACATATTATATTTATAATGACACTGATGTGATTTAAATAGAAATAAATTTAACAAAATAAATGTGAGAATGTACATGGAAAACTAGAAAAAAGTCACTGAAAATGTTTAAGAAAGACTTAAATGCAAAATAATTTCAGGCTTATTGATTGGAAGACTACTATTGTTAAAATGATAATATATCCCCATATTAATATACAACTTCAATGTAATCCATGTAAAAATGTCAGCCTCCTACTGTCCACCACTGTGTGAACCCACTCACTATCACTACCACTGAGGATGTGCACATGAAAAACATAGTCACTGTATTTGCCTATGTACTACTGCTGGACTATGGGCAGGTGTTCCACACCTCCATTCCATGGAATACACTGACATGGATTACAGCTAAGGGAGCTATAGAAAGACAACACTCTGGAACCCAACTATAGAATCAAAGTCAGTGTTGCCTACAAAATTGACACTGTGGAACATCTTTTAGAGGAGAGTTTTGCTATAAAATACATCCTATAAAATCGGCAGAGAACAACTGATCTACCAGATGTACAACTATCAACACAGGGACATGAAAAATATACAAAAGCAAGATAACATGATGCCTCCAAAGGAATAACTTCAGTAATGGACCACAAAGGAAGTCATATCAATGGAATACCTTATATGAATTCAAAAGAATGATTGTAGGGAAATTCAATGAGACACAAGAGAATACAGACTATTCAATGGTATTAGAAAAATGATTTATTATATAAATGAGAAATGTACCAAAGAGAGATCATGAAAGAGAAACAAGCTTGAGAAATGAAGAACTCAATAAATTAAGTAAAATATGCAGTTGGGGGCCTTGGAAACAGTTAAAGCAGAAAAAAAATCCTGAACTCAAAGAGAAGTCTTTTGAATTATTCCACACAGATAAAAATCAACACAATAATAAAGAATGCCACCAAGACTTATGACACAAATGAAAAATATCTGCATTATAGAAGCTGTTGAAAGGGAAGAATAAAAAAAAAGAGCATAGAAAATTATTCAAAGAATGATAGTAAAAAAAAAAATCCCCCAATCTTAAGAAAAATATGGACATACAGGTCAAGGAGTTCCACACAGCAATTTAACCAAAAAAGATCCCTACCATGGCAGCATGTTGTAATAATATCAGCAAAAATCGGAGCCAAAGAGGGACTTCTAACAGCAAGAGAAAGGCACCAAGACACATTTAAGGGAAATCCTGTTACACTAATAGCTGATTTCTCAGTGGAAACCTTATATAACAGAAAGGATGTATAAAAATCATACAAATACCTTGAAATTAAACAACATACTCTTGATTTATCATTGTGTCAAAGAAGAAATCAGAAAGGAAATTGAAAAATTCCTTCAAAGAAATAATGGAAACTAAATATGACAAAACCTATGGGATACTGCAAAAGAAGAAATAAAAGGCAAGTTTATAGAAATCAATGCCTAGTAAAAAAGAAAGAAAAAAATAGAAAGAAAGAAAAAAGGGAAAATTTCATGTAAATAATCTAATATTGCAAATCAAGCAACTCAAAAAGCATAACAAACCAAACCCAGAATTAGTAGAAAGAAAATAATAATAAAGACCAGAAAGATATTAGCCAGAGATGAAATATATGACACAATACAATAATGAAGAGTCAATTTTTGAAAAATATAATTGATAAACCTTTAACTAGGCTAACAGGGTAAAAAAGAGAGAGAAAGAGAGGGAGAAATTTATAAACAAAATCATATATAAATAAAGAGACATTACAACTGATAGCACCAAAACAAAAGACAATAAAATTATTATGAAGAAATATAGGCTAAAAATTTAGAAAATCTAGAAGAAAGATATGTTTCTGGAAAAAATATAGAATAATTTTACCCCTCATATATTGCTGGTAGAAATATAAAACGGTGAAGACACTTTAAAAAAGTTATTTGTTCATCGAAATAATAAACAGAGTTGTTATATGAACCATTACTTTCATTTCCAGATGTATACACTAAAGAAAAAAATATATTTGTCTATACAAAAACTTCTAATTAAATGTTTAAAGTGGGATTGCATAATTCTATTTTTATAAAATGTTTATTGTAAGCAATTATATTGAGATAGAAAGGTAATTTGTAGAGCAATTGGGAAAGAGTAAGATAGAGTAAGTGATTATGAGAACAAGGTTTATTTTAGGGGTCAAAAACCAGAATAAAAACTACATTATGGTAATAGTTACACAGTTCTTCAAATATACTAAGCACTATTGCATTGTAAAATCAAACTATGTATTCTATGATACATTAGGTGTATCTTAGTAAAACCATTTATAAAAATGAGAATAACTTCTTTAAGTTGGCAATTTATTTGGCTAGTATCTTCTCTATCAGCATATGAACAAACTATAAGATGCTAAATGTTTTATTATTCCTTAATTCTACTTTCTATGTATTAAGAAAAAATTTTTCATATGAACATATTTTTAAAATTTCAGATATTTTAATGTAGAATATAGGAAACCCATTATTATTGTTATTATTATTATTAGGGATTTTTTTGTACTAGTGATTGAACCCAGAGGTGCTCTACCAATGAGCCTCACCAATCCTATTTATTTATTTGTTTATTTATTTATTTTTATTTGAGATAGTGTCCAAGTTGCCCAGGTTGTTTTCAAACTTGTAGTCTTCCTACTTTAGCTTCCCAAGTAGCTGGGATTACAGGTATATGCCACCATGCCCAGTTGCTTTCTAGGAAATTCTTACAGGTGTTAAAGAAGGCCATAGAAAGCTAATTATGAAGAGCAAAAAAGAATTGCTTATTGCTACAGTCTGAACATTTGTGTTCCCCCCAGACTCATAGGTTGAAATCTAATTCTCAATGTGCCAGTATTCAGACATGGGGTTTTTGGGAGGGAACCAGGCTATGAGGTCAGAGCCACTGTGACAGGGTAAAGAGGCCCGAAGCTTGTTTGTTCATCCAACCTGTGAGGACACAGAAAAGATGCCATCTACCACAAATGGGAATCTCAAGGGATAGCTAATCTGATGGCAACACGATCTTGAACTTTCCAGCCTTCAGAATTATAAGATAAAAATTCCTATTGTTTATAATTTATTCAATTTATGATACTTTGTTGTAGTAGCCCAAACAGATTAATACACTTATAATAAATTTGTGAAAAGAGTGGTTGACATTTATTTCAGTGTTGCAGTTAGAAATTTTATTTTATTTGAATGAATATAAATTTATTTTGCTTCCATTTAAGTTCAAAATAAATCATTCTGAGGGAAAATTATGCAGAGACACTTTACATTTCTATAAGTATTACAAACTTAAATAAAATTTAAGCTTAATACAACTTATCTACCTCATTCCATCATTTGTTCAGTTTGATTAAGGAAAGCAAACCATTTTGAAAATGCTAAACTAAATATGTGCAATAAATCCATTCAGTTTAAGTATTTAAAATTTTCAAAGATAATTAAAACTGTATTTGAACTGTGACCTGTCTGAACAACTATGCTGTATCCTTGACATTCCTGCGTTAATTGAAGTTAAAATAGATTGATAATATGTTTGTGTATATAAAAAGATATATAACATATCCATGGATTGTATGTTGAGTCTTCAGAGGCTATTAGATGTTTCAAAATTTGCATAAAATGCCTGGGAATGCTCTGGTACAACTGATAAACCCCCAAATACCTAAGTCTGAGCACATGCTATTCTATGTGGCAACTCAATGATGACTGGATAACTGCTATTTAAAGATAAAAAATTTTGTCTTGTTGGCCTATGATATACAGGAAACATAACCTTGATTTTAAAGTTCTCTAAGATGTTTTATAACATCAATTCCTTAAATAGAGGGCTATGTATTGTGGAAACACCTGGAATATCATTTCCCCCCTTCTTATGAGAGAGTTTCAAGTAAATACATTTTGGAATTTAAAAAATAAAATAAAAACTCATAATTTTTATTAAATATCTCTGATTCTTTCTCCAAATATTTATACACGTTTTCTTCTGCCCTTTTCAATATTCTGTTTTGCTATTATATTTTTAACATTCTTACATGATTTATAATATGCATCCTTCAAATCACTCTGACACATAAAAATTAATACTAAGTTTTCTTTCTACTGAAATTTATCTGTATTTTTCCTTTAACAAATTATGTAAAAATGTATTGTATAAACAAGAAAATCTAGTGAGAAAATTAATAATCAGCTAAAATTAAAAAATATTCAATTATTATAGCCCCAAAGGTTTTTTGGCCCATAACTTTCTGTAGGCAAATATTTCTGAAATTTCAGGACATATTTTTTTCCATTGAAAGAGAAGGGAATATTCTATTTTTTCCTTTGAAGGTTTAATACCCTGTTATGAAAATTAGAGAATGCAAGTAAATATACAGGTAGACATGTAGAGACAAAATTGTGTGCAAAGTATTTCCTATTAGCATATATCAGTTAAGTTGCTTTTAAACTTTGTTTACTAATATGAATGAAGTTAGGCTTTCTTCAGTAATATATGAACGAGTGAGAAGAGCATTTGCACAATTATTTGAATTACAATGATAAACAAACTTCTTGAAGAACAAAACAAGGAAATTTCGGGGACTTCAGTCACTGGAGAATGGTGCCATGATCTTAATTCAATCAATTGTCCATCTTTAATTTTGTTTTCAAATTTCTGATTCTCAGAAGATAGAGTATGGACCAATTTGCATCATATATCTTCCCTCTAGATCAATCTATTACTTATGGTATTCAAGTAGTGTGTGGGCAGACATTTTCTGCATTTCTAAATAAATGGCTTTTTTGAAATTATTTCAGCTTAACAAAAAATTTGAAAGATGTAGAGAGTTATTATAGTCAGTTTTCTCTATTGTTAATCTAGTACCTTCTAGGTTAACATTATATGCCCCATGGAACACATCAAACCTAGTAAGTCGTTACTAGCTCATTGCTAACTGATCTTCATGCTTTATCAAGATTTAGCCAATTTTCCACTAGTGTACTATTGCTATTTTATGATCAAGCCAAAAGAACATGTTGAATCTAAGATCTCTCTGCAGTGTCCTCTTCCTGGTCATAGTTTCTTCAGTTTTCATCATTTTTTGTGATCTTTGCAGCTTTGATGAATGTTAGGCATTTCACATAATGTCTCCAGATTTGGTTTTTATGATTATTTTCATGACATTTCATGTTATCAATATGACTTATTATTGGTGATACTAACCTTGATCATGTAGTTATGATAGTGTTTGACAGCTTTCTACATTGTAAATTTACTCTTTCTATGTATTCTTTGGAAGTAAGTTATTAGGTTTCACCCATACTCAAAGCCATGGCAATTGGGCTTTTCCTTGTAAATTTGGAAGTATTTACATAAAATAATTGAAAATTTCTGTAAGAAATATTTTTTCCCACCTCTCCAACCTGTGTAGGCCCCAGTAGGCCCAGGTACATCTCACCACCTCCACCTGGTAGTCCAGGTCTAATTTCCTTCTTGAGACACTGCAGCCATCCCCATAGCCTTTCCCATGCAGCAACTTCTACCCTGGGACAACAGACCGGACCTATAAAAAACTGCATCTTGGAGCAGGCATCCCAAAGCCAGTGCAAGGTAACCCCTTTCAGCCCCATATCTGAATGACATTGCATCCATCTTAGGACACCTCCACTGCTATCTTGAGTTACCTTCTGCTATTGCCACCACCACCTATAGATGTAGTAGCATCCATCCTGGAACACTGGCAGGGTCTAGAAACCCAAAACCAAGGTGAGATACAGATAATCTGCACAATAGGGTAGAAGCTGTAGTATCTGAGATCCACACTGAAAGAAAGAAAGTCACATATCCAATATGAAAAAAATAAGGCAGGAAAGTGCCCCAAGCAAAAGAGGGATATTATAATAACAGAACCCATGGACAGCACAGTTGATGTAATGTCAGAGAAGGAGTTCAGAAGGTTCATAATTAAAATAATCTGTGAATTAAATAATGACTTAAGTAAACAAATACAGGCAAAAATTCATCACTCCAACAAAGACATAAGAGAGTAAATAAGGCAACTTTTGATGATAAAAATAAGCAAATAAGATAACAAATATAGGCATCCATTGATCACACCAACAAAGAGATAAAGGGGCAAACACAAGTAGCAAAAGATTACTTCAAAAAAGAGATAGAGGTTCTGAAAAAAAAAAAAAAAAAACAACAGAAATCCTTGAAATGAAGGAAACAATAACCCAAATAAAAAACTCAATAGAAATCATCACCAATAGAATAGATAACTTGGAAGACAGAAAATCAGATAATAAAGACAAAAGTTTTCAATCTGGAAACTAAAGTTGACCATACAGTGAAGATGATAAGAAACCATCTTGCAGAACTTCCAAGAATTATGGGATAGCATCAAAAGACTAAATCTAAGAGTTATTTGGATAGAGGATGGCAGAGAATTTCAAACCAATGAAATGTACAATCTCTTCAATGAGATAATCGCAGAAAATTTCCCAAACATGAAGAATGAATTGAAAAATAAAATACAAGAAGCCTACAGGACACCAAATTACACATTGGTGTAATTACACATTTTAGGACACAAAATTACAATAGATCTACACCAAGGTACATTATAATAAAAATGCCTAGCATACAGAATAAGGATAGAATCTTAAAAGCCACAAGAGAGAGGAATCAAATCACATATAGAGGGAGACAAATTAGTATCTCAGCAGATTTTTCAACCAAGATCCTCAAAGCCAGGTGATCCTGGAACAAATTACACCAAGACAATGGATGCCAACCAAGAATCTTATATCTCCTAAAATTAAGCTTTAGATTTGATAATTATTTAAAAGATTTCCATGATAAACAAAAGTTTAAAGGATTTACAACTAGAAATCCTTCACTAGAGAACATACTCTGCAAAATATTCCATGAAGAGAAAATGAAAAACAACAATGAAAATCAGCAAAGGGAGTATTATAGTAAAGAAAAAAGAAATCAAAGGAGAAACCAAGTCATGTTAAATACCAAAAATAAATAAAAATGTCTGGGAATACAAATAATGTCTCAATAATAATCCTGAATGTTAGTGGCCTAAATGCACCAATCAAAAGACATAGACTGGCATATTGTGTTAAACAAAATTACCCAACAATATGCTGCCTCCAAGAGACTCATCTCATCAGGAAAGACTACCCACAGATTAAAGGTGAAAGGTTGGGAAAAAAACATACCACTGACATGGACATTGGAAGCAAGCAGATATTTACATCCTCATATCAAATAAAGTAGACTTCAAACCAAAGTTAATCAAAAGGGATAAAGAAGGATCTTTCATACTGCATAAGACAGCCACTCATCAACAAGAAATAACAATTATAAATATATATGCCCCAAACAATGAAGCATCTATGTTCATCAAACAAACTCTTCTCAAATTCACAAGTCAAATAGAAAACAACACAATAATTCTGGGTGGCTTTAACACACCTCTTTCAGTATTGGATAGATCTTCCAAACAAAAGCTGAACAAAGAAACTATATAACTCAATAATACAATCAATAACTTAGAGTTAACTCACATATATAGAGTATTTTATCCTTCAACAAGAGAATACAGTTTCTTCTCAGCAGCACATGGATCCTTTTGTAAAATAATCCACATATTATGCCACAAATAAACTCTTAGTAAGTATAAAAATGTAGAGATACTACCCTGCATCCTATTAGTTCATAATGGAATGAAATTAGAAATCAATGACAAAATAAGAAAAAAAATCTACTCCAACACCTGGAGACTAAATAATATGGTACTGAATGAACAATGGGTTGCAAAAGACATCAAGTAGAAAATTAAAAAAATTCTTAGAGGTGAAGAGAACACAGATACAATGTCTCAAAATCTCTGGGACATTATGAAGGCAGTAATAGGAGAATAGTTCATTGCATGGAGTTCATTCCTTTAAAAAAAGAAAAAGTCAACAAATAAATGGCTGAACATTACATCTCAGAGCCATAGAAAAAGAAGAACAAATCAAACCAAAAGCAGTATAAAATAGGAAATAATTAAAAAAGAGCTGAAATCAATAAAATAGAAGCAAACAAACCAACAAACAAAAAACAATTGACAAAACAAAAAGTTGGTTCTTTGAAAAAATAAATAAAATTGAGAAACCCTTAGCCATGCTAATGAAGAGGAGAGAAAAAACTCAGATGACTAACATCTGTGATGAAAAAGAAAATATCAAGATGGGCACTACAGAAATAAAGAAAACAATTAGATATTACTTGTACTCCAATAAAATAGAAAATATAGAAAGGCATCGACAAATTTCTAGAGTCATGATTTGCCCAAATTGAATCAGGATGATATACAAAAATTAAACAGATCAGTTTCAAGCAATGAAATAGAAGACAACATCAGAAGCCTACTAACCAAGTAAAGCCCAGGACCAGATTGTAGGGCATGATGTAACGTGGGGCATGTTGCATCAGAAAAGAGGAAACTTAACTTGCTGGCTGCTACCCGCTTCCCAGTCCTGGGGCCACATGTGGCTAAGAGAGCATCTAGCTATTAGCTAGAAGGCATTGCCATGGGTTGTGATGAAGAATTAGACCACCTCTAGGATAGGCTCAGAACCCTTCTACCCTCAAGGACAGCTCATGTCTCCCATTACTGCCTGTAGGATGGGTGTAGATGTAAATTCTCCCCACCCTGCTTACCTTTACCCTGATTGGCTCCTGTACATTATATTAGCTGTGTGTGTTTTCTCAATAAAGGAGATCCTGCTTTGACTGTTCTCCCTGGCCTGTCTGATTGTCCTTCTGCAAGGGAGGGCTGGGTGCGGGCGGCCAGTCGACCTTTACCTTTCTTGGTTTGTCCTGGTCAGGGCGTGCTCCCCCAATCTCTCCCGCAGGTCAGGAGGGAACAGGGGGCTAAAAACCCCGACACCAGATGGATACACAGCTGAGTTCTACATGACTTTTAAAGAATAACTAATACCAATTATCTTCAAGTTATTTCGTGCAATAGAAAAAGTGGGAGCACTTCCCAACTTATTCTATGAGGCCAATATCATCCTGATCCCAAAACCTCACAAAGACACATTAAAGAAAAAAACTTCAGACCAATATCTCTAATGAACATAGATGCAAAAGTATGAAAAAAAAAATTCTCAATAAAATTCTGGCAAATCTAATACAAAAGTATATTAAAAAGACTGCAACGTGATCAAGTGGGGTTCATAATAAAATTGCAAGATTGGTTGAACATAGAGAGATCAAAAAATGTAATTCATCACATCAGTATCTTAAAGATAAGAACTATATAATCATCTCAATATATGCAGAAAAAGCATTTAACAAAATACAACACCCATTCATGTTCAAAACACTAGAAAAAGTATGGATACCAGAAACATATCTCAACATCATAAAAGCTATTTATGGTAAGCCCCAGGCCAACATCATTCTAAATGGATAAAAATTGAAGGCATTCCCTTGAAAGAAAAGGATGGCCTCTTTCACCACTTCTATTTAACATAGTTCTTGAAACACTAGAAACACTAGCTAGGGATACCTATAGAAAAAGAAGAACTCAAATTAGCACTATTTTCTGACAATATGATTCTATACCTAGAAAACCCAAAAAATTCCACCAGAAAATTTCTAGAACTAGTAAATGAATTAAGCAAAGTAGCAGAATACAAAGTCAACACCCATAAAAATAATCAGTGAGGTGAATAGAGAATCTACAATAGGGAACAATTTTTTTACCACACACATCAGATACAGAACTAAACTCTAGGACATATAAAGAACTCAAACATCTTAACATCAAAAAAAAAATAATAACCCCATCAATAAATAGGCCAAGAAACTGAACAGACACTTCTCAGAAGAAGATATACAGCAAATCAATATAAAAAAATGTTCAACATCTCTAGCAATTAGAGAAATGCAAATAAAAACTACTCTAAGATTTCATCTTCACTCAGAATGGTAGCTATTAAGAATCCAAACATCTGTAAGTGTTGACGAAGATGAGGAGGGAAAAGGCACACGCATACATTATTGGTGAGACTCAAAATTGGTGCTGCCAATATAGAAAGCAGTGAGGAGAATCCTTGAAAACCTGGGAATGGAACCACCATTTTACCCAGCTATCTCACTCCTAGGTGTATACCCAAAGTACTTTAAAAAAGCACACCACAGGGATACAGCCACATCAATGTTTATAGCAGCACAATTCACAATAGATAAACTGTGAAACCATCCTACATACCCTTCAGTAGATAAATGGATAAAGAAACTGTGGTATATATACACAATGGAATATTATTCAGCATTAAAAGAGAATAAAACCATGGCATTTGCAGGTAAATGGATGGAGCTGAAGAATATAATGCTAAGTGAAGGTATCCAATCCCCAAAACCCAAAGACTGAATGTTTTCTCTGATTTAAGGATGCTGATTCATAATGTGGTTGGGGTGTGGCATGGGAGGATTATATGACCTCTAGATAGGGTGAAGGAGAGGAAGTCGAAAGAAGGGGAAATGGGGGTAGGAAGGACTATGGTATGAGATGGACATCATTACCCTAAGTACATGTATAAAGACATAAATCATTGTACTCTACTTTGTGTACCACCACAGATTTGAAAAGTTTTGCTCTGTATGTGTAATATGAATTGTAATGCATTCTGTTGTCATATATGACAAATTAAAATTTAAAAAGGAAACATTTCCATACTCTTTATTCTTTCAATCTGTGTTATTAAGGATTTAATATATCTGTTTCATATATTGAGTTATAATTCAATATTACATTATTTAAATTGTTGCTCAAATATTTTCAGCTTTGTGAAATAAAAAGCTTTTCAGGTAATCTTTGTTTGCTTTCATCCTTTTTCTTTCCCTCACCCCAGTATTTCCTCCTTTGCTGGCAATAAAAGATGCTCCATATCCTCTTATGTTTTCCTACCCTGACAATACGATCAGCTATTTCTTCAAGAAGGTCTGGCTGCTTTTATTGGAGAATGGTATTTACAAATTAATATCTGAACACTGAGTTCTAACAGTTTAAAAGTTCATCATGATCTAAATTTCACTGTTGAACCATAGAATAAAAATAAATAAGTTAAATTTAAAAACCTGTATTGCCTCCAGGAATACCATTATGTGGAAGTTAATTATTTGAGAAATATTCAGGACATACAAATTCAATTGTGTTTTTAGGGTGATATCTTGGCTCTGTGGTTGAGGTGTCAGCAGTAGTGGATACTGTCTTTGTAGCTGTGTGTGCAATATATTTCTGAGAGTTCTTACTGGAAAGATGTGGTTCTCCAACACTTTGATTACTTTTAAACAATAAAAGTAATAATTTCTCCCCTTAACATAGCTGTGTATTCTGTTTTCAGAAATTAAGAGTGCTGACCCTGGGACTAACTATGAGAGATAAAATACTAAATTCAGGTCATCAATTCAGGACACATACCACATCATACCATGACATCTAATCAATCTGCAAGGCCATGACTGTAAAGGAATGCAAATCAAATCCAGAATAATTATCTAGTGTGCTCATCCAGTCATCATTAAAAATGCCTTTCAATTTTAATCATCTTTAAACACGGAAGTTGAGCCATTGATGTGAGTTTCCCAGGAAGTAACTACATTGCTATGGTATGCATATCAGAGAGGAAGCTTATCAAAATACATGCATAAGTTCAGACTTTGTGCAAACCAGGTGCTCTTAACTTACCTGCATTATAACAGTGTTGATTGGATACCATTATTCTGTGATAAACAGCTCAAAAAAAGTCAAAGAATTTCCAAATATTTTATATATCCAAACATTTATATACATATGTTTATATATGTATGTGTGTGTATATGCCCAAGTAATCTTAGATCTGTTTTCAATATTATATCTTTTTATGATACACACGACTTTCATCAAAACATTTCATTTTGACTTTTATATTTTTTCTCTTTGATATTGGTCAACTCTACCGTCTGCCACAGTTTGCAAATTAGGATTGACCATGTCATAAGGTCCTAATTTAAAAGACTGTCTGAAACACAGAGTGATGAAAGTTCTATTAGATTGGTCTGAATTTAAAGGTGAGGTATTTGAAGTGTTAAGAAGTAGTTTCCATTGAGAAATATTTTATAGCCTGCCTTCAAAATCCTCAAAATTGATGTTCTTCCATAGGAGAATTGATAGACAGCAATACATATATCCTATGTCATGCTGTCACTTTGTACAAACAACTTTATTGAGGTAGTGGGTCTTTTCTTTTCCATAAGACATCCTTTTCATTTTTGACATCCATAGATTTTGAAAAACATACCAAGTGATTGTTCTTTACTGCTCTCCAGGCCCTACAAACATGATAGCATTAGGCCAGTCGATTAGGTTGATATTCTTTGGGATGGTGAAGGAGTTTTGGATGCTGTGGGCATTAGTACATAAGTAAAATATAAGCACTGGTGTATGACTGAGGCAGTACAGTAATATCTGTTCTTCCTTGTCTTCCAGAAAATCAAATGGTTTCTGTAGATTTTGTTCACTATGAGGACAATATTATCTTCATCAGTAGCTGCTCTTCAGATTCCATATGTGGCACTTTCCTATTCTCTGGTGTGACAAATTATAACAACGTTAGTAACTTAAATCAACATATAGTTATTATCATATACTTCTGTAAGCCCAAATTCCCAAATACATCTCACTGGAATAAAATCAAGGTTTCAGAGGGGCCATGTGTCTCAAAGTTTTGGAGATTTCAGCCCTTGATTGATTTGCCTTGTTGCTCTGGACTTGTTTGCAGGCAGCATATCATGTCAGCAGCATGGGACAGAACCATTCACCTCATAGCAAAAAAGAGAAAGAGAAGAGGAAAAGATCAAGGTGCCATATTACCATTTGAGGGTATGCTTCCAATGACCTAAATCCTCCCACTAGGCCCATTTCTTAAATGTTCTACCAAGAGAATTATAGGATGAGGACCAACACATTGATCTTTGGGTAATATTCTACATCTGAATTATAGCAATCTGCAAAGTTCTGTTTGTCACATAATGTAATAATTTCACACATTACGGAGATTAGAAATGGGCAATTTGGGGTGGTCATTATTTTATCTATAGCAACATTTTGTCAATTATATTTATTTATAACAACAATCTTATTTAAGTCACCATCTTAGATTTTTCTTCAAGAAAATTCAAACTTTTACCAACAGATCTTGAGAAATTGAACTATGATACATATAACTGTACTAGGGATTTTAAAGACCCTGAAGATTAAAATAACCATATATAGTACCTCAAGAAATATAATATGATGATGATATTAATGATGATAATGATAATTTGGCTGGAGCAGAATCCTCCATTGACTTCCAGCTGTGTCTTTATGCCATAATATGTTTTATAGGTTAAAGAGCCATTGCTAGAATATTCATTTTTTAAAAATATTTTCAATGACCACTTAAATTATCAAAAATTAGAAACAAAGAGTCAATAGGTTTTTCTCTCACAAATTCTACTCTCATTGACACATAAAAATATTCTGGGTCTCCAGTAATTATTGTTAGAGCTAATTCTCTTAAAATCTTGATATTTTGTTTTCTTAATGCACTTATCTACGGGAAATATGTATAAGCTAACAATAGGCATAAGCCATTTAAAATGCTTTTCCTAAAATGGGCCTTGCATATCAAGGCAGATTGAAAATAAACCATCAGACTGGTAAATGAAGTCAATTCCATGACTTTTTTGAGAGTTTTTATTTTTTATTTATTTTTTACCATGTGAATTAAGACAAAAGAGGACTCTTTGAGCAGCCTAGTATTGTTTACGTTTTATAACTCAAGTAGTTAACTGACTTAAAACTTAATTTATGCAAAATTGTTGATTGTCATGGAACTCCTTGTACTATACTACTACTGGAGCACTGATTACTGTTGGTAAACTTGAGGTTATGATGACCACACACACTTTAATGTTGAGAAGCCTGAACTCATGTAGCTAAGGGTTTCTAAAATTAAAATTAGGATAATAAATCCCCATTGGATCATAAGTTATTCCATCACATTCTAAGAAAGAGGAAACTGGGAAACTGGCAAAAAATTATCATATATCCTTATAAATTTATATTATGTGCATATATGAGAGAGAATGGGAGAGACAGAGACAGAGATAGAAAGAGGCAGACACAGAGAGGAAGAAACAAACAGGTTTCAGAGCCTGGAGAAGAACATACATTATTCTGAGTAGAAAGAAAACATTGCATGAGAAAAGTAAAATATTCCTATCATCAGATTTGCCAGTCTTCTCTTTATATTAATTAAAGTTTCCCAATGTCACACTGATAGAATCAGTCAGATTTTGGATAAGATTTTTGTTATCTAATTTAGCCAACTGAAAAAAAAAACTCTAGATACATTTCAAGTATCAAGATAGCATACTAAATACAGAATCTGTGTGTGTGCGTGTGTATAAAATACATACACATGTAAGCACTTACAGCAACAGGAACGAAATAAATGGTGGGGCATGGTGGCACATGCCTGTGATCTTAGCAGCTTGGGATGCTGAGCAGAAGAATCCCATGTTCAAAGTCAGCCTCAGCAATTTAGCGAGGCCCTATGTACCTTAGTGAGAACCTGTCTCTAAATAAAAAGATAAAAATGGGGTTGGTGTGTGGCTTACTAGTAAAGTGCCTCTGGGTGCAATCCCTGGTACTAAAATCAAAAACAAAACAAAAATGCCAAGCTGTGCATCTTCTTTAATCAAACATCAATACTGTGCTTGCAAAATTTCCCATTTTTTAAACATGAATTAGGAAAATCTTGTAAATCTTTTTTGAATGTGACCTTTTTTCCTTCTGAGTATTTCACTTCACCCTCAGAATCATAATTAAGTCATAATTCTGCTTAAAATTCAGTTAAAAAATAACTGAAGAATGAAGCAAATTGTTTATGTTTTCAAGCACAGAAGGAGCTACAATGATGACTTCAGAAGACAGGAAAAGGATAGGTGTAAGAGCATGATGTTACACAACCTCTGACATATTATCATTCGATTTCCCAGTCTTTCCAGAATGATGTTATTAACATTCATTATAGAAAACTAAAATGTTTGTGAATTTAGCTGAAGGTGTATTTTGTTGAAAGTCTTATTTTCTGAAATGGTTTTTGCCAGTATCAGCCCCACAACTATAAGCAGTAATTCCTTCAGGAGAGCACATGAATGCTCTACATTTTATTCTTTACTTAAGGTAAACTTTTGAGTGTTGAAATAGTCATCCTATTATTTTGAATTGTTTAGAAATATCAGAAGCAGCAATTCGATTTTGCAGTTTGATATTTCTCATCTCTTTCATAGATGTCTGGCAGCAGTTTCTTTTGTTTGGTAGCAATAACAACTTACTTTGGCTCACTTGAGTGAAAAAGAAGAAAAAATGCATTGGAAGGTTACTGGAGTGATTGTAAACTTAAAAGAAGCAGTGAAAAAACATATTTTTCAGATGGAACCTTGAGACCTTAGCCACAGGAACTCCTGGGGATTTTGTGTAGGACCGTTCCTAAAGCAACTAAGTGCCAAACACATTCTTTGTATCTATCAGCTCAAGAATCAATTTTCTAGGAAAAGAAATCTGATTGCCCTGAACTGGAATTTTGCCCTTAGATCCATCATCTCACACCAGAAGATAAAGAGAAGAAATTGCATTTAACCATTGGGAGAGCCACTGGCATGAAAACCTAAGTTTAGAAACATGAACTTAGAAAATCATAAACTGAATATCAAATTAAACTATGTTCTACATTCCTGTCTGTATCTACTTATATCTAGTATCACAAGAAAATTTGAAATCCCAAAATTTTCCATATTCTAATTCCTAAAGGAATCTGTTTTTCTTTTTCTATTTTTTTTTCTTGAGTGGGATCATAAAATGTTATCTAACCTGACATTTTAAAACAATCAGGTTTTATTTAAGAATAATGATTTAAAAATTCTGTTTTTAAATTTTTATTCAACTTCTAATTTCATCATTACATTATCATTTATTTTGACTTTTTTACATTGACTTGCTTACATTCTTCAATTATATTTTATTTCAAATTAGTTCATAATTTAAATGAATGCATTTATTCTAGCTAAAATTATTTTTTGAAGTGTAGTATGATGTTGCATTGGAGTTTTCTAGTGCTCTTTATTGAAATTTTTTCCCAATAAGTAGAATAAGTTTTGCATATTCCATAAAAACTTGACAAGAATATATTTTCTTTATCACATAGCTATTTCTTATCCTGAAAATGTACACTGTAGTGGTTATGAGTCAAATATTTTCAAATAAATGTCTGCTGAGAAGAAATAATATGAACTTATTTTAGGGCTAAGTTAATTTTACCAACAATATATAGATTTTATTATAATGCTGTTTCTTTTGTATATCCTGTAATGGAGTCACTAAATTGACTCCACTAATCTCCTGTCAAACTTGCTTTTTCTGTTTATTTAATGACATCTAATGATATCAAAGTTATGTGTTAAATCTTCTGTGACAGATTTGCATTAATTTATTTTTCCATTTATTTCTAGCATTTTGACCCTGTTTTTTGAAATGATCCTGTATCACAGCAAATGGGGAGTTCATATTTTGGGTGAATTCTTTTAATCAATATAAAATCATAACTTGGATGTATTTTGTCAATTACCTCCTTGATTTAATTTATATAATAAATATTCATTAAATATCCAGCATATTAGGTATATACTGCCTACTGAATACTGGAGAATGGAAATATGCAAGTTGAAAATGTTAACCATGTATAATTTAAAATTTTCTGGTACCTATTTTAAAGAAAAGCAAAAAAAGTTTAAAAAAATATAATAAGGATTTTATTTAATTCAATCAAAATGAAATGATACTACTTCAACATTTAATGAATATAATAAGAGTTACTAAGATATTTTACCTTTTTTAATACAAGGTAACATCTACTGTGTATATTCTAATTCGAGGACATTTCATTTCAGACTAGAGATAAAGCAAGTGATTCATAGACTCATATAAGGAGTAATTACCCTATTTTTCAATGTAATTCTAGACATTAACATTTATAAGGAAAAAAATGCACAAAGTGTACCTCCTCATTAAAGTTGTAAGCTGAATAAATATAAATACTAAAAAGAAGTAAAACATTTTGTAAATGTGGTAGATTGCATTATTTCCCCAAATCTTTACTTCCTGGCCATATAAATACATAATAAAGACATGCATAAAAATGTATATAATACAATAAAACATTCATGCACTGTGTTGTTTTGTTGTGTGATTTTACAGTACTTCTCTGTGCCATTGACCTTATATTTCTAAGTGACTTTCTTGCCACTAAAATGTGGAATGAAATCAGCATGCAGTTTCAAAACAATCTGAAGAAGCATGCCATGTTTCTGCTTACTCTTCTTTCCTTCCTGTAATTCACCATAAGATATTATCTTTGGTATTTACTGATCCCAGAATGAAAGATTCATGGAGCTAACCTGTCCTGAGCTCCTATGCTAAAACAGAGATACTATACCTGATATTCAGAACAGGATAAAGAAGCACATGCATATTTTTTTAAGGAATTGAGATTTTTTTTTTTTTCTTCAGCAGTATCAAAGCAAAAATCTGACGAGTACAGTGTGTTAGGTAAAGGTTGGTGGAGTAAAATAATTTTAAAGATGGAGTTGATATTTTATAATTCTATAATTCAAATGAGTATTTTTTTCTTCCCAAGTTCTGTGTTATCTATATGCATTACACCTGTTTGACAGATGTTGAAACACTTAATATAGTCCTCTGTTTTAATTTAGTCATGCTATATGTTCTTGTCATAGTTTCCCAAACATTCCTGGACTTCAACTTGAAGCCATGTGGATTAAGTTCTAAGCATCACAACTCTTAGTTCATTATTGAGACACTTTTCAACATTTGTTAAGCATTTTTTTTTAAATGCTAGCTATCACTTAACAAGCCTTTAAAAATTTGAAGAGGTTCACCAATCGTTTTTTATTTGAAAAATAAAATTTGAAAAATATCTATTCTTTATTTTAGAGAGTAACACATTTTATAGCATTTTGATTCACATATTATCCTGTCCTCTTTTTTAAAAAAAAATATTTGAAGTTATATAACAACACAAAAAAGTGAACTTATACTGAAAACCATTTTTAAAATGTGCTTTTATGTTCTAGTTTTATTCCTGATACACTAATTAGGAAGGGAGCAAAGTACAGGGAACTAAATTGTCCTATATAGTTTAATAGTCATTAAATATCTAAAACTGTTCCATCTTCTACTTTATGTCCTGAAAAACTTTTGTCCGTGCACTGCCTCTTATTTTTTAATTAAAGTTTTATTAGAACACTCATTAATTTATACATGTACTTCTTTTAAAATATAATGGCAGATTTGATTGGCAGACTTCGATATTATTCACAGAGATCTCACAGACTTTTTCTTGAATTTTGTTTTTAGAGATCTTGAAGAAAGTTTGAGACTCCTTCAGGTGGTCTCTTATTCCTTGTACTTTTCAGCCTAAAATGGTGTCCTGCTCTACTAGTGATGGGAAATATCTGGAGTCTTGTATACAATAATGTTTGCTATCTTGAGATGCTGGGGAAATGCCTTCCCTCCAATTAGATGATTGTTGCTTTTATACTATTCAAAACCAAACTTTACCCTCTGTGTACAGATGTTCCTTGACTTATAGTAGTGCTATGTCCATAAAAACCCAATGCAGATAGAAAATATCATAAGTCAAAATGCATTTAATACATCTCACCTACAAGACATAATAGTGCAGAATAAGTTGTTCACCTCATGATTGCTTGGCTGATGGAGAGTAGTTATTTCTGATGCTGCCTGGGGAAAGATCAATGCTCAAAATTTAAAGTACTATTTTTACTGAATGTCTAGCAATTGTACATCGTGATGAAGTTGAAAAATCACAAATTGAACCATCCATTGTAAGGTGAGGATCATCTATACATGTTTCTGGTTGTTTGCACCTCGATCAGGCCTAGTTTGGAGGATCCTTCTGAATCTAGACTTTTTGAGTAGAGTTTGCCAGCATATCTACTTGAAGAACATCTTGACCCTTTGGCAACATCTGGAAAACTCCCCAGCTGATTTCTACACCATACAAAGAAGAAGAAGAAGAAAAAGAAGGAGGAGGAGGAGGTGAAGGAGGAGGAAATGAAGAAGGAAAATTAAAATACTAGTCATCAGAGCTAAATGTAAAGATTTTTTCTTGCTGTCCAGTGATCCCTTTATGGTCTGGTGTACCATAAGTGAGGGTATCAAGTATAGGCATATAGGAAAGAACACTGATGGCTGATTAGAGGACTAACATAGGAAAAAGGCTATAGCTTATTTAACCTTGAAGTTTACTTTTGAAACTAATAGAAGAGATAATCAACATTTTAAACCTGATTATGTTCCATTTTTTATTCACTATCTCAAGACTATAATTGATTTTGTTTACCTTTTACTCTTCCACAGCATGTTCTTCTGGTTCTTGGGTTTATATCATTCTTGGTAGTGGGCTAGACTATCTTTTCTAAAGCATAAGATTAACTTATGAAGTTCCACTGAAGTTAGTTGTCAAGTCAATGATTTAAAGAATACAGGGAAATGAGCAAAAGGAAGGATCGTTTTGTGCATTTCACGTTGAAACCATAACAAATTACCATAAACGTTGTGACTTAAAGCAACAACAATCCCTTAAACTATAACATATAGGTCTGAATTTTGATGTGAATGTCATATTGCTAAAATTTGGTATTGGTAAGTCATGCTCTTCTCCTGATGCTATAGGGAAGAATTTTTCTTTTCCATCTTTTAGAGTTCATTCACATTCCTTGTCCTCCAACCTTCTTCATCTGTCTTCAAAATCAGAAAGGTAGCATCTCTAACTATCTTTCAAAGCTTCTTTCTCTGTGACTAGCAAGGGAAACTTCACATTTAGAGAGCCCTGCGATTAGATTAGTTTCACTTAGATAATACAAACCAGGCTCCTCCTCTAAATTTCCATGAGGTAATCAAATCCACACAGTCCTGTTTTTCCATGAAGCAAATTCTGAGGATTAGGATTTGGACACCCTGAGGAATCATTATTCTATCTACCATGATCATTAGTTAACATGGTGAAAAAATAGTTTCCATGTGACATTTTCTAAAATTGTTCTTGTATTTCTATAGTATAAGACAGACACTGTTCTCTCACTTTCCTTTCTTTGACTGAAATATCACAGAGGTGATTCAATGTCATCAAAATACCGAAAAAGAAAAAGTAAGAGAAGTTTAACTGGAGCTCATGGTGTCAGATGTCTCAGTCCATACATAGCCAACCCCACTGTTCTGAGCCCAAGGCAGCACATCATCAGGGAAGCATCTAGATGAGGAAAGCCACTGCCTTCATGATAGTAAGGATGCAGACAGAGAATGGAAAGGGCAGTAGGTCAGATGCATGCTTCTATGGCATGCCAGCAGCTTAGCCACCTCTTCCAGCTAAACCTCTACCTGCGTACATTTACCACCTGGTTAGTTCATTCAAACTAGAATGGGCAGATTAGGTTACAGCTCTCATAATCTAATTGTTTTACCTCTGAGCATTCCTGCATTAACTGGAGTTTTGGGGGGACACCTGATGTCTAAACCATAACAAAGCAGATTAAATTTATGATTTTTTGACCACACGATCCAAAACAAACTGGCTAAAATAAAAAAAGAAGGTGCGTATAACACTAAAGATGTAGGGCGTGCAGGACGGCGCCTGCGCGGTGAGGGACGGCGCCTGCGTGGTGCGCGAGATCTGGGCGCAAAGGGAAGGATGGACGTTGCTTTCCAAGATGGCCACGGCTGGCGATGGGAAGGAAATGAACGAGATTAAGATGCTATTTACTTTTTTGGGGAAGACCACACAAACTGCTGCCAGCCCAACCGAGCGCCCTTCAACTCTCGGGGATCCAACCCTATGTGGGTCTCCTTCATCAACCTCATGGACCAGTCCGGCAGCAGTGACCTCCTCTGCTTCCATGTGGGCTGGGACTTCTATATCTACAAGGGGGTCCACAAGGATGCTAGAGATTGAACCTAGGACCTTGTGCATGCTAAGCACACACTTTACCTCTGAGCTGTAATCACTGCTGACTTCAGTAAACCAGTAGATAAAAGGATGTACAAAGGAACATGGCCTACTTGTCATGACTTTAACCACCTAACTGCCACAGAGGAGAGTGTCTGTCTCCTAGTGGCCTTTTCCGCAGGCCAATTTACCTTACAGACCTGATCAACAAAGAAACTAGCCAACTATTTTAACGAGGAAGGACTAATAGAAAAGGTACATGTAACCTATGACAAATGGGTGCCGGATTCTGAAGGTATTTTCCTACTAGCCTATTCGGGTGACCACATTTATAATGTGGAGCACACTTGTGCCACTGCAACCCCCCACTACCAGTTTCTGAAGGAGAGGGAGAGCTTGTGCAAACTTGCAAGAGCAAACCCAAGACGAACCCTCTCCTAGAGTGGATGGTGGGCGAGGGAGCCCTCAGCGAGTTTGCTTTCTCCCCAGATGGCAAGTACTTAGCATGGGTGTGCCTGGATGGGTTTCTGCAGGGGTTCAGTATTGACTCAGAGCTTCACGATATGAAGAAAAGATATACTGGGGGCTTGCGATGTATGTGCAGGACCCCAGAAGGCAAGTACATTGTGACAGGTGGAGACAATGACTTGTGACAGTCTGGTCCTTTGTAGACTGCTTGTGATAGCTAGAGGCCATGGGCACAAATCCTGGGTCAGTGTCGTGGCATTCAATCCCTATGCTACCAGCAATAGAAGAAAGTGACCCTATGGAATTTAGTGGCAGTGATGAGGCCTTCCAGGATTTTCTTCATTTTGGCAGGGATGGAGCAAAGTGTACACAGTCTGGCTGTCCAAGCAGAACAATACTGACAGCTTCCCTGTAAATGTCACATACCAGTTTGGTTCGGTGTGCCAGGACACACAGCTGTTTGTGGGACCTTAAGGAAGACATCCTTTTCCCTTACCAACCCCTCTCAAGAGCAAGTTACACACAATTACACACAAATATAATGAATGCCACAAGTCCTCCTGCTGGAAGTAATGGGAACAGTGTCACAACACTCTGGAACTCTGTGCCCCCTCTGCTGCCTCTGTCCAACAGCCATCCCCACTTGGCGGTCTCCCATCCCAGCAGCAAAAGTACCGTCATGGATGGGGCCATTGCCTCCCTGTTAATCAAATTTGCAACTCTCCCTGCATGATGGGAAGGAGATGCACCAAGAGAAAGACAAAAGGGAAACCATAGCATGGGACGCATTTCTAGCAAGAGCAGTGACAGACTGAATCTAGTTACTAAAACGGACCCAGCTAAAACTTTGAGAACAGGCCTGTGTCCTCCTAGGGAAGATGTTCCCTTGTTAGAGCCACTGATCTGTAAAAAGATAGCACATGAAAGACTGACTGTATTAATTTTTCTTGAAGACTGTACAGTCAACTGCTTGTCAGAAGGGATTTATTTGCACATGGGTAAGGTCTGGTTAAGTGGTAAGTTTTAATCCTTAATACTTGATTAGGTAGTGATTTTTTGTCTTGTGGGAAGGGTAGGGTGTGCAATGAATGTGAATGACACTTCTTAATGTAAATCTAAAAGCATCAGAGCCATAATTTTGGATACTGCATGCTATGTAATTCTGAATCATTTGATAATTCACCTTAGCATATTTAAAAATATATATAATCAAACTAATTGCCAGCTGAGTCAGACATCCTTCTGGGAGTATATAGAGCCCCAAGATTAGCGCTCCTTTATCAGACTATTTAGATTTTAGGGAAATCATGACAGTGGCAGGGACAACAATGACTTTTAAATGCTAAAATTGATGCTTTAACTGGAATAATTTTGCTTAACTACTCAACTCAACTATTATATGGGTACCTCATCAGAGTGTGTGTTCAGTACAGATGGCCATTAATTGTCATTTATATCCAGTTTTTTAATCTTAATCATAAAATGTTTAGGAATCTATGACATTTAACTGTAGGAACAAAGAATTCATCAGGGTTGATTGATATTATTTTTACATTGTTCTGACAATTCACAGAAAGAGAAAAGACTTATTTTTTAAAAACTCATTTTAGTCATTTTATGACAATTAAAATTGCTTAATAAATATATTTTAAAAACTAAAGATGTATAATTGACTTAAGTTACAAATTAACCTAGGAATTAAATTAAATCAAAATGTTTCATTTCACAACTTGGTTTCCCCTGTTCTTCACTTCTCACCTAAACCTTTGCCTGGTGGTTTCAAGAAAATCATACTCAGCTCAAAAATTAAATATTTTCAGATAAAGTCCTATGAGGAATAGTGTGGATTTTTACCAAAGTTCAAGGAAAAAAATTAACTTGGTGAATGTCTATGAATGAGTCAGTGACCACACTCTGAACAAATTGCTATGCTCAGGAACATAAGCACAAAAGCACCTGTTACATTACTGAGATAGTAATAAAGGTCCATCTGAATTGCATTTACTTTTAAGGGTGAAGTGTCAAGAGGAATGATTTCCAGAGGAAAACATGAGCACAATTATCAGAAATAATTTTCTCTATTTAAACAGTTGATTTCTTCTATTTTGGCTCATGCAGATTCTCTAGTCTCTCCCCTTCCTCAATTACATTCTGCACTCAAATAGATGACACTTTTTCACAGCTGGATATTTTCTCTTAGTTTACTTTGGTTGAACTTTTGATGTATTTATTTTTGTTCTACCTTCTCAACATATACAACCTATCCTATCTATGAAGGGTTTTCTTAAAGTAACATCTAATACATATATTCTTCCAAGTATTTTCCAATTTTTTTATTCCATAATATGCCTGTTTAGTAATGTATTCTTTTGATAGAGCACTATTACTGTGTCACCATTTGTCAATTTCTCTGTCTCTTGGAAAAGTAGCACATAATTTGAAAATTCCACTAACATGCATGTTTCACTTAATACATTGTAGTGCTCAGAATCATTAATGCCAAGTAAATAATATCCTTCTTTCTAATCACAATTCTGCGAGCATTAAGTAGAGATATCATATTACATTTATTACTGATTAAGTTGTTCAAGACCTTTTCTTGAAAAGGAGAAACAAATAGTCTTTCAGACAATTCCCAGTCTTTCAGTCAAATTTATAAGATAGTCCCCCAGGAAAATGAGGATTGCAAAGCAGTCACAATTATCTGTGGATTCACTCACAAGTATAGAGCTCAGAGGAAAATAAGATTAAAAATAAAAAGAGGGAAAAACTGAAGACCTAAATTATTTATATTGTTGGTGGATTAGCCCCATTCAATGAAGCAACATATGCTAATGTATGTAATTTACCAACCAAATAACAAGTTCTTCCAACATGGGGAAAAATTATTAATATGTAGGTCAAGAGGTCCTTTAGAGTGAAGTCTACTGCATATCAAAATGAGAAATGAAAACTCTTTTTTCCAACATTTTTTGGCCACTAAATATTGGCATACTCTGTTGAAGGCAGAGGTTCAGCAAATATATTTTTCATCTTTTTGTTTTTTTGGATGGGCATTCATAGAAAAAAATTAGGGATTTGCAATCCACATAGTCTCTGATGAAACTACTTAGCTTTGACATTATAATATAAAGTATCTGAAAAAGTGGCACAGGACTAATCACACACACACACCTGGGATAAAAAGCGCTTTTTTCATCAGAGGACTGACAAGGCTGCTCTGCACAAGGAGAGGGACTGCAGCAGTAAGCCAGGGAGAGCAGCAGTACTTGCCCTTGAATGTTACCTTTTACAGGCTAGAATCATGGCCTCCTACTAGGGCCAGTTTTAGACTTGACTGACATAGTAATCATCCCCTGATCTTATGGAAGGCAAGTTTGTTTCTTGGGAATAGAGACAGACAGTTTTCCTATCTCTCAAAGGGGGGACAGGGAAACCAGCATGGCCCTTTATCTTCTCAAGAAGAGAACAGGAAAAACACTATGTCCCCATCTCTGGGATCAGTAAGTTGTCTCCTATCTCTCAATGAGAGAACAGGGAGAGACCAGCACTCTCCAAGCCAATAGGTTATATCTCAGGCTCCTTTCTATTTCTTGGGAATAAGGTCAGGCTCCTTTCTATTTCTTGGGAATATGAACAGTATTCATAAATATTTTATGAACAGTATTCATAAAGTGGGGGTGGGGGAAAGGAAGATGGCTGCAATTATGCTACTAGTATCTGTAGGCAATGTATAAAGAATGAGAGTGCCTGTGTTCAAAAAACTTTGTGCCTGACAACATGCAGTGTGCCAGAGTTTTTAACACTTGCTATAATTTGTCAAACCATGAGCTTAAGAAACATTAACTCATTTAGCAAAAGTTCTCTATAAAGATAACCTTATCTCTAGCCTTGATATGTTGTTTTAAAACTTAATTTCCAAAGTTTCACAAGAAACTGAAATAATAGCATGAATTTATGAAAGTATTTCATAAACAGATTTTTTATTATTCTTATGAAGTGTCCTAAATGTTAAGGATTTTATTATTTAGGAATTGCTAGTTGGATCATAAACATATTAGACCATAGTTTCTATAGACTGCCATGTGAATATCACAAACTGGGATATATGTTTTTGTAATCTGACACATTCTATTTGTCCTCAGTTGAAAGGTCATGGCTTGGTACTTTGGTGGGTTACTTTTAAAATGCACATTTCATAGAAAAAACTCATTGTAGCTTTTACCTTACCAATAAGATCATTCCTAGCCCATTCCTCTCAGGTTTTTATTTCCATATGATATTTAAGTATGCTGTCTCTTCTTGAGTCAGCTATCTTGCATGTGCTTTGGTTGGCTTCATATGTGCTAATTAATATGATTCACGATCAACACTGTTCCTGACAATAAGGTTCAAAATATACTGGTTTAGTTTAATAAACTCTCATATCATGTGACTCATCATAACAATGTTCAACCCATCATTATTTAATTGATTAAATTATGAGCAAATATATGCCTATCAAATAGAGAACTGTTACTTGTTTTTAATACACAAAAACATAAATTTTTCTGAAATACAATTTAAATACTTGATTCTATATCTGGTATCTATATAGGTCACACATGGTGTTTTAAAAGTATATTTTTATTTTCAATTGAGAAGTATTAATATATGGAAATTTGAAGCAACATGTAAATTAATGGTTCATAAACCTAGTTACCAGGATATTTTGGAGTCATCTGAGCTATCTTATCACTTTTGCTTTCTAACTAAGAAAAAGAAAATATGCATTTACAGTGTTCTTTGAAAAATAACAGGTAATTATTTGAAATCTTACAATGATTAGAAACCAATGAAAGCTTAAAATGTGTTAACTATATTGTGATGATAAGCCCTAGTGCTGAAATTGACTTTTTGTAATGTAAGAGAATTTGTAAATTATTTTTTTGTATGAATAAAATTATTTGATGATGAAAGCAATGGGTAAAACTAGGTGTTTTGTGACATATGTAATGGGAAAACTAGTGTTGAACAGAAATTATTTTATATGTTACAAGGAATTGTGTCAAGGATTTTAGACATTTTAAATAATATAAAAGAGTAAAAATATGCTTATTAACAATTGAAAACTGTTTGAATAAATAGTCAAAAGTAGCTATTGAGAATTTCCTAACAATGTTACTTTTTGATAAGATAGAATGGAGACACTTTAGTTTGTGAATTTGAGGTTTTCCTAAAACAAGGAAAATTGATTATTTTAATGGAGTTGACATATTTTGAAATATTTTAGCCTTTAAAGAATATTAACAATTATTTCTTTAAATAATTACTTTTACAGACCATTGTAAAACAATGTATGCTCTCAAATTTGGGGATTCATGTCCTCTAGTAGAAACTCAGTCATGGTAGTTGATAATATTGTTCAGAATTCTATATTCATATTGATTTGTTGGCATTATTTCTACTAATTTCTTTGGAAGAGGCATTAAAATATTTAAATACAATTGTGCATTATTTATTTATTTTTGTTTTAATTATACTCACTTTTTCTTTATGTAATTTGAAACAGTGCCATTTAGAAACTATATTGTGATTATTCTTATTTAATTTTTTAAATGTATATTTTTAGCTATAAGTGAACATAATATCGTTATTTTATTTATTTATATGTGGTACTTAAGATTGAACCCAGGGCCTCACATGTGTGTGCTAGGCAAGTACTCTACCACTGAGCCACAACCCCAGCCCTATTTTTATTATTTATTAAATCCTGTTTATAATTTTAGTATAAATTTTCTGGCAGTGAACATTGTCTTTAAGTTTATAACCATTTCATCTTTCTCCCATATAGTTTTTGTGTGGAATACTCTTCCTTTATTTCTTCCTTCCTTCCTTTTTAACATCTTACTATATATATATTTTAAATGTCTATATAAACAATAGTTTGTTGTTGATGTTTAAAAATATAGACCAACAATATCCACCATTTATTTGGAGTGTGTATTTCCATTTGCATTTGATGTAACCATTGATTTTTTTGGCCTACCATTTTGCTATTTTTTACATTGTTCCAAGATTTTCTTCCCCTTTATACAGTCTTATTTTCCTATATGCAGAAAAATAATAATAGTTTTAATTTATGTGTATATTTTATATATTCCTATATACATTCTATTTTTAGTGGTTACTTTATTGTTTACAAATTTTAACCTTAATTTATCACAATAGGTTTAGTGTTGCTATTTTATGGATTGCACTATTCATATGAAATTTCAGGACCTTTGAACTACATGACTGGTATTTACAAACCTCATTTGTTTGGTGTTCTTGCATTAGATATTCTATCCACTTTAGTAATAGCCCCTGAATACAGAGTAACAATTTCTGTTTAATGCACTCATGTTAAAAGAAGTTGGGAGAGGAAAACTATATGATTTTATATCAGTGTATGCATTTATCATTTTAAAAGTTGCTAAGTTATTTATGTATATGAATGACTTGTGTATTAATCTGGTATAAACTGATTTAATTTCTCTTCTTGGAACATTTCTTTGCTCACTTTTTATTAAACTGAAAATGTGACTTTATTTTTTAACACTTTTTATTAATTTATTTATTTTAATTAGGTATATATGATAGCAGAATGAATTTTGATTCATTATACACAATTGCAGCACAACCTTTATTTCTTTGGTTGTACACGATGTAGCATTGTACAATGTGTGCACTCACACATGTACCTAGGGTAATGATGTCCATCTCATTCCACCATTTTTCCTGTCCCCATGCCCGTTCCCCAACCCTCCCTCCTGGTTGCTCCATCAAAGTTCCTCTGTTTTTCCCCCCTGCCCCCCCCATCATGGGTCAAAATCCACTTATCAGAGAGAACATTCAGTCTTTGGATTTTGGGGATTGGCTTACTTCCCTTAACATGATATTCTGCAACTCCATCCATTTACCTGCAGATACCATAATTTTATTATCTTTTAATGCTGAGTAATATTACATTGTGTATATATACCACATATTCTTTATCCATTCATCTATTGAAGGATATCTAGGTTGGTTCCACAGGTTAGCTATTATGAATTGAGCTGCTATAAACATTGATGTGGCTGTGTTACTATAGTATGCTAAGTTTAAGTCCTTTGAGTATAGACTGAAGAGTGGGATAACTGGGTCAAATGGTGGCTCCATTCTAAGTGTTCTAAGGTTTCTCCACACTGCTATCCAGATTGGTTGCACCAATTTGCACTCTAACCAACAATGTATGATTGTGCCTTTCCCCTGACATCCTTGCCAACATTTATTGTTGTCTATATTCTTGATAACTGCCATTATGACTAGCTTGACATGAAAAAAAATTGAATCCTTTGTTGACACTTTGTTATGGGGAGCCAGTTTAGAAAACACTCTAAGTCAGAATTCAAATCAATGAGAGCTTTATTTGCCTGGCCAGGGACTATCACCCACCCACCTGTAGAGATTGAAGCTCTGTGGGAGAACAGCAGCTTCCTAGTCTGTTTTTTTGAGAATTTATGGACAAAACCACAAGTCAGTGGTATGCTTAGTGTCATATAAGCAAGCCAATCACAGAAATTAAAACAATAGTTAATGGGACCTGCGAACCCTAAGCAGCACTGGAATTTTCCAGGTAGTGAGCAAAGTAAGTACAGAAGCTAGAAAAAGCAACCATCTTTGCAATTCAGTTTACCATATTCCTGTGTTCAAGCAGGTGCTTGACAACCATATTCTGAGTTTGAGCAGGGGTTGGTGGGGGCGAGAATCTATTTCAAAGTCATGTAGACCCACAAATGCACTCAAACCCAGGATGTAGCTCACCATGACCACTGCTGCGTCCTGAGTAGGGTACAATTTGTGGGATACAAAGTACAGAAAAACAGTTTTTATGAGAAAACAGCTTTCATTTCAGTTTCTCAGAAACAGCTCTTGTAACAGATGTTTTATAAAAGGCAGCAAAATGGAGTCTTAGGCCTGTCTATGACAGTTCTTGCCTTATTTCTTGCTTTATAATCATCTTATCTCAGTTACCATATCTATAATCTATATTTTTTACTAATCTATAACCTATAACTTATTCTTACTGATTTTATTGATTAATTTACACCACAACAAGTTTTATTAACTTTAATTTATAGATGCCTTTCCATTATCTCCTTGTCTATTATTTCTGATTGTAAGTCCCTTATAATTAATATTGTTTCTTCTCATCATTACTCAGTCTCTGTTCTCTATTTTCAAGATGTTCTCTCTTTTTTTTCAGCAGTTTATGTCCAACGTCATTTGTATTTTTATTGTTATATAGTATTTGGCTCAGTTGGGGCTTTATTATAGACTCAATGTTTATTACTATTATTTCCTCAAATGTATTATTGCTTTATTATTTCAGTTGAACACACCTTAAACTGTTGGTCATCATCCCATAGGTTTGCAATTTTTTAAGAAAATCTCTTTATATTTTTTTCATTTTGATCTATTTTTTAGATAATTTGATTATATATTTACAGTGACTGTTCTATTGTTAAGGCCATTTCATACATTTTTCTCAAAAAGTTTTTAACTTCAGATATTTCACTTTTCAGTTCTACAATTTCTATCTACCTCTTTTTAGGTGTTTCTACATCAATTTTCCATTCACTCATTTATTATAAGTTCAGATATGCCTAGATTATATTTATAATAGCTCTTCTAATGTTTCTAGAAGAATAATTAATATTTTGGTTGATTTGGGAGATAGTTTATATTTTTTCCATTGGAAAATTATGCCAAAATTTTCTGCTTCTTGACTGTTTAGTAATGTTTGCTTATATCTTGGTCATTATGAATAATATTTAGGAGAAAGATGCATTCTGTTATCTTCCTCTGAACCGTATTGATATTTACTGTCATGTAGAAAATTTGACCAGACCTAAACTCTAAATTCTGCCTCTCCTGTGGTAGGCAGTAACTAAACTCATTATTCAGTTGGTTTAGCCTTCCAGCTATATTGATGTCTGTTTAGTGCAATGGAACATCTTGAAAGCCTGTGTACAACCAGGAAAAGATTTGGGGAAATTTAAATAGAAAATTTGTATCTCCTTCTTGGTAGTTGATTTCTTCCTGGCATTTCCCATGCTTAACTTGGTGTGCAGTTCACAAATATAATCCTCTAATTTCCAATGCCAGTGAGATAATAATGTTCTGATTTATTTCCATCTTTCCTAGATTTATTTTCCATCTTTCTTAGGCCCATTGGAGAGTTCCTTCAGGCAAAAAGCCACATATTTGCAAACTGTACCCAATTCAGTTACCTTTTTCCAACAAGTAACAGGTACAATTCTGTAACAGAAAGTTTATTTTAAAATATTAGACCTTATTTTACAATAAAAGCATTTTAAATGTAAAACAGCATAACATAAAACTTTAATCAACAAACTATAGAATTTTTTAAAAAATTTAGGAGTTGGAACAAATGAAGAAAACCATAAATATCCATCAAAAAAGGATATTGTCTTATTCATACAAAATATATCTTTGGTTTTATGGTATATAATTTAATTATTAACTATCATTTTCATCTGCAAACTAGGGATGATAATAATAATAGCATATTTCTCCTCAAATCACTGAGATAAAATTGTGAAAATGTATTTAAAGTACTTAGCTCAGTGTCTCTCATGTAATAAGATTTTAATAAAGGTCAGTTACCACTTTATTATTGTAACAGTTACTAACATCATTCTTATTATATTAGAACAATACTATGAATTCTCAATCTTTTAAATAAAATCCAATGCTTTTTAGAAAAGAAAGTTGTTTCTATAAAACTTAACATGTTTCTTCCAGTCCATGCTTCAATTTACAGACGCATTGTATGCTATTTTTACTTTGATTGAAAAGATCATTTTATAAAAAATGTCTTCCCTAGCCGATTTAAGTTCAAATTAAAGGCACCATATGTGTTAGGAAGGCACACTTTGTCATCTAGAAAAACATCTCAACATTTGGGGACCTTTGTTTTTAATCTTTTAAATTATTTAGGTGAAAATGATGTCAAATTAAAGATGATTTCCCAGTAGTAGGAAGTAGACAACCTATAATAGCATGTTGATTAAATTACCTGAGCTGAGTATATAGCAAATACATGATCATGGCTTGAAAGGAGACTAAATTTCCTTTCAGTTGCTCCCATTAAATGATTATTCTCTCTCTTTACCCCTGGACTCTGGACTAGCCTCCTATCCCATTTTACATAATAGAGTATCAGGAAATGCTGAGTCTGTTTTAAGTCTCCACATTACAAACATTTCATGATTCTACTTTCTCAGCTCTTCTGCTTATATCTAGCGACCAAAGCCTGGGTCCCATTTGAAAAGAAATGTATCAGGCAGAACTAAGTCTGTCCAGTATTTTTTTTTCCTGCCAAAGCCCTGCATATATGAGAGTGCTCCTTGAAGATCAGTAGAGCTGAATAACTGCTGAATAGTTGGCTATGCCTGCATTGAGGTGCTCAGCTGAGTCCAAATCAGTCCTCAGAATTGTCAAGAATGTTGTGGTTGAAGGCACACTGGAAGCACTAGAAGCAAAAAAAAAAAAAAAAAAGCTTAAAACAGGTTAAAATGGTAGTATAAGGTTGTGGGATAGCATAATATTTCACTGACCCCGAGTGGTACAAAGTTGTACTTCACAGGATTCATTAACATTATTTTCATAGTCTGACTACCGTTTCCATACCCCTCATTATTATTAGAAATTCCTCAAGTTGAGCACTTGTAGAAACACATACAAATCTCCAATTAGACATCTTTCACTTGAGGAAATTGCTCCAAAAAGATTTTGAGATATTATTTATTTTATATAATTTTGATTACTGATTTAGTTTTATACAAAGAGTACAAATGTTGCAATAGACAAAATATTTGAATTTTGGCTTTGCTTTGAGTTCATATAATAACAACTATATTTAAGACACAATATATAGTTTTTTAAATATAGAAATGCTTATATTCAGTTTTTTAAATTAACATCTCTAAAATATTATTAAAGGGCACATTTCCTTCTGAGTGTTGGTTAATTATTTATATCTATTTTAATATTGAGATTTGATGTAAATTTACAAGAGAGCTATGAATAAATTCTCACGTCAAAGATTTATCCTTTATATGTCAATGCATATTTTTTTTTTTGTGGGAATGGACTTTTTAACATTTTGATATTTAAATTTATTCCCTTTTATATATTGAAGTAGCTTAAACAACACTAACTGTAACATGAATAATCATGTGTAAATAGCAGAATGTTTAAACTTTCAGTATCTATGAATACTATGAATCAAAGTGGAGGCAGCTAATTTATAGAGTCATTTATCATCAGTCACAAAATCATATTTTAAAAACGTATTAAAACATTTTAAAAATATTTACAAATTATTTAGAATTATGTTTTCACTAATAAAATTTGAAGTTATTAAAAGAATTTCAGTATATAAAGAGTCTTCTGACATGTTAAATACTTTATAAGAATCATGAAAACACAATTATACTTTCCTCTCTTCCTAGCTGAATAAAATACCATACTTTAATACACAAACAAAAACATTCCAAAGAACATTAAATATTAGCCTACTGCAGCCAGCCAGATGCTCAACATAAAACTCTGGCCTCTCTGAATCTTAATTTTGCCTCTTTTTAATCTCATTTAGGGTTAACTTTTCAGAAAAAGCAAGACATGAATGTAGACATTAACTTCTATGTTTCAGAATTCAAGTTGGAAAGTGAAATTCAAGTTACATAAATCTAAATGGTTCTGGAAAATTTTATATATAGACTACTGAAAGCAACTTTTTCTATCTTATAAGACCATAGGAATAAAATAGGGAATAAAATCATCTTCCATATTTGGTTTCTGTACCAAATACTAAAGTGCATCATCTAAAAATTGAAGAATAAGCAACTAACAGATTTTTTCCTATATCCACAGTGATTGAAATGAGAATTAGTTAACTAAGAGAAATGATAGAATTATATAAGGAAAATCATATGTTCTTTAATAAAGAATATGATAATATAAAAATAGCCTATGTTGGAGAAGGTAAGTAATTAATATAACAGAGAGCATAACACAGGCTGGAGAAAGTTAGGTGTGGAACTCACACTGATTTATATTAACTTCTCCTCAAAGAGAAAGCCAGGAGTTGCTACCGAATAGCTTTAGAAAAAAATGTAGACATAAGTGACAATACAGATTTTAAATGAGCTTATTACTCTGAGTAACAAATGTAGTAAAGTTGGCTTAACAATTGACAGTAATACCTCTTTATCACAGTCATGTCTATTTACTCAGTTCAGAGAAAATGGGTTTAGACTGCTTCCATCCTTTATTATTCTTTCAAATATTATGTTTTAATCTTTAAACTAAAGATGAAGGATGCTGAAGTAGACTTTAAATATACCTGGATATTGTTCTTTTTTAAGAAAAAAATAACAAATCTAACTTTATACATACTTGAATATTAAGTAGCTTGAATATTAACACGTGTATTTGACAAAATCAGATGAGCTGTGCTTTAGCAACAAATTAACCTTTGACTTTCAGTGACTTAATAGAAAAAGTTTTACATCAAGTTTTTTAAAAGTCCAGTGCCATTCTTTAGGATAGCCATCATGCATTTAGTGGCTCTGTGCAGAGCATAAAATATTTAACAACTACTTCAAATTTATTTAGCAACTGCTAAATATCTCTACCAAATAATCATATTTTGAAAGTCTATGTTTTAATAAAAGAATATTTCATTGCTAATCTTAGAAATTTAAGTATATGTAGGTAGTATAGAGTCAATGAGTGTATTGAGTGTTTGCTGTGTGTTAGGCATTGACTAGGCAAAAAAAATGATGAGCAGAACAGTTTTTTCATCACTTCTAGGGAAGGGTGCACAGTATAGCATGTTTACAGGAGGTGATGGTAGTGATCAAACATTAATTAAAGAAGTATACAAATTCTAATTTTATACTGCAATAAATATTTTTTAATAACAATGGGAATCTGTGCAAAAATAGAGCATGGTTTCTATTCTAACCAGTCAAAAGAATTAAAGAAAACATAGATTTATCTAAAATCTGAATAATGAGTGGAATATTTTAATTACCCTAAAGGAAAAGGAACAGCATATCTCAGTTTCCTTAATAAGACTCCTATGGCACAAGAATTAGAACCAAGTATCAATAAATGGGATGGATTCAAACTAAGAAGTTTCTTCACAGCCAAAAAAACAATTTGTGAGGTAAATGGAGAGCCTACATCCTAGGAGCAAATTTTTACTTCTTACACATCAGATAGAGCACTAATATATACTGTATATAAAGAATTCAAAATGCTAAGCACCAAAAAACAAATAACCCAGTCAACAAATGGGCCAAGGACCTGAACAGACACTTCTCAGAAGATGGAATACAATCAATCAACAAATATGTGAAAAAAATGTTCATCATTGCTAGCAATTAGAGAAATGCAAATCAAAACTATTCTTTAGATTTCGTCTCACTCCAGTCAGAATGGCAGCTATTGTGAATATAAGCAACAATAAGTGTTGGAGAGGATGCTGGAGAAAAGGTACACTAATACACTGCTGGTGGGACTACAAAGTGGTGCAGCCAATATGGAAAGCAGTAGGGAGATTCCTTGGAAATCTGGGAATGGAATCTCCATTTGACACAGCTATACCACTCCTCAGTCTATACCCAAAGGACTTAAAAACAGCATATTACAGGGACAGAGCCACATCAATGTTCATAGCAGCACAGTTCACAATAGATAAACTGTGGAACCAACCTAGATGCCCGTCAGTAGTTGAATGGATAAAAAAAATGTGGCATATATACACAATGAAATATTACTCAGAATTAAAAGAGAATAAAATCATAACATTTGAAGGTAAATGGATGGTGGTGGAGAAGATAATGCTAAGTGAAGTTAGCCAATCCCCCCCCCCCAAAAAAAAAAAAAAAAAAACAAATGCCAAATGTTTTCTCTGATACAAGGAGGCTGATTCATATTGAGGTAGGGAGGAGGAGCATGGGAGGAATAGATGAACTGTAGATATGGCAGAGGGGTGGGAGGGAAAGGTAGGGGGCAGGTGGCTAGCAAGTATGGTAGAATGTGATGGATATCATTATCCAAAGTACATGTGTGAAGACACTAATTGGTGTTAACATACTTTATATACAACCAGAGATATGAAAAATTGTGCTGTAAATGTGCAATAAAAATTGTAATACATTCTGCTGTCATTTATTTTTTTAAATAAATTTTAAAAAGTGTGAATACATCCATTTAATAACTGAAACAAAACACAGCTCATTAAGTACCTTGGGGTAGATACAAAAGAGGACATATTTAGGAGCAGTAGACAATATTTGAATTCTCTCATGTATGTATATATTATTTCTTCTTTTCTCTTCCCCCCTCCTCTACCCTCCTGTCCCCTCTTCCTTCCTTCCTTCCTTCCTTCCTTCCTTCCTTCCTTCCTTCCTTCCTTCCTTCCTTCCATCTTTCTTGAAATTGCCCTGGCTTCAGTGCAGTAAACTATACTTAAATTTAGGAGGAAAGTGCTGAGTCTAGGTCAGAGATGATGGTAGATTGTACTAGGGTGGTGGTTATAAAAATTGGAGCTTTGACTTGAGAGCATTATGGTAAGCTAATTAAACCAAATTGTAAAAGTCAAGGGTTGTATATTTTCTCTCATGTGGGATCTAGAGAGAAAATAATAAAAGGGGGGGTAGGGAGAATCTCATGAAAATTGAGGAGAGACCAATTGAGTAGAGAAAGGGGAGACCAAGGAGAGAGGAGGGGAGAAAGGAGTTACTTAGGAACAAAATTGACCAAATTGTATTATTCTTTTTTTATAGAGAGAGAGAGAGAGAGAGAGAGAGAGAGAGAATTTTTTTTAATATTTATTTTTTAGTTTTTGGCGGACACAACATCTTTGTTTGTATGTGGTGCTGAGGATCGAACCCGGGCTGCACGCATGTCAGGCAAGCGTGCTACTGCTTGAGCCACATCCCCAGCCCCCAAATTATATTATTCTATTGTGTATACGTATGAATGTGTAGCAATAAATCCCACTTTAATGTATAATTCTAAGGAACCAGTAATTTTTTTAAAAATAGAGCAAAATAAAACAAAGTTAAATAATTATAAATATTACATTTGTCAGGATGTATGATTACAGGCAATGTAAGTATATATGAAAATTCTTAGAAACATGGAACTGTGTGCATCTGCATGGGTGTCAATTTAAAATAACTATATCCATAGTCAACATAAGAAATAAGATAATAAATAGCTCTCTTAGTTTATCTTAGCTTCTGTGATTCATCAACTTGGACAGCTTTCTAGATTCATTTGGGAATTTCTTTTATTACCTCCTATTATAAAGTAACAATTTTGTTACCATTGTCTTGCATATGCTAGACTGATTGCAAAAATGGTCCTAATTTTTCACCTACCCAACAACCAACTCCATTGTCCATATTATTTGCAATGAGACTTTTTAGTTATTCACATCAAATGATCCACTCTCTTTCTTTACTCCTAGGATCTGGACTAAATTTGTAACTTATTTTACATAATAGACTATTAGGAAATGATGTTTCAGTTCTGAGACTAATTATTAGAAGATGTCTTGATGCCACATTGTCTTTTTCTTTTTTGCTTTTTTATCTTGAGACCAAAGCCTGAAAGGCATGTACATAAAAGAAGATGCACCAAGTAGAACCAAGTCTGTCTAACTTTCTAGACAAAGCCCCAGACATGTGAGAGAGCTCATTTAATATCAGTAGGACTAAATAATGGCTGAACCATAGCTATTACAGATGGCCTCCAGCAAGCCAGCTCACTCAGCAAAAAAATAAATCAAAAAGCAAAACCACTACACTGACTTGTGAGTAGAAATAATTGGCTATGATTTCATGTCAAGGAAGTCTTGTGATTATTTATTACACAGTATTATTTTGGCCATAGATAATTGATAATAATTCCTCTATGAGTCAAGAATTCTTCAGAAAACAGGAGACAGATGAATGCATAAGTAGATGAAAAATATATAGATAATAGATAGTTGTTATAGAGGATTGAATGTGGGAATTTATGCAATTTTAGAGGCCAAGAAGTTCCTCCAGTGCCTTCTGAGAGCCAAAAAAACATGAAAGTCTGGAATGTTGATTCTCTGTACAAAAATGAATTCAAAGTGTGTCCAAAGTCCTCTGAGATAGGGGAAGTTGATATTGTAACTCTTAGTCTGAGGCCAAGGGTCTCAGGGACTCCTGGAATAAATCCCACAGCCTATAGGGCCCAAACCCTGGAACTCTGATGTACAAGAGCAGAGAAGATGAAAATTCCAGTTCCTGAAAACAGTGAATTTGCCTTTCCTCTGCTACTATGTTCAATTTGATGCCTGTCCACATTTAGAAAGGCAGATCTCCTTTATTCAAGCTACTGCTTCAAATGCTAATCTTTCCAAATGCACTCTCACATTTACATCCAGAAATAATATTTCACCAAGCATCTGGGAGTTCCTTAACCCCATCAAGTTGGCACTTTAAAATGACCAGACAATTCCTATGAAATTAAGAGATTTATAAGCATGCTATGGCTTCAGTGGCAAGGCCCATACTATATACTATCATTTTATATTTCCCCCAGATAGGTCCTAGGATAGTAAACATAGAGCAGGTGATCAATTTATTAGCAATTGATGATGTGATATGAAAACAGAAATGTTTCAAATTTTCCCCAAATCTCAAGATTTGCTATTATTTACTCAGTACTTCAGTACTCTAGGTTTTACATTCCTTAGAGGCTATTTTGGTTGGCCTCTGAAAATATTTATTGAAGTAATTCTTAATAGTGTAACCCCAGAATGAACATGATCATTTCTTTTTTTTTTTGCATTTTATTTTATTTATGATCATTTCTTAAATTCCATGTGAATATGTTTGAGGATAGATATTTGAGAAAGAAAATAAAACTGAATGAGGACGAAAAAGTATGGTTGTAATCCAAGAGGATGGGCATCTTATAAGAAGATGACAATCTCCCCTACCCCTCTTCTTCTCTCTCCACATGCAGATATCTTAAAAATACCATGTGAGAAGACAAAGGAAAGGAGACTATTTGCATGCTAGGAAGAGAGCTTTCACTAGATCCAAACCCTGCCTAAAACTTTATCTTGGATTTTCCAGCCTCCAAAGTTGTGAGGAAATAAATTTATGCTGTTCAAGCCATTCAGTCTATGGTATTTCATGATGGTAGCCTGCATAGATTAAGGCAGTATGAAAAGAGCAAAAGAAAAATATATATCTGACTGTTAGATTTACATTGATGATAATATAGTGTTGAAAGCTAAAGAACACTAACAAGAAACTGTGAATAGGAGCAAAATGTGTCCTGGCAAAAGAAGCTAGATTTTAAACTAATGTTGTAAAAACAGAAGACTGAAAAAACACACAGTTTTATTTTGTTTCCCTAAGTGGCTGTTCTTGCAAACTGCTTTCAGGATAATAATGGCATCATGATTACCTCTTATTTCAGTACAATTTTAAAAGCAGAATAAATAAAGATTACTAAGAAGAGAATGGACAGTTTTAAAAATAAAATGTAAGAATCAAGGTTTTGGCCCCCTTCATACTGTCCTGGGTCTTTTCCTTATCTTTATTTTGAATCAAAATCATTATCTCTATTCTTTTTGAACTTTTTGAACTCTTCTATTGTAGCCTTTGTCTTATGTGTGTGTTTGTACTAATGACTACAAATAAACTCCAAGGTTATAAACACAAAAAGGAAGTAGCAAGTTGTGCCTCACAAGACCAATTTTCAGCACTTAATGGTTTCATCTTCCATGTGGTTTGTATCCTTCCAAAGTTAGTGATCTGTGAAATAGTCAACACCTACTTAGTAAATACCAACGGAAAAACTAAAGTATTAATTTGTAAATGCAGAAAGAGAATTAGGTATTGATTTTGAGCCAATAGCATTGTGATTGTGGTCAGAAAATTGTTTGGGGGAACAAAGGGAAAAATTAAGTACTATGGAAATTAAGAATTTCAAGAGTAAGTTAAAGGCTAGGAAAGAACATTTTCCTAGGTTAAGGTCATATTGACCTATCAATATGTGACATTTGGATTGTAGTATGTTCTTGAAAAAAATTAAAAGCACTTATTTTGAATGAATATGAATAAAGAGAAATAAAATCATTCATTTATTGTAGATCTTGGTTGTACCTTTGTTAGAACACATACACGTTAAATTCTTGTTTTTGTTTTGATTTGTTTCATTTTAAAAATATGGGTTTGTATTTAAAACACATTAACTTGATTAATTTGACTTAAAATATATCAAAGACATCTTTCCAAATTGAGGTATATAGATGTAAATGTAATTTGTCGTATTTTAATGGTTTATAATTATAAATAATGAATTTAATATATAATGAACCATTTTATGTACTTGGGTTCTCAACAATGTTACTGATTTTTTTCTATTAATTGTAGGGTATGTTTGTATCTCCAAGTTGTAGATACTTAAATATCTATGCAGAAGAATTCACAGAAAAAAAAAAAACAGGTTCCAAAGAAAACCCATTTTAATTTTCAGTAAATTCTACTATATTACTTTCTAAACTGTTATGATTTGCAGTCTTACCAACAGAAATAGAAGAATGTCTATTCCTCCATAGTTTTCACTGAAAAGGTGATAAATGATATTTCATTGTTGGTTTAATTTACATTTTCCTGGCTGGCAATAATGCTAAATATCTTAACAATATGTTTTTTGCCCTTTTGCATTTTCTGTCCTCTAAATTATTTGTTTATATCCTTTATCATTTTACAATTGAGTCATAGTATTTATTAATTGATAAGAGTTGTTTGCATTACTTTAAAATTTTCTTTGTATTTCTTTGTCATGTACATTAAAAACATTTTAAATTCTGTGACATACTATTTATATTTCAATATTATTTACAGTGTCTTTTACCATATGAATACTTATACTATAAGTCAGTGTGTTGACTCTATATCTTTATATGTTTTTGACTTTATGTCCTCCTTACCTGGGAAAATAATCTGGGGTTCAATAATTTACAATGGCTTATATTTGTCACAAACTAGAGAAAATAAGAGGCAATATCAATTCGCTATCTCAGAGTTGTAGCTAAACCTTTGTTTTGTTTCTTATGCTATAAATGAATTTCAAGGTATAGCACCAAGATTTGAAATGTCTAGGGACAAACCAATTTCATTCAGATTTTGTTATGCACCAATTGTTTACAGTTGTAGTAACAAGTTATTGAGAAATGCTGTGAGATAATACTATGTTAATAAGATATTAATAAGATTCCATCTTACTAGAACACCAGAGACTCAATTTCTGGTGTTAAAGAAATGAGATGCAATGTTTTGAAAAAACCACATATTTGGGGCATGAGGGCAGATATCAGGAACATCTGACACCCTCAAGAGAATAGAGGCTTCAGTTCTACAGCCTTAATCAGCTGAAGACTGTTGACAATCTGAGTAAGTTCAAAAGAGTACCTGAGGTCAAATATGAGAATAGAATTTAATGGAAATTTTGAATGTAACCTGGTGAAATGGTAAACAGAGGACTATCCACAGCTATGCTCCTTTTCACCTTAGGAGACTGAGAAATTTGTTTTGTTTAATAAAACAAATAAACTTTTGATAATTTGTTATACCATAATTAAAATTAATACAGAGACCATCACTTTTCAAGACCTTAGTAGAAGAAATGTTCCTTTCATCCAATCACTGGCAATGGTTTTCCTATCACTTCAAGTGTGGTTTCAAATCAAATTAAATTTAATTCATAGCAATGAAGAAATTCAGTTTTCTTTAATGCTAATACTAGAATAATACACATTCCCAATATATCAGATAATTTAAAAATATTTTTATCATGTTTATTTATTTGTATAGAATAATAGTAAATATTAATTATAATTAGCATAAAAGTAGTGAGTGTACAATATCTGCTCTAGCTTCATATTTGGTGTGATTTCTACATGCTTAAAACAGTGCCTGGAGCAACATAAATGTAATCAACAAATAATTATTAGCCATATCAGTAATAGTAATTATTACCACTATTGTCTCATATATATTTCTTTAACTACACTGGATTTATTTTATAGTACAATACTTTGAAAAGAATGGATATAATTTATTTTCTTGTAGATGAAGAAATCTCACCCATTTAATTTACTTGACTAATTAAAACTTTCTTTATTTGTAAAGTTAAATGCTATTTTTTATTGTGCTGATTTTTAATGTCCAATATGTAAATATGCCATTTATTTTCTCATTTTTCAAGATTTTATTGTCTAAAACTATTCTTCACATAAACATCGATAATATTTAATCAAATTGAAAATATGAAATTCTATGTAATATATCCTTTTATCATTATATTTAGTTTTGGTATTTTAATTATATTAAGTTTTGGTCTCAGGATAATTGCTTATCAATATTTTTCAGACTATTGTTTGTTTGTTTCATGATATTAATGAAAGGATGTTTTATTCTAATCTATACACTCCTTCCTTTGTAGTATCTATGATTCTGATAAATTGACTCCATCACAGGCTCTGAGAAGGTTCATATAAGCCATACATTGCCTTGGCCAAAGTGAATGGCTAGTGATGGGCAATTCTTTCAAAGAAAGTCAGTTAGGTTTTCCTGAACTTTAGCTGTAAGAATGTGCAGTGCTATACCTGATGTCATCCAGTAGAGTGTTCTTTAAAATTCAAATTTAGAGAGCACAATAAATTCAAGTAGAAAATATTTATAACTAAAATATAATTGAAAGTACTCTATACCTCCTTTTTGTTTGTTTTTAAGTGCTAACGTATAGTAACAGGATGTGCCTTAGTCTGTTCTGTTCAAATATTGTAGTTTAGGTCAAAAATTTGTTCCTATGGCCCCTGTATTCAAGGAGTGGTCCCAGATGATGGCACTATTGGGAGGTGGTAGAAACTTAAGGAGGAATGACCTAATTAAAAGAAGTACATAACTGGGGGGTGTGACTTTGAAGGTTTCTTTCTTTCTCTCTGTCTCTCTTTCTAATACTTCACTAGGTAAGAAGCTTTTTTTCTGATACACTCACATTGCAATGACATTTACTTCACCACAGACCCCAAAACAATGGAACCAAGTGACTATGGACTCAAGCATCTGAAACCACAAGTCAAAATGCATCTTTTCACTTTTATATTGATTTTTCAGACATTTTGTAAAAGCAATAGAAAGTTTAGTAACACAGAAAATTGGTGCCAAGAAATGGAATTGTTGCTGTGATTATACCTGATCATGTGGTTCAGAAGTCTTTGCAAGTGATTTTTTGGTGGAATTCGTAAAATTTTGAAGAATCAGGCAAGAAAAAGATTAGAATGTAGTAAGCAGAGCTTAGTGGGTGTTTCTGGTGTGTGCTTGGAAGACCCACTTGGTAGATTAGAAAATATTTTAAGGCAGCACAGCATTCAGTCTGTGGCATAAATATTACTTCTTTTAGCTAGGTTTATGGTAAGAATTAAGAGGAAGAAACACAGCAGAAAGATTTATAAAACTTGAATTTTGGCTGGAAAAGCATAAACAAAATTCGGTCTGAAGAATTTGTGATTCTTGAGATTGTAGTGATTAAAAAGACGCCAAATACTTTGCAATCACACAGTAGGAAACATAGTTTGAAGACATCCCAGGAATCAGCAAGACGCCATCCTTCACGGGCTCATTGGTAAACCTTTAATTTGAGAAGAGTGTCCATGGTGCAGTACTCAAAGGCCATTGTAGTGATGGTCCAAGTGGTTCCAGCTAATGCTTAAGATAATGGAAGACATGGGTGTCATCCTATGGATGTGTCTTTGCAAAAATGAAAAATGTGAGAGCTGTGGAGTCACAGAGGCCTCAATTCAGATTTCAAAGGAATATCTGGAGGGCCAATCATCATATGGGAGGTTCAGATTCCCTGCTGGTCACCCCTCAAAGGGTGATGCATAAAGCTGAGAGAGTAAAGCTGAATCTGCAAGAAGTTTGAGATGCCAGGAATGTGAAACATCTGCTAAGAAAAGACATAGAAATAATCAGAGTCAGTCAGAGAGTTGTGTTTAGGGCTGCATTCAAGAGACCAAGATCTTTGTAGCTCCAATAATGCAAACACAAACCTTGAATACCAGGCATGGAGGTACAGGATATAATGTTTTCTCTCCTGGGTTTTGGTCTTGCTTTTGTTCAGTCATTCCTTGGTGTTCTGTCTCTTCTATTTAGAATGGAATGTTTATCCTGTAACATTTTTTAATTGGAAGTATGCAACTTGTTGTTTTTATTTCATTTTATTTTATTTTTTATTATTTCTTCTCTCTGGGTCTCACAGCTAAGTTTGCCTTGAGTGTCAAAGCAGACTTTGGACTTAGAAATTTGAGCAATACTGAAACTGTTACAACTATGAGGACTCTTGGAGAAGGGCACAATACATTTTGCATTGTGAGAGAAGTATGAGCCTTTGGGGTCCAGGGTGGACTGTTACAGTTTGAATCTGGTATGTCTTCTAAAGGCTCATGTGTTGAAAGATTTGTCCCTAGTTGGTAGTGCTTTTAGGGAGGTAATAGAATCTTTAGAATGAGGGGCCTACTTTGAGAAACTCACTGGGAGCATATCTTTGAAGGGTTTATTTTGTCTGTATCTACAAAATAATCCCTTTGCTTCCTGACTTCCACTAAGTAATAATCTTTACTCTGGTCCACACTCCCTGCCATGATATTCTGCCTCAAGATAGGCCCAGAAACAACTGAGCCAAGTGACCATGTGTAAAACACCTCTGAGTATAAACAAAAATATCTTTTTTCCTTTGAGATGATTTTCTCAAGTATTTTCTCACAGTGGTGGAAAGCTAACCAACACATCATACCCTATCCAAAATCCAGGTTTCTGTTCATACTCAATATCATCTCTCTATGTGCACAGAATTCTATCTCTTCCTGAAGACTTTGTCTCTTTGAACATTATAATAATAGAGTTTGCATTGATTAAAAAGGAGACAGAAGTAAAGACAACAATTAAGATAATTAGGAGTGTACAGAGAAAAACTCCAGAATAAGAAACAATCTATTTTGATAAAGGGTTAATATCCAGAATACATAAAGAACAACACACACAAAAACTTATTGCTTGAAAAGAAAAGAATCAAGTAACCTAATCAATAAACGAGGAAATAAACTAATCAGACACTTCTCAGAAGAAGTTATAGGATTGTCCAACAAATATATGAAAGAAAATATTGAACATCTTCAGCATTTAGGAAAATACAAATCAAAACTACATTGAGATTTTTATCTAACTTCAGTAGGATTGTCAGTCATAAGAATATAGATAACAAATGCTGGTGAAGATGGGGAGAGCACTTTTACACAGTTGGTAGAACTGCAAATTAGTACAACCACTATGGTAATCAGGTGTTCCAAACACCAGGCTTGTAACCAACATGTGATTCAGCTATATCCCTTGTTGGTATTTATCCTAAGAATCTAATGTCAGCATACTATAGCAATACATGCATACCCATGTTTATAACAGCACAATTCACAATAGTCAAATTATGGAACCAGAATTTTTGTCCATAAATGCATGGATAAAGAAAATGAGGTATTCAAGCACAATGGGGTTTTATTTAACCATAAAAATCATGATATTTTGTCATTTGCAGAGAATGGGCAGAGCTTCAGAACATTATGTTAAGCAAACTAAACCAGATTCAGAAAGTCAGGGTTGTATATTTTTTTTCATATTTTTAAGCTAGTGAGAAAAGGTGGATCATGAACTAAAATCAATTTTCATGCATGTATGATTTTTGCCTGGATGAACTTAACTACTATGTATAACTATAAAGCTCTAATAAAAATAAATGAAAAGGGGGGCTGGGGCTATAGCTCAGTGGTAGACAGCTTGCCTCACACATGCAAGGCACTGGGTTCAATCCTCAGCACTACACAGAAATAAATAAAGATATTGTGTCCATCTAAAACTAAAAAATAAATTAAAAAATAAAAAAATAAATACATGAAAAGAGAAAACTGAATATTCTTTAACGGCTACACAAACAATAACCAACTAAAACAGAAATGAATACAATGAATTTAATGAGTAAAATTTGTCTAATACATTAAGAGTATATCTAGTAAGCAAAGTTCAATATCTATGTAAAAAGACATGTACATTTTAATGCATTTTCTAAAGCTAGCATTCTGTATTTCAGAAACACATCTATAAACTACTGCCCTTAAGATATTGAATAGAAACAAATGTTTGTGGATTGCACAGAGCTAGTGAAAATTGAGAATACATTGCAACTCTTAAAATTCCTTATTGCATGTAGCTACAATTTTTTTCAACATGCCATATTATTATTTTTTTGTCTACATGGTGGTATCCATCCCACTCTTCCTATTTCTTAAATTCTTTTGACATCTTTGAGCTAGACATCTCTACTGGGCATAAATGCCATTTCTGTTCAATCTATTGTCTAGGTAGCACTTCAGTTCTGTGAATTTTACTTCTCTAGATGGGGGAAATCCTTTACTTATATCATCTCATGGGATCAAATGATAATACATCTTTCTCACCTAAGTATTAGCCAGGTCTAATTTTTCTGATTTTTTTCTCTAATTTTTTTCCGAAACCACCCATATCTGACCAAAACAAAGAGGGTTTTGTTGTATTTTTGTCTTATTGTCTTATTCTTCAGCTATATGTATGTGTGTACATTAATGTTTGTGTATTATTTCCTTAGTATGTCTTTGAGTTCAGAGTTAGAATTGCACTTCTGACCAAAGCCTGATTCCACACACCAAGGCCAAAATGCCTATTCAAAAATAATCACCATCTCACAGGTAAAATTTACATGTTTGATATCAAGTAGATTAAATTCTTTGATATCAAATGATTATTTCTCACAACAACACAGAAACCTAGGCATTTTTGCTTTTTTATTTTGAGGAAAGTATTATATTTATATTATTTCATCTGTAAGTTGATAAATCTTTTCTCCCTTTTGCAACTAATGGAAGCTCAGGAGTTTGTTTTTAAAATATTTTAGACATGACCCCTGAAAACTTGTGAACCCTCATTGGTTGTGTTTTTTCAGAAGAAGAATAATATTCTTCTTGAGGGAGAATATTGGAAGACCCTTTCCTGTAGACATTGTGTCACATGCTTGTCCTTGGTGGTACACCTTGGCTAACTGATGAGCTGAGCAGAAAGAATTTAGGTGTTCAGAGTGCTCTTTTGTTGGAGTGTATCCTCTTTCTATAAATGTGTTGTCTTACATGATGGGGCTCTGGGCTTTACTAAGGGTAGGTGTGCAATTCTGGCTATACTAGTGAACATCTGGGCACCAACAGCTGAGAAATTTTATGATCCCCTCTTGGGTCTAGATCCCTAACCCAAAATGTCCAGTACAGCTTTTACCAAAAATACAACTGCTATTTTGATCAGCAGCTGTGTGACACTTCTGTCAGTTCAGAAATGGGGAAAGAACTGTGGGCTCTCTAAACCTCTAAAAATTTTCACTCCTTTTTTAACCAGGCAAATCTAAACATAGAAGGCCTTCATGGGATCTATAAATATTGCTACATTAAGATGAATCAATTAAATGTTTGTGGAAACACTGTATAAGCAGGACTTAATGACTGTAAAATTTATAGCTATTTTGTTTTGGATTTGACTGAAGATAAGTACTTAGAAATAATGACAGTCTTCATTTACTCAAATAAAGGAAATAAAATTAGTTTTAAAATTAAATGTAATAAAAATAAATGTTGAACTATGTTATGTGAGCAGGCGTTGTTGTAAATTACAATACTGATAGTAATATCATTTTTTCAATGAAGTCAGAATAAAGTAAACAAGGTTCAGTTGCACCTAGACCTTGATATGACTTTAGATTTGGAAATGACAATTTAATAAATTTGTTAAAGACCTAATCTTAAAGAAATAGCTGTGCTAGAGCAATTAACAGGCATCCAAAATTGCAATGCCACTTGTGCCAGAACAAAAAGAGAATGCAGGGCTCTTAAATAAGAGTCTTTATATTTCACATTTATTGTAAGGTCTTCCATAATACATACATCTCAGTAAACCTTAGTGTGCTTTCTTTCCTCCTCAATTCTGAAATTAGAATACTCTTATTCCATTTGCTTTATTAAAAGTCAGAGATCTAGTACTTTCCATATGGACAGTGGTAGTATATCAGGTGAGTAATTTTCAGAGAGAGAAGGGGAAAAGCTTTTGTCATCAGAAGGAAAAATATGCACACATTGCACTTTTTCCCCAATGATAAAGCTACCTTATTTTGGTAAATAATTATATTCTTAAACACATTGAGTTTAGTCAAATTTGAAAAATAGAATTGTATTACAAATAAATGGGGATGGCTCAATATAGACTAAAATATTTTCTGTTAAATATAAATATTAAATATTATTCATATTCTAATAATTGACTTTTTTTCTTAACAGAGGAATTTTGAGCAAGTATTTTAACTTTCTGTAAGATTTAGATCAGTGTCTCTACCACTGCAGAAATGGGAGTACAATTGAAATGGGTGTGAATGTGAATGTATGAGTGGGCTGGGGTTGTGGTTCAGTGGTAGAGTGCTTGCCTAGCATGTGTAAGGCACTGGGTTCAATCATCAGCACCATAAATAATAAATAAATACATAAATAAGTAAATAAATAAATAAAGGTATTGTGTCCATCTACAATTAAATATATATGAGTTTGAGCATAATTATGAGCCTGGGTATGTCTGGGATCAGGTGATCAGGCACTATGGGATTAATGGGGTTAGAATGAAGCTCTCTACATGCATTCAGTTAGTGTTCAGCATGTAAGCACTGAATACAATCTCTGTTCACCCATTTGCAGGTGATTATCAGCTGAATATCCTCTCTACTTCTATAGTATGAGAAAGCTCCCATGTGTTTCTGACAGTCTGTCTCTCTCCTCCAGAGAAATGTGCCTTTAGATTATGAACTTGATAAGAAACCACAGCTTTTCTTTTATTTTTCTCATCTCTCTTTTTTCCTTATGTTCAAGTACTACTGTTGATAATATCTTCTCCATAGTACAAATATTGCCTAAGACAAATCTGACCCAAAGTCAGGTAATGTTATGCATACACAAAAGTATCACCTCAAGATTTTAAATCTTTAGTACTTTCATTAAAAACAGATGTCCTATCTTTGAATGCAACCACTAAGTTAATCAGCATTCCAACCTTTTCATAGTGCTTTGTTGTTGTTAAGCCTCAATAATATTCTTTTGTAGGTATGAATTTAATGTTTGTTTATGTGAAAAAATACTTTTTTTCACTTAAAATTGTTGTCTTAATTATTCCAATAGATTTTTTGTTTTTCTCTACCACGTAAATTAAAGTCTATAATTAATGTTTAGTATTTTTAAACTATATACAATCATATGGAACTATTTGTTTTGATATTGATGAGAAAGTTCTTAAAATTTAATATAATTTTTATGTGACGCTTTCACTATTTGGGGAAACCGGTGTTTGTTTCTTCACTTATTTCTAGTTGCAGATGTGTGTATCTGTTTAACTTCAAACTGGATTATATAACTGGTCATGGCACTTCATGTTTGATTCAACAATTTTAATCATTTTGTGATTTTTGAAATTGAATAATTTTAAGAAGGCCAACAACTTCTCATTCTCCAGGTTTCTCATAACTATTTAACGAACATGCATATGTATCACTTTTCCTGGTCAGTGTCTCACAACATTTAAGATGGCAATGTCCAAATTAAAGGAAGATGCTCTGTTAAGATAAAGTAGGAAAAAAAAAAGAAGGCAGAATTAGCACAGCACTAAAAAATTATCAAACTGAAATTCAACTAACAATGAGTAAAATTGCTATAGTAGCTGATAGGCTTATAAATTGTAGTACAGCTGAATAAGTAGAAATAGGAACAAGTCACAATTTTGTTCCAATCTAGGGTGCCTTTGGAAGAATTTAGACTTTAAAATGTGTGGTCACAAGGACAGGCTATTATAAAGATAAGTCTTGTTATACACCCAAAATATATAAATTTTAAATTCATAATGATAATAATGAAGAAAGGAAAAAATGGACAGAACACAAATAGAATGTTTGGAGGAGAGATCTGGGAAAAAGACATAGTAAAAACAGATAAGTCAAAGGATCCTGAGTAACCTTATTAAAAACAATGAATAAATTCTGTATTTTGTATTTATTTTCAACTTCATGTTTAGTTTATCCATTCCTAAAGTTCCTATATATTTTTGTAACATTTCTTCTAGTGTATATCAATTATTAATTTCACCATTATTGAAATAGAAATTCCCTCTTATTTTGCCACTGAGAGGCTGCTGTGTGTCAAGACAGATCCATCCACTGATGCTCCATATTTTACTTGCAAAAATGTAGGACACAACATCATGAAAGGTTTACATATTATTATGCTAGATAATGTTAAGCACAGTTTACAAACCTGCAGATTTTGGTGCAGGGCACAGGAATATTTATTGATGATATCCTAGCTGAAGAAAAATAGACCAATGAATATACAATACCAAGGTAAAGTCAATCTTTAGCATTTATTTTCCTTTAAGACAAATCATATATTTTTGAGTGCTAAAAGCTATTAATATGTTTCTCTTTGATGTTATGGAATGTCCACGTTTTACATGTCCCTCAAAACAGTGGGGTTTTGAGATGAGGTTATAAAGAGATGAGGTCATAAAGAAATTTGTTCTGTATTGTTTGGCCTCCTTACAGTGGTACATAAAATTGCCACCATTAAAAAAAAAAAAAAGGACCTGAGGTTGTTTAACTCTAATTCTGAATATTCTTCAAGTGAGTTAAAAGACACAAAAAAAGCAAGATCAAATAAAAAGTTTGTGAAAGGACATGAGATATCGAAGTTTCTTTAAATTGCAATGTTTTTCTATTATTTTGAGTTGTGACATACGCAATAGAGAGGTTTTATATTTTCTTAAACTCCTTGGGGTAGTGATCTAACCTTTAATGAGCTGAACTTCTGAGTTCAAATTCAGTTCATAAAATGGCATTTCTCAAAAAACAGGAAGAGCAAAAACTTAGAAAATTTAAGTACATCATACAAAAGTCAATTTGTGCATTTACTATTGACTTTCCTCAGTGTTCTCAAATCATACAAAAATATATTTCCAAGCTCTGTAGCCAAGCTCTTTTTTTTAACCTTTATAGATTAGCAACATATCCCTGTTGGATAAGAATATTCTGTGTTACTTTCTTCAAAACACCTTAAAATTCAGCTGGCATTTCTTAATTTTTTCTTACATACTTGTAAAAATTATCTAGGGAAAAATAGTTCCTCTGGATGAAATCTGATTATTAATCTTTTGAAATAACTACAATAAAAAACAAACCCCCAAAATAGGCAATGATGGAAATGTGATGAAAAGGATTCATAAAACTATTCAAATTCTAAATTAGATTAAGCTACCTTTCTAGAGAATATTAAAGAGACCTAATAATGCTCAACAGTTTGGTATGCTGGAAGAGCAGAACCAGGATGGGCTACTTCAAAGAAAAAATATAATGTGCAAGTATTTCCCCTCTCAGAGATGGTGCTCAAGTAGATAGCCTTTGGACAAAGGAAGCTAACAGAAGGCTTAGCAAATGCATCTCAATCCAACCATCATCTATTTGGTAACAACAACTTGCCTAATCCTATACTAGATAATTGGGGGTTGAGGTTTAAAGAAAAACAAACAAATGAATACCAAAAAAGATTTCTGAGGGCCACATAGCAATAAACTACTATAACATAAGAGCAGTGGGTGGTCTTTCCTTTGTTTGTGTCAATCAGAGAAAGGGTTGGAGTTCCAGAATCAGGAAAACAGCTAAAGGCATAAGCCTCCACATGATTATTGCTCAGTAGGAACGTACATCAAAAAGCAAACATCATTACGACAGCCTGCTTTATATATGGACTGCTTCTCTCCTTATTCATGCCTTCAGCACATTATGCAAATCTCTTTAAGCTTCAATAATAAATCATTTTAGTATTGTTTTGAACAAAATTTAGAGAAGCCTGCTTTCTGTGGAAATTGACAAATTTTGTCTGTGCAGTTTTCCTGTCCTTTATATTTTAACTATGATTTGTAATGTTTTCCCTCCCTTTGACATTCTTTTCTGTACATATATTTTAAAAAGGACATACAGATGTACTTATGTATATAGACCTGTGTGGCAGGGCATGTCAAGTTGTTGGTCATTCAAATTACAGCTACAGCATCAAGTGATCCAATTTTATGGTAGGCTTTGTCATGTACCAAATATGTCCTTGGTGCTGGGGAGACAAGAACAGTATAAAAATAAAACAAACTCCCTCTGTTTTGCAAAAGATGCATTTTCTATTATACATATGTAACAGTATATATACATATACATATATGAGTGCAGAAATATTTTTTATGCATTTGTTTTTAAACATTTGTATGCATGTGCAAGATGTGTCTTTACGTGTGTGCATGGGTTTTAGGTACTTTTTCACTGTTGTGACTGAAAAACCTGGGCAGAACAATTGTAAAGGAGGAAAATTTTATTTCCAGAGCTCATATTTCAGAGGTTTCAGTCCTTAAACAGCAGGCTCCATTCCTCAGGGCTCTAGGTGAGGGACAACATCATGGTAGAAGAGTGTGGCAGAGGGAAGTAGCTAACTTGATGATCAGGAAGGAGAGGAGAGGAGAGGAGAGGAGAGAGAGAGAGAGAGAGAGAGAGAGAGAGAGAGAGAAAGAGACTGCACTCACCAGATACAATATATACCTCAAAGGCATGTCCCCAAAGACTCACCTCCAGCCACACCCTACCTGCTTTTGATTTCTACTAAGTTAAACCTGCAAGGGATTAATTTACTGAATGGGTTAAAGCTCTCATAACTCAATCATTTCTCCTCTAAAACTTCTTGTCTCACATATGAACTTTTGGGGGAAACCCAAACTATAACAGCATGTGTGCATGTGTGTGTGTGTGTGTGTGTGTGTGTGTGTGTGTGTATTGGTAAAAATAAGGACCTGTTAATTAAAGGGCTGTTTGCTGAGATTTGTGGTAGATTTGGTGCCCCCATGTTTAAGCAGGCACAGAGCCAAATCTGAATACCTTTGCATAATTTTAAAATGGGAATTTCAAAGAGCCTGAAGAAGGAGACTGGTATTGGGTAAATCATGTAACTAGAAAGGAAAAGAAGAAAAATGAAAGGACTCTTCATTAAGAGTAACAACACAATAAAATTCGGGAAATAATATTTACCAAGTGTTGAAAGATGCTGCCATAGGTGTTTACTTTAAAAACTTACATCCTCACCTATGTCATTAAAAAATCCTGTGTTTCTCATTATCAAGGTTATGTCTGACATATTTGAACTATATTAAATTTATACTAAATAATAAAATCAACACATTTAAAGCCCCCACCCCACTAAAGAAATTTAGTACCTACAGTTATAATAGAAGCATATTTTATATTTTTCCCCTTTAGAGGTAGCTACTATCTCTTTGTTGTTTTCTCTCTTCTCTCTTCTTTGTTCTCTCTCTCACTCTCTCTTCTGGTACTGAATTTGAATATGATCTACATCCCCAGCTTTTCTTAGGTTGAGAGTTTTTGTGTTGTTCTTTTGTTGTTTGCTAGTTCCTTTTTTTTTTTTTTTTCAAGCTTATCTGAATGTTGAGTCTGTAGGCCTTTGCCCTCTCACCTTCTGTGGGGTCTTAGTGAAAGCTCTCTATCTCTTTAAGGGCTGTTCATTTCTACCCTGTCTTTTTTTAAGAACATGACTCTTTTATTCCCCACCATTCACCACCACATTGCATCTCAAGACCTCTGCTCTTTTTTGTTGTTGTTGTTGTTTCCTCTTTATTTAATGAGATCTTTGTTGCTTTCCAGAAAGCAAGAATATGTATTTATTTATTCAACAATAATTTACTGAGCACTTATTTTATGGCAGTCATTAATTCTTGATACAATGTACACAGTATTAACTAAAACAGGCAAAATCATTTTCCTTCTGAATGCTAGTTGTCATGTATCATTCCAGGTGAATGTAAGTAAGACATTTATTTTTGCCCTTGTTTTAGGGATGACTAGTTCATTATATTGCTGGAAATGACTTAATTGACCTTCACATACACATATACAATTAAATTAAACTGATTTAGTATGGTCAAAACATATATTTTTTATAAGGTTTAGGTTCCAAATTTCTGAATTTTCATTTATTTTTAATTTTTATATTTTTAAGATTCTTAATAATTTTAAGCTTTTCCCCCTAAGTTATTAGTAGCAGTAATGACCTATATCAGCTTGAAAGATTACACTGACTCTGAAACATAATAAAATATTTAACACTTTGTTTAGCCTGATATAAGGTGCTCTCTATATAATAATTACCTATTTCTTTCCTTTTTGCCATGAAATAGAGCAGATTATTTCTTTACCTTACTTTGCCACAAAATGAAATCCCAAAAAGTTACATAATACATTGTGCTCCCTCTCAGAAGTGAAAATTTTAAGATTAATTTGTTGATCTAATCTAATTGCCTCAAAGTCAAACTGATCATCTTCCTCTAATAATAATGCTGCGCTTTGCAGCTTTTATGATGTTACTTTGTTTGAATATCCTGACCACATTGTTTTTATAGGAACTTACAAAGTTAGCAGAGACATCATGATATCAATGTTTAAATTAATTAATGTTGAATTAATCACTGCATACCGTTAATTATTCATACAATGTGTTAGGACTAATATGTTCTATGCTAGGACTTCTCATTTTACATGGGCATTCTCTCCTTGTTTTTGACTGTCAGCAATTGAGGTAATTGCCTCTGTGATCACTGTATTCAAAATAAATGAACTGTACTTTACCCCAAGACTGGTTTATTCCCATTCCCTGGAAATACAAGAAAAGATGTAACTTTAAAATACTGTATTAGTCTTCTCAGGCTGCCATAACAAAATACCATAGAATGAGTGGCGTAATTAAGAGAAAGTTGTTTTCAAAATTCTGGAACCTAGAAGTCCAGCATGGCTGGTTTCTGGTGATCTTTCTAGCTTGCAGATGGCCACCATCTCACTGTGTCCTCTCATAGACTCATGCATTCATGGAGAGAGAGCTCTCTGGTTTCCCTACCTCTACCTCGTGTATAGAAATATCAGTTCTTTAGGATTAGGATCCTACTCTCATAGCCTCTTAACTCCTTAAAAGCCATATCCCCAAAAACTGCTCCATTGGAGATCAATGAAGCTGCATCAAAACATAAAAATGTGAAAGAGACACAGTTAAGTCCATAAATATATTTTGTCTTTCTTGAAGGCCTATAGGATCATTTTTGGTTGTGTGTGTGTGTGTGTGTGTGTGTGTGTACTGGAGATTGAGCCCAGGGCTGCTAAACAACTGAGCCACATCCCCAGCTCTCTTTTCTTTTCTTTTTTTTTTTTTTTTTAATTTTGGGACCACTTCTTCCTAAGCTATTTAGGGACTCCCTAAGTTGCTGAGGCTGGCTTTGAACTTGTAATCTTCCTGCCTCAGCCTCCCAAGCTGCTAAGAGTGCAGGCATGGCCATCATATCTGGCCAGGCCTGTAAGATTTGAAGAAAGTCATAAGTTACATAATCATAAAATAATTCCATAATGTTTATTTTTTGTGTTTATTTATTTTATCATGCTTCATTTCTAAATATGTTTGTAGTCATCATAATAATGATTTCTATAAGGTTTTAGACCCATGATTCTCATCTGGTATTACTAGAATCACATGGGCTCATTGAATAATGAGCCAATACCTATCTCTCAAGAGTCCCATTTGTTCTACCTTAAAGTTGAAAGATAACCTTGCTGGGTGTAACCCTGATCTATTTGATCAAAAAGATTCCCTTCCCTGTGTCATTTACATATTTCCCTTTATCTTTCATTTTCTTTCTCAAAATGTATATCAAGATTGCTAAATAAGAAAATTTATTTTATTATGCCACATTTTAAAAGTATATTGTTGTCTTTCCCAGTTCTTATATCATTGTCCTCTGCAATTCATTTGTTAATAATCTGCTAATTAAATTCAAAAATAAATTTGATACTTCATTGTCCTTAAGGATGAGTCAAACTCTATTGGTTTATTTATAACTTTAACTGCAATGTTCTGCAACAATGTAAATCCTTGTGATCAAATAGATGAGGGTTATACCCTGCAAGATTCTCTCTCCTTTTCCTCACATTTTCCTTAATAAGACCTGTGGGATTGTGGAGGCTGACTGCAGGGGCTACCAACAAGGTGCTGCATAGCATTACACATAAAACTACTTTTCAAATGCTGTAATTACTGTCATCAGCCAAATATTCATTCTTCTTGCAGAAAAGGAAGAAACATTAGTAATTGGGCATTTTCATCCTGCAAGTAAATTAAAAAAAAAAAGAAGAAATTCAACAACTTTTGAATTCTGTATAGACTTGAAATAAAAGAAAATCATGGTTTTCGCTATAATATAAGATCAATTATAGTGTTGTGTAAAGGGAAGTGCTTTCTCAAAAGACCAACATTTGAGATTGATACCTAGAGGAGAATTGGTTATGTAAAGAGGGTTTCAACTTGGCTAAATTGTACTTTCACGAATAAAAGTCACAGTAGTAATACCAAGTACCAGGCATTAGAAAATTTTTCTTTTCTTTAATCAGGAAGAAATGACCTCTTTGACTCTAAATATGGGGAAATAAATAAGTCTGGTTTGTTCAAAAGATCAGTAATAAGACACAAAAATATTAACTTCTGGTTCACAGATACATTAAATTCAAACCAACCCACTGTTACTAAACATTATAATATCCAATGGCTTTGTCAGTGGCCTAAGTGAAATTACTTGACAGTCCCAGTTCAATTTCCAAGCTGCATCCATATCCATGTATTAAAGGAACAATTTTCTTATCTGTAAAAGAGACATGTAAAGAAGATTGGAAACATTTATGTGTGGTTTAAGTAGAAACCGAGGGCAAGGACTTCTAAATTAGAAAATTAAAGTTGTCAGCAGTTAAGAATTTGAACATTCTTTATAAGTCTGTATTTGTCTATCAAGTTTTGAAAACATCTACATAACTCCTTTTGAGATCCCTTTTCACAACATTGTATGAAATTTCTCTCTGAATAAATTTTTCTTCTACTTGGTAAATTAATAATAAATTTCAAAGCAGGAGGATATCATTACAAAATAACTTTCATGAGCCTAAATAGGATAATACTAAATGAGAGAATTAGTTCTCTAATCCTGGGAAATGACCCATTTACTTCAAAGTGTTTTATATATATATATATGCATACAAATACATATGCATACATATACATATATATACACACACAGACATATGTATATATATATATATGACTTCCAATATATACTTCCTTTCATTTTTTGCTTATTATTTATTTATTATATGAGATAATTTATCCATCCCCGTATTAAAATAGAGAGATGCCAATCTACTGCCTCCTAAATCATCTTGAAATTTCTATAGTTTAAAAAATGATTGCAGCTATATTAGCATGTATAGTATACATTTATTTTCTATATATATATTTTTTAACATTTTCAGTGTCTTATAACTCAGAAATGCCCATTAGTACATTCATTCATTTGGACAGAATAGTTATTTAAAATTTTATCATAAAATTATGTTCTTTCTATATTGATAAATTTATTCACATCAAGTTTCTTTTTCTATAATGATATAGTCCAATGTAGCTTGCATAAGCCCTGTGTTGCTACAAATTAAAAATCCATATCTATAGTCTCACTCCCTATATTTCAAGTACTCAATGCTACACATGGCCAGTAACTATCTAAGGAGAGCAAAAGTTAAGTAATTCAGTCATTGAAATGAGTTCTATTGGATAGAAAAACTATCGATTTTAGCATGTTAATGTTTGTAATATATACATATATACATGTATGCACAAATATATTATTTACATATGTAAATTTAATCCTGTGTGTGTGTGTGTGTGTGTGTGTATGTTTGTGTGTGTATAAACAGACTTCCTCCCTTGGCATTCATGTAGAAACCGTTCTAGGTCCCTGAGGATATCAAGATCTGCAGATATTTAAACCCCTTATATAAAATTCTTAATATTTATATATAACCTAACAACTCATATACTTTAAATCATCTCTAGTTTACATTTAATACATAATACAACATAAATGCTATGGAGATAGTTGTTTTATTGTAATTCTTAGGAAATAATGATTAAGAAAATAATAATTAAGAAATAATGAAAAGAAAAACATCTGTACAAGTTAAGTAATAACATTTTTTAAAATTTTCATCTGTGATTGGATGAATCTGAGGGTGGAAGTCACAGATAAACAGGTCCAACTGTATGTAAAATTATATTTAATATGTATATTTTACCTTCCTGCTTCCCCTGCAGAATTTGTATTTGCCTAAATACATTAAAAATACTTTCAATTTAGTACACTATTTAAAATGTAAACTTTTTCCACTTTATTTTTGGCTGATAAAATATAAACTAGGAAGGCGTAGGGATACATAGTTGCATATTTCATATGATAATGGAGAAAAACAGACGAAAAAGAGAGGGAGAAATAATTGAAAGAAACATAAATGAGGAAAGAATAACAAAGAGTGAGAAAAATGAGAAATTGCAAAAGTCTATTGTTCTATGCATCTTCTTAGGATTTTCTATCCATGAGACAACCCTAAACTGACATAATAAATCACTGTTCTAAATAAGTATATTAAATATGTAAATGCTATTCATGCATTGATCATCTTACCATCTTTTTTGTTTGGTATAAAGGCCAAAAGGGAAACCTGTACAGGAGTACAAGCAAGCTTGTCTCCAAATAGTAAGAAAAAAATAAAGCACTCTGGGCTCTTCACTATATTTATTTTCGGAAGCAAGCATCAGATTTTTCAGGGGGAATTCCCACTAACATTAAGAGACATATGTTAGCTGCCATGATTTTTAATACATCTTGTTAAAGATATTTAGATGCACCAGTTCATAGAAGGTTTTCCTTTTCTTAAGACTGCCCAGTGAATAATAAGTGCATGTAGTATAGTAGTGAAGCATACAGTTTTGATTCAATATAATCTTTGATTGAATTTGCACAATTTCTTTTGTCTCTCTGAGCCCATTTTTCCTCTCTACATAAGGGTAATGATAATACCTCACTGGATTGCACTAAATATTAAAACAAGTAAAATGCATTTCACTTTCCACTCACCTTTAGAATAAAGCTCAATTGAGGGTAACTAGTCTCATTTCTCTGGAAAGTTTTTCTTTCAAATTATATGTACATGTGAATTAAACATCTTTATTCTTAAAAATAAGTTTTCCTATGGACCCAATGCTAATTATGACATTAAAATTTTATGTAATATTAAAAAACAGGGAAATAAGTTCTAAGATCTGCCCATGTTAGTCAGAAATCTAATTTGTCTTCAAGCAAAATAAGCTCAAATTGAACTAGCTTATAAAATAGTAAAGAATACTCAGCTCAATAAAGCTTTAGCAAGTCAAACATTAGGAATGCAAATCAGTTTGCAGCCCTAAAACTTCCAGCAACTAGAATCAAGTGCTTAGGCTATAGCACTCACTCCCCTTTACATATTTTTTTTTTCTAGTTTGAGTAATATTTTCTCCTAAAATTTAGTAGGTTTACCTTGTAGTTATAAATGGGGACACCAGCAACCACCAGAGACATCAATTCTCACAGTGGTTCCATATGGAAATAGCTCTTTCCACTACTTTTATATAAAAATCATGGGGAATTTGCTCAAATAACTGCTCCATTTGCATGCCTCTAGTGTGTACTGTGACATAATCACCATGAAAAGATTTATATAGCTTTTGTAAAGATTCCAATTTATCTTACTATCATTCTGTGTAGAGGACTGGTAGTAACGTCTGTTTAGATTAGCAGTGTATAATTGGTATAGAAAGGCAGAGGAAAGTAGAGTAGATCTATTTCTCTGTGGAAATAAACATGGTTCAAGAACTTGTGTAAGAGGAATATGAAGGATTTTATAGTTGTTGTTGTTTGCTTTGCTTTTCCCTTAATGTTATTTATTTTAGTTATCATTTTCACTGCTTTGACTAAAGGACCCCACCAGATCAACCATAGAGGAGGAAAAGTTTATTTAAAGCCTCATGGTTTCAGATACCTTAGTTCATAGAATGCTGATTCCCTTCCTTCTTCTTGATGTGAAGCAGAACATTATGCCTGAAGAGTGTGGCAGAGGTAAGCAGCTCACATGGTGATCGTGAAACGAGAGAGAGAGAGAGAGAGAGAGAGAGAGAGAGAGAGAGAGAGAGAGAGAGAGAGAGAGAGACTGACTGACTCCACTCTCCAGACACAAAATATATACTCCATAGTCATGACCCCAATAAACCAGTTCCTCCACCACATCCCACCTGCCTCCAGTTACCACTCAGTTAATCCCATCAGTGATTAATTCACTGATTATGTTAAGGCTATGACTCAAATCATTTCTCCTCCAAACCTTTTTGATTGTGTAACATGTGAGCTTTTGGGCGATACCTCACATTCATACCATAACAGTATTCTATACAGGTCTTATGTTTATAAGGTCTGGAATAATCATGGACAAAGTGGTGTGCAGAGGTAGACCTCAAAAATTGCTGGGTTTAGACATAAAACATGAGTGTTTTGCGTGTATTGCATAGGTAGAGCTGAATGAGAAGAAATACGTAGAAATAAAGAAAATAATCTTAAAAATTTCTAGTGGGTAAATGGTCATTGAAGGTGGTATATGCTTCATGGACTTGTAGAGTGTCTTGAATCTCAGCAGTATATATAAGATATAATATAGAAAGAAAATTAAGATTGATTTTTGTTAAAAGAGAAAAAAATGAAGGAAATATCATTTAAAGAAGAATAGACCTTTAGTATGTCATTATGTTGTGGCCATTTTCTCATATTATTTTTGTTGTTATTGGAGAAGGCGGTACCAGCAATTGAGTCCAGGTGAGTTTAACTGAGTCATTCCCAACCTTTTTTTTTCTTTAAATTTTGAGATGATTTCCCTCAGTTGCTTAGGGCTTCGCTAATTTGCTGAGCCTGGCTTTGAACTTTAGATCCTCCTGTCTCAGCCTCCTTAGATGCTGGGATTACAGGCCTGCCACCAGCATGCCCAGCTTCATTTTTTTTTCACAACATAAAATTTTTTATTTCAAAAATTATCTTTTAATTCACTAGAACAGCCATTAGATGATTCAAATATTTTCTCTTTTACCTTATAAAAGGAAAGTAAATAAAAATAGTAAAGTTTGAGTTTTCTAAACATGAATTATATAAAAACCTATTATAAAAGATATTTTATTTAACAAATTAGTAATTAATGAGAAAAAAATCTGACATATTAAAATATTATGTTAGCCTTTATTGATTTACTATGCATTATTTGTGCCAGGCTTCTTGTTTTAAAGGCTGTGTGCCAAGGAAAATCACTCATCTAATAGTCTCACTTCTGGATGTATTTCCAAAGGAAACCAAGTCATTTTCTTGAAAAGGTAGCCATATTCCCAGGTTCATAGTAGTATGTATTATTTGTAATAGCTAAGCTGTGGAGAAAACCGTGTCTACTGACAAATAAATGAATATATCCCACGCAAGCACACACAAACCCACCCCCCCCACACACACACACATACACACACACACACACAGAGGAATATTACTCAGCCTCAAGAAAAGCACTTCTAATGTTTGTGACAATATAAATGAGCCTGAAGAACTTTTTCCTAAATATTAAAATTTATTTTCCTAAAATAAGTCAAATAGAAAAAAATAAATGTTGCATGATCTCACATCAGTGAAATTCAAAAAAGTCTCCTGCATAGAAACAAAGTAGAAGGGTGATTACTAACTAGGAAGTGGGGTAAATGGGGAGAAGTTTGTCAAAGAGTACAAATTGCAGTTAAAAGATGAGTTAAATTCTGGAGTCTTAATGTACAGAGTTATGACTATAGTTAATAAATGTATAGGTTCAAATATTAATCAAAAGTTTAATGTAATATAATGTGATAGTAAATAATGACATAGTGTGTTATAGCTTCTTTAATAAAAAAATCTGAAATCTAGTTGCTCATCTTCATTTAAAAAAATATTCCTAACTACATACTTTTAGATTTTTTTTTTATTAAAGGAGCTATAGCATACTGTGTCATTATTTATTATCATATTATATTACATCAAAATTTTGATTAATATTTGAACCTGTACACTTGCTTGGTTTAAATTTGTTCCTCAAAGTTCGTATATTGAGAATTCTATCTTCAGTGCAACAGTGTTGAGAGGTGGAACCTTTGAGAGATGATTTGTTATCTCCCTTGAGTTAGCTTGGGAAGCTGAGGATCACAAGTTCAAAGCCAGCCTCAGCAAAGATGAGGAGCAAAACAACTCAGTAAGACTCTGTTTTTTAATAAAATGCAAAATGACTGGAGATGTGGCTCAGTGGTTGAGTGCCCCTGAGTTCAATCCCTGGCACCCTCCCAAAAATAATAAAAAGAGCATTGCCTAAGTGAAAGGATTGTATATTCTATAATTTCTAGGAATTTCTCAGATGAAATTTCTACCAATGTTTTCTTTTCCCAATAACTTTAAACAATTTTTATTGTTTCTCATCTGATTCTCTAATATGCATTAAATCTCTTTTTATATTTTATATTTCCAAATTTAATACTGAATTTATGTATTTTCTTTAGATGGACTAGCCATCCAATTCAATTCTTTCTTTTGCTATTCTGATTCTTTTGTTAAACTCATATGAAACTTTTAGTTCAAGTTATTTACATTTAAAAAATATCTACCAGTAAGTATGTTAATCACCAACCCCAAGTCTACCTGTGAATACTCTTCTCTCCATAGAAAAAAATTGTCCATTTCTTTTCTAATACTTTTTTTCACTAAGTGTTCTTATCAAACTTTAATGCACATTAGTTTCCTATTACTTCTGTAACAAGTTACCAAAACCTAGTAACTTGAATATATTTTTTTTTTCTCTTGGTCAAAAGTGTGACCTTCAAAATCAAGTTGTCAGCAGATTTGGTTAGTCTGCCTATTCCAGAGGAGCACACACTTCTTGTTTCTTCCAGCTTCTCTTCCCTTTGGCTTATGGCTGCATTATTCCAGTCTGCTTCCACCATCACATCATTCTTTCTGACTCTAATTCTCCTGCTTGCCTATAGTATGGATAATACATGATCATTGTATGGATAGTCCATGATTACAGAATAATCTAGGCTATCATACCTATCTTAAAATCTTTAATTTAATCACTATTTTTTCTATGTGTAACATATCCACAGATTATAGAAATTAAGATGTCATGGTAAATGAAGGTAATTACTCAGCCTGCAATAATATATAATATTTCCAGCCTACAATCTTTATATATCTAAGATTTTTAATTTTTCCTGCTGAATAGCATATGGCGAGACTTGTTTCTTTTAATATTTTGTGATTTTATTTTGAGATTCATTTTTTAATTCTGATATTTTTATGAGGCCTGTTTCTGGGGTCAGTTTCCTAGAGGGAATAAGTATATTTTCTACCTGAGAAGTGGAGGAAATGCAAATTCAATTAATCTAATTTTTATTTTTCACTTTTGATTCAGTTTGTTTCCCCTGCCTCACCAGTTTTCTTAAATGTCATAAGTAACAATTTTTACTTCATCTGCCCAGAGCCTGTAATATGAGAAATATTTTACTACTATCAGATTGTCTTACAGTTAAATACTTTTCTTATGCTATAGATCTTTCTTTATTGTGGACTTTATGTGTAGTGAATTCCTAACTACTTCCTCAAATTCAGGACATACACCAGTTTCAGCAAATTCCCATCATCTAAAATTTGTCACCCCAATTTGTTCTGACTACAGAGAAATTCTATTTCTCAATGTCATATACAGCCTGTCTTTTAAAGGACATGATTTAAATTTTCTCTAGCAATTATTCTACCATGGATTTATAATCTATAGTCAACATTTTGAAGTAAAAATGTCTCAGTTTTGTAAGTATTGATTTGTTTAGTTCATTAAAATGAATTATGTTTTGGAGAGACAATTTTGTTTTACTTCAGAGCTATATCATATAAATAAATCCTAAAAAGTATTTTAGAAATTTACTTTCATATCAATAATATTATTGCATTAATTTCGGTTTATTTACAAGTTGCTTATGATTACTGTTACTGAAGTAGTACACGGGTTTTCATAGTATGGTTTTTCTCTTTAGTCTTTAGAACTTGAAGATAACTCAGGGTAGATTTTAGATTGCACATTTAGGATCTGAACTTTATAGAACAATGTTCTGTATTTTGTTGATAGTGAAAAGGAACTCTATATCCTTTTGTCAAATCTAATTGCTAATCCTTATCACAAATTTCATACAGTAGAATCCTTTACATGTTTACCAACATTTGTTTGTTTGTTTGTTTGTTTTGGTTTTAGGGGAATTGTTGTTTTTTTTGTTTTTGGTACCAGGGATTAAACCCAGAGATATTTAACCACTGAGATACATTACTAACCACTTCTAAATTTGTTTTAATTTTTATTTTGAGACAGGGTTTTTCTAAGTTGCTTAAGGCCTCAGTAAATTGCTGGGACTGGCTGTGAACTTCCTGCCTAAACCTCCCTCCATACTGTGATTATAGTTGTGTGCCACCATACCTGGCTACCAACATGTGTTGACCAGAAATCACTGAAGTTGACCATGGAGGATGATTATCCCATTTTTTTAACTGCAAAGATAAAAGAAAAACTAACTCATTTTCTCTTTAAGTAAACCATAAAGAATTTCACTTTTAAAATTAAAAAATTATAAATTAATTGACAAAAGTATAACTGAAATTTTAAGAACTGTGATAATATTTACTCATGAAATATTTCCAGCTTATTTAAAAGTACATTTTCTCTCTGCCCCGCAGGCGCGGGCGGCGGCTCTGCCCCTCCTCCAATTGGGGCAATGTGCCTACCACACCGGCAGGCCGCTGGGCCTGCTCTGCCAGTCGGTAGCAGGTCCGCCGACCTTGCAGGCGCGGGCGGCGGCTCTGTCCCTCTGCGGGCCGCTAGGCTTGTTCTGTCGGTGGTCGCAGTTCTGCCTACTTTGCAGGCGCAGGCAGCGGCACTGCCCCTCTGCAGGCCTCTGGGGCTGTACTGCCAGTAGGTCGCAGGTCCGCCTACTTTGCAGGCGTGGGGGGGGGCGGCTCTACCCTTCCTCAGGCCACTGGGCCTGTTCTGTCTCTCGGTTGCAGGTCTGACCTGTTCTGATGGTGGTCTCAGTTCCGACTACCTTGCAGGCGCGGGGGGGGGGGGGGGGGGGGAGTGGGCGGCTCTGCCTCTCAGCAGGCCGCTGCTCCTCTTCTGCCGGTGGGTCGCAGGCCCGCCTACCTTGCAGGAGTGATTGGAAGCTCTGTCCCGCCGCCGGCCACTGGGCCTTTTCTGTCGGTGGTCACAGTTCCCCTACCTGGCAGGCGCGGGGGGTGGGGGGCGGCTCTGCCCCTCAGCAGGCCGCTGGGCCTGCTCTGTGTTTGGTCCCAGTTCCCTCTACTATGCCGGCACAGGGGGAGGGAGCGGCTCAGCCTCTCAGCAGGTGGCTGCTCCTCTTCTGCCGGTGGGTCACAGGCCCGCCTACCTTGCAGGAGTGATTGGAAGCTCTGTCCCGCCGCGGGCCACTGGGCCTTTTCTGTGGGTGGTCACCCTTCCCCTACCTGGCAGGCGAGGGGAGGGGTGATAGTAGAGGATAGGAAAGGCAGCAGAATACAACAGACACTAGTATGGCAATATGTAAATCAATGGATGTGTAACTGATGTGATTCTGCAATCTGTATATGGGGTAAAAATGGGAGCTCATAACCCACTTGAATCAAATTGTGAAATATGATATATCAGGAACTATGTAATGTTTTGAACAGCCAACAATAAAAAATTAAAAAAAAAAAAAATTCTGGGAAAAAAATAAAAAAATAAAAGTACATTTTCTGTGTAATGTACAAAAACTTATTTATATATTTTCATTTTGTCCAAGGCAAGATTTTAACTAGTTTCTAACTTGTATCCATAGTTAAAATTCTATTCATATATGCCACATTTTTTTATCCATTCATCAATTGAAGGGCATCTGTTGGGACCTCTGCTGACCACGGAAATGCAATCGCTGGGGAAAGAGGAAGAAAAACCACTGTTGGGAAATCCCCAGTCTTGTGATTCTGGTTTTGTGATTCTCCATGTACTTGACAGTTAGAGCTTGAGAAATGGCTTCCATATACGTGCCTGAATGGCCCCAAGATATGGCTTCCGCAAACATAAAGAATAACTCCCCAGCAACAGGACACACATACCTAATGGGGTATTGTTTCTGTAACTGGGGTAACGGGGCTCTGTTTCTGCAACTGGGATGCCTAGGCTACCCCAATCTGGGGGACTCTCCGATCTCTGATTGGCCCCTGCCTTTGCCCCCACCTCCTTTCTCCTCTCTCTATATAAGTCCTCTCCCTCCACAATAAACTGAGTTGCTGCGCCATCTCCGCTGACCCAACTCCCGACTCGGTGTGATTTTTGCCAGGCAGGGTGGGGGGCCGGGTCGCGACACTCACCCTCTCCCTCAGCCTGGAGACACTCACTAGCTGGTCTAGTGATTCTCCTCAACCTCTGTCGGAGGGCCGTCCGACAGGCATCTAGGTTGGTTCCACAGTTTAGATATTGTGAATTGTGCTGCTATAAACATTGATGTGACTGTGTCACTGTAGTATGCTGTTTTTAGGTCCTTTATGTATAGACCAAGGAGAGATAGCTGGGTCAAATGGTGGTTGCATTCCCAATTATATATATATATATATATATATATATATATATATATATATATATATATATATATATATATTTATTTATTAACACATTACTTATATATGACAACCTGCTGTTCTGAGGCTATGTATGTAAAAGCACTCATTTAAGCCTGTGTTTATGTGTTCCCATATAAAGAAAAATGTCTTTCTAGTATTTAGTTTGAAAAATTCCTTGAAAAAATTATACAGAAAATAAGTCTGTTTTACATATTTTTGTTCAGAATAAGTCATGCTGTAGTGAGATCACATGTGTATATTTGTGTGCATATACATGTGCAATCATCTTTCAGTACCCGGGGGGATTTGTTCCAGGACCTTATGCAGACAGCAATACTTGAGGATGCTGAAGTTTTATATACAATGGCATAATTTTGCATATAACCTAACTTATCTGTTAAATCATTTCTAGGTTACTTATAATACCTAATAGAGTATAAATTTTAGGCAGATAATTTATATACTGTATGTTTTAAGGAATAATAGCAAAAAAAATACTTTATATGTTCAGTGTAGAAACATTTTTTTCTAATATTTTCATTTTCAATTGGTTGGATCCATGAATTCAGAGACTACTGATGTGGCAGGCTGACTCATGTATTTGTCTATGTATATTAATATCCACACAGGTGCATGAGGTTTATAATTGTGTCAGTGAGTGGCAGCTAAGGAATTTTTACCTTGCAATATTAAAACATAAGCATTGTAAACAAATGAACAAAAACTACAAGTCTTTAACGCATCCAGTTTTATTCAACAAGTCTTTCACATTCTCATTGCTAGATACATTTCTGTTCAATTGATATAAGAAACTAATTTCAATGTTGGTTGTCCTAATTGTCACAATTTATAATATAAAATGAAGTCAAGTGAGAGAAGAAATTTCTATGACTTTAGATCAATGATTCAGCTCTAGAAATACCTTAAAAACTTTCATTAAAGTGGTTTTACTGTTGTTTCTCCCAAATTATGCTTCATTGCTCATTTGTAAAAACAAACATTTGCCATGAAGACATAACTGCCAATTCAGCCTAAATAAGACAAATGAGATAATGAGACCAGTGGCACATTTGGGTTGACAAATCCTGCAGAATGCCCAGCTCTAAGTAAAAAGCTTTCCTTTCCTGCCAAAAGGTCTATATGCTAATACTAACTAATTTACCAGCCTTGGCCCCACATTGTTTGACAATAGCTGAGCATCCCAATTTGTTACAATTGTGACATTAATTTGGATGTAAAATGTAGCTCCATCTAGTAATCTATGCAACCTCTTAACCCAGCAACCAATCATACAGATGCATACTTGGTACAGAAAGAGCTTATAAAAGCAAAGCGATTTTGTATAGCCTTTAGATATATTAATATTGAGTGTAATAGTACAGACACTATAAATGTGACAAGCAGATAGATGTAGACAAAGTTTTATCAACCAAAGGTAATGTGATAATACTTAGAAGTTTCTTTAAACAAACACTTCACGAAGGAATAAGTACAAATGGTCAATGATTGTGTGAAAAAATTGTAAACATCATTGGTCATCAGGAGAGTGCAATTCAAAACTATATTGATTCCAATTCAAGTCAGAATAGCTGTCATCAAGAATACAAAAACAAACAAACAAACAAAAATACTGTCAAGGATGCAGGGTTAAAAGAAGCCCTTATGCTTTTGTGCAGTGCTGGTAGGAATATATTATTAATACGGCCACTATGGAAATAAGTATGGAGCTTCCTCACAAAACTAAAAGAAACCATCATACAATTCAGCTATACCATTCCTGGGTATATACACAAAGGAATTTATGTCAGCAGACAATAGTTATAACATCATATCCATGTTTACTAGGGAATAATTCACAATATCCAAGCCATGGAATCAGCCACTAGTAGATGGATCAATGAATAAAAAAAATATAATAGTTATAACAATGTAGTATTATGTAGTCATATCTAGAAGAATGAAATTATTATATTTTTGTTAGAAAGTAGAACTGGAAATAATAATTTTAAATGAAATAAGTCAGTCTCTGAAAAGCAAATATCATATGAGGTTCCTCATATGTAGAATCTAATATGGAGGGAAGGACCAGAAAATAATAGGGAAACTCTTAGAGAAAAGAGGAAGGGAATCAGAAGAAGCTGGGAGGATGGTAGGGAGGATAATGGGGGAATTGATATAATCAAATGTGTTATATGCATGTATTAATATGCCACAATTAAACCCAATATTCTGTATAACTAAATATGCTAATAAAAAACAAAATTTCCTTAAGTTGCTTTTAAAATTTAATTTGAGATAAATTCACAGAGCCTACCAGAAGAGCTAAAATACTTTAAAATTATAAAAATAGCTAGAATTTTGACAGTATTTTGAATTATCTCTTGTGTCTTTTAATATTGAGAGGAAAATAAGCTAAAAAAAATCTCAATCCATTTCATTTTTAGAAATGTATTAAAATAATTCTATCATATGTATAACCCTGACATTAGTTTATAAATGTGTAGATACAGAATTGAAAAGAACTTAGAAGTTATGTGAACTTATGTGAACTTTCAGACACATGCTAATTCAGTTCTTGAATATTTTCAATCTCTAGTGTGATAGGCAGCATCAAAAAAGGCTCCCAGTTATTTTTCCAACTCAATATTTATTCATTTATAGAAATTCCTTCCCCTGGACTGAGTGACTCTCTTCTAACAAATAGAATATGGCAAAATTTATGGGATATCTTTTCTAAAACTAGGTCACACAAAAATTGTGACGAATTCATTTACTTGCTTTGAGGATACTAAGTTGTCCTCTTGTGCACTCCTCTATGGCCTACATGTACCAAGCAACTAATGACTGCAGCTAACATGTAACATGAACCTGGAGCCTGAATAAAGCTATGAGTGAGATTAAAAATATTCTATAGTATTCTATCCCCGGTTCAGCTTGATTATAGCTTGTGGAATACTCTCAGGCAAAGGTGCTCAGCACAGCCATGCCTGTATTTTTGACAACCAACTATGGATTGGAACCCCTGAAACCATGAGCTGTAAAAGCAATGAGGTAATATATGTTCTTTGTTTAAATCTTTTGAATTTTGAAGTTGTTTGCTACACAAATATACTATAGATAACTAATATAAATTTTAATTCCTGAAAGTATAATACTTACAAAAAAATATCTAACATGGGATAAGTTGTAGATTAAAGCAACGAATAGATGCTTGAAGGATTTTAAATGCCTTAGGAAAAGTTTGAATTGCTTTGATGAGACTATCAGTACAACTGTGGACTTTGGTAGATCTTTTCTGAGGACTCACAAAGAAATCAGTAGCATTGAAAATGGGATTTCCCTGTTATAGTGGCAGAAAAGTTAGCAGCATCTTCATGTGGAGCTATGTGGAATGCATATGTGCCTAATAAATTGTGAACTAATATTCTATGTAAAATGTTGAAGTTGGTTTCTGGTTTTGTCTTATTTTTAATAGTAAAAAATGAGAAAGGAGAGACAAAGTGATGGAAAACTGATAAATAAAAAAGGAATCTTAAAAATAAATGTGAATAATTTTGATAAATAATTATTTCTAATTGTACAATATACTAAAATTAAATAGCTTTGTAGCAATTTTAAATTTAGGATACTGCTAGTAATATATAAAATAGAGATAAAGTCAATGATGTATATGAAAGTCTTTTTTTTTAATTTCAGAAGTTCAAATGTGATAATTTTGATCATTCTTTTATTCTTATAAAGTGTTTTAAAAAGATGAAATTTATGCTTTTCACTCAACAACAAAACCTTTAGTGAATTTAGTCTTTGTCCTTTTGCTCACCTAGAAGAAACCTTGAGTACTAATGCAGTTTGGATCTTAAAGGTTCCTCTAGTTTTCATGTATTACAGGCTTATTGCTCATGGCAATGCAATAGGAAATTTGTGGAAACTAAGAAGTAGGGAAGACGGAGGTTCTTGTGTTGTGGGGTCCTTCTCTTGAAGAGAACTATAGTACCCAGTGTCTTCCTCTTTCTCTCTATGCTTCATGGCTGAGAGGTGAGCAATTCAATCCACCATATGAACCTTCTATGATATACTGTTTCACTACAGAACTATAAAGCATTGAGGACAACCAACTATAAACTGGAACCCCTGAAACCATAAGCTAAATAATATTTTTCCTTTTTAAGTTGATTATTTCAGGGATTTGTAAAAGTTATAGAAAACTTACTGACATGGGGAAGAAATGCTACTTTGAAGGCGTATGTTGGTAGTGCTTTGACAAATGGGGATTAACCTAATGAGAGTCACCAGGGGTACATGAAGTTTTTTTGGGGAAAAAAAACTCTGTGAGCTAAAGCATTTATATCTTCAACTGAAAGAAACAGATAAATAAATGAAAAGAGGTTGTCATTCCTTGAAAGTTGTAACACCAAGGGACAGGTATCACAAACTACTCAATTGCAAAATGTAATATTTTTCTTGAAAATGAATGGATAATACAGAAAGCAGAACTAAGAACTCAGGGAGAAGAATTGATAGTCATGGTGTTATATATTTAGAAATATTAGGAACAGAGATTTCTTTGTACTTCACTTATCCCTTATTGAATAGGAAGGTTTATAAAAGTTGTCTCACATTTGGCCCACTATTTAATGTTGGATGTGTGAGGCAAAAATTGTATACATATGCAACATAATTCTATTTCAGTCAATAATAGCCTTATACACAACAGTGGTCCCATGAACATTTTTGCCTAGTGACATCAGCAGTCTTTTTTTTTTTTTGTATAAGTACACTCTGTGACATTCTTACATTGACAAAATCATATAATGATACATTTCTCAGAACATATGAAATCATCAACTGATGTCTGACTATAATTTATTTTTTTTTAATTTCAAAACTATATGAACAAAGAAGAATCATTTCCTTCAATGACAATGAGGTAGTGCTATGATCTATGGAAACATAATTTGACACCTTCAAATTATAACCAATCCAGGCAGGATGTTAGTTGTTACCTTAATAATTCTACTCAGTATGAGAAGCATGACTCAAAGTTTTATAGTTAGGGAACTATCTGAGCGTCATGCAAACTGAGCCTGATTTAGTGGTGGTGAGATTCTGCATTTTGAGCTGATGGTGCAATGGTTAACAAGGAAGCATTGAGTGCATTCCACACTGAGGAAAAAATGAATTACTGGATGCCAAAGTTTCAATGGCAAAGAGAATATCTCACATGGTACTTGTACTGGATTAGATGTGGTGTCCCCCAAAAGCTCACATGTGAGACAATGCAGGAAGGCTTGGAGGAGAAATGATTGGATCATAGCCTTAAATTAGTCAGTGAATTAATCCCTGATGGGATTAACTGAGTGATAACTGGAAGCAGCTGGGTTGTGGCTGGAAGAAGTGGTTCACTGGGGCATGGTTTGGGGGTATATATTTTGTATCTAAAGAGTGGAATCGATCTATACTTTCTGATCATGATGTGAGCTGCTTCTCTCTACTGTAATTTTCTGCCATACTTTTCCTCCATGATGTCCAGCCTTATCTTGAGCCCTGGGGAATGGAACAAGCCTTCTGTGGACTAAAACTGTTAGCCCCCGAATAAACATGTTTTACTCTAAAATTGTGCTGTTTGGGTCTTTTAGTCACAGCAAGGAAAAAACTGACTAAAACAGTACTAATAACTGCAACTCTTGTTACTTATGTGCTTGTGGAGTCTTCTACTCTTTAATGTGTATTGCAAATACTGATTCACCTCTAACAAATAGACTTTGTAAAAAAGGATGCAATGCCACTTCTGTGATTAGATTATTTTTAATCAGTTTTGCATCACTTGAACCAAAGCACCAAACAGGAACAATTTAGGGGAGAAAAATATTATTTGGAGGTCACAATTCTGAGACTTCTCAGTCCATAGATGATGGAATCCTTTATTCTGGGCCCACAGTGAAGAAACATATCATGGCAGAAATCTAGAATGGAGACTCACTGTTACTTACTTACCATTCTGAGTGGAGTGAAATGGAATTTAAGGGTATGTTTAATTTGCATTTCTCTAATTGGTAGAGATGTTGAACCTTTTTAATGTATTTTTGACCATTCATATTTCTTCTTCAGGGAAATGTCTGTTCAGTCCCACTGTCCATTTAATGATTGGATTATTTATACATTTGACTTTTTGGTGTTAAGTTTTTTGAGTTCTTTTCATATTCTGGAGATTAATGCTCAATTGGAAGTGCACCATTTATTGAATTTTCCCCAGTGTATTTTAGTATCCCCATTATATTTACCCAGTGTATGTAATCAGAAACTTTGTCTAGTATGAGGTAACAGTATTTATGTGGATTATTCTCTGTGTCTGCTATTCTGGTTCCATTGGCATTCTTGCCTATTTTTTTTAACCAACATCATGTTGTTTTTATTACTATAGCTATGCAGTGCCGGGTTTCTGTTCTCGCGACTAAAAGGCTCAGGGGTCACTCTAGTTAAACTGGGCTAACTGGGCTGCACGAAATAACCACACAAGAGGTACAAATACCTTTATCTTTGGGGTTGCTGTGATGGCTCCTCTGACCTTAAGGGTCCGCAGAAAGAGAGAGAGAGAACGAGAGCACATGCTGACCCCTTTTATTGAGGAGAAGCTATTCAAATGAGGCAGGGGGTCAGGTTTCAGGGGGCTGAGTCTATCTTCATGATGTCCACTGTCAGCAGGTTGACTTGATACCTGGTTAGGCCTCACCCAAGGGTGAGGAGGGGACCCACACAAGGCACTTCCATGGAAGATTCTATCCTAAACATGGCAAGGGGTCATATTACAAAGGAACAGGTGAGTATAGCTTCACCCATGGGGCTGTAGCAAGACACACCCATTTCTGTGACTGAGCGCCTCAGCACCCAGCTGGGGAGTGTAACTCAGTCACCAGGAAGGTTGGCCTCCCACAATGCAGTGTAGTGTACACTCGGGTATTTTGATGCCTCCAGCAGGTAACACAACTCACTAACAGGTGCCCTCCACCCAGGATCAACCCTCCCACCTGGTTACTTTCACCATCCTGAGGGCAGATATACCAGCTAACAACAGGTGACCCCACCTATTGGATGAGAAGGGAAGCAGGAAAGATACTGATCTTCAACAAAAACAATCCTTTTTCTTTGAGTTTTTTTTTCTTTTTCTTCTCCCTCTGTATTCTCCCACCCTCATATCCCCAGCATATGTGAAACCAACTACTTTGCATGAATTAGGATTTTGAGGAATGGGAGCTCTGGATATATTGCAGTTGTGTTGTATATGCCTTTTTTCTCTCCAATTTTCACTATTTTATATATCTCTATATCTATATATAGATATATAGATATACATATATACGTGTGTGTGTGTGTTTGTGTGTGTGTGAGGGGGGTGTTTATATAATCTACTGTCTTCCCACTTACTTGTCTACCCCAAATTACTTCCTCTCTATTCTTCTGCTATGAACCTTCTTCATTAGATTTTTCTTCCACACTTCCTAAAATATAATAACTCTATATCCTCACCTCCTACCTCCTCAGCATATCATCCTATACCTCATCCCCAGTTCTTTGTCCACCATCAGAAACTCTAAACCCTTTTACAAACCTACTGATTATATTGTAGATAATAATTGAATTCACCATTTCTATACCTTGTGATCAAAGTGTAAACATCTTAATAGCAACTATTTGTTTTTAGAATTTATATTGTTTATATTGGGTTCTGTTAACATTGTCCTTCCCCTCAAAGAAGAGGTATTGAAACCCTACAGGCGCCTATATAAGCTCTACTATATATGCCTATATAACCTTACTATTAGCCTGTAGGTTAAAAACTCTAATGCCTCAGATCCACAATGCTAGAAAGGAAGACATACAAGCAACATGAAAAGACAAGGGAAGACAGTGCCCCAAACAACTCAAGATACTACATTATGGATCCATGACCAGCACAGCAGATCAAATGACAGAGAAAGAGTTCAGGATGTATAATTAAAATGTGCTATGAATTAAAGGATGATATAAGAAAGCAAATACAGGCAGCAAAAGGCAATTTTGACAAAGAGCTACATAAATAAATACAGGAAACAAAAGATTACTTCAATAGGGAGATAGAGGTTCTAAAGAAAAACCAAACAGAAATTTTTGAAATGAAAGAAACAATAAATCAAATCAAGAGTTCAATTGAAAACATCACCAGAAGATAAGACCACTTGGAAGACAGGACCTCAGACAATGAAGACAAAATATATAATCTTGAAAAGAATGTAGACCACACAGTGAAAATTGTAAGAAACTATGAGCAGAACATTCAAGAAATATGGGATAGCATAAAAAGACCAAATTTAAGAGTTATTGGATAGAGGAAAGCATAGAGGTTCAAACCAAAGGAATAAATAATATATTCAATGAAATAATATCAGAAAAATCTCAAAACATGAAAAATGAAATTGAAAGCCAAATTCAAGAGGCTTACAAGCTGCCAAATATACAAAATCACAACAGATTCACACAAAGGCACATTATAACGAAAATGCCTAACACACAGAATAAGGAGAGAATATTAAAAGGTAGGAGAGAAAGGAATCAGATTACATATAGGGGAAACCAAATAGGTTTTGTGCAGAGTTTTCCACCCAGACCCTAAAAACTAGAAGATCCTATAACAAAATATATCAAGCTCTGAAAGAAAATGGATGCCAACCAAGAATCTTGTATCCAGCAAAATTAAGCTTTAGATTTGATTTTATGATGAAATAAAAACCTTGCATGATAAACAAAATTTAAAAGAATTTAGAGCTAGAAAACCTGCATAGAGAACATCCTTGGCAAAATGTTCTATGAAGAGGAATTGAAAAAACAACAATGAAAATCAGCAGAGGGATGCATTACACTAAAGAAAAAACTAATAAAGCAGAAAACAAGTCAAGTTAAATAACAAAAATAAACAAAAGTGCCTGGGAATAAAAATCATGTCTCAATAATAACCCTTAATGTTAATAACCTAAACTAACCAATCAAAAGACAAAGGCTACAAGATTGGATAAAAATTTAAAAAATGACTCAACAATTTGCTGTCTCCAATACTCATATCTCATAAGAAAAGACATACACGCACTGAAGGTGAAAGTTTGGGAACAATCATACCACTCACATGGACTGTGGAAGCAAGCAGGAGCTTCCATCCTCATATCAAATAAAGTAGACTTCAAGCTAAAGTTAATCAAAAGGGATAGAGAAGGACATTTCATACTGCTCAAGTGAACCATACATCAACAAGACATAACAATTATAAAGATATATGCCCCAAACAATAGAGAATCTATGTTCAACAAACAAATTCTTCTTAAGTTAAAGAGTCAAATTGACCACAACACAATAATTCTGGGTGACTTTAACACACCTTTTCCACCACTGGATACATCTTCCAAACAAAAGCTGAACAAAGAAACAATAGAACTCAATAATACAATCAATAACTTAGACTTAACTGACATATATAGAACATTTCATTCTTCAATGAGCAAATACACTTTCTTTTCAGCAGAACATGGATAATTCTCTAATATAGACCATATATTATATCACAAAGCAACTCTTAGCAAATAAAAAAAGTAGAGCTACTATGCTGAATTTTTATCAGGTCATAATGGAATGAAATTAGAAATCAATGATAAAATAAAAAAAATAGAAGCCACTCCAACACCTGAAGACTAAATAATATGCTACTGAATGAACAATGGGTTGCAAAAGACATCAAGGAGGAGATTAAAAAAATTCTTAGAGGTAATTGAGAACATTGATAAAACATATAGAAACCTCTGGGACACTATGAAGGCAGTACTACAAGGACAGTTCATTGCATGAAGTTCATTTCTTAAAAGAAGAAAGAGTCAACAAATAAATGACCTGACACAACACCTCAAAGCCCTAGAAAAGGAACAAATCAATAATAAAAGGAGTAGAAGACAGGATATAATCAAAATCAGAGCTGATATCAATGAAATTGAATTAAAAGAAACAAAAAAAATTAAAAAATGGTTCTTGGAAAAATAAATAAAATTGACAAACCCTTAGCCATGTTAATAAACAGAAAGAGCAAGAAAACTCAAATTAATAATGTCTGTGATGAAAAAAGGAATATCACAAGAGACTGCAGAAATACGGAAGATAATTATAAATTATTTTGAAAACTTGTACTCCAATAAAATGGAAAGTATCAAAGGCTTTGACAAATATCTAGAGTCATATGATTTACTCAAATTGAATCAGGATGATATACACAATGTAAATAGATCAATTGCAAATAATGAAATAGAAGACACCATCACAAGCCTACCAACCAAGAAAAACCCAGGAGGGCATGGATACACAGCTGAGTCCTAAAATAACTATAAAGAAGAACTAATATGTATACTCTTCAAACTAATTCATGAAAGAGAGAGAGAGAGAGAGAGAGAGAGAGAGAGAGAGAGAGAGAGAGAGAACACTTGCAAACTGATTATATGTGGCCAGTATCACATATCAAAAAGATTGGGCACCACAATCAAGTGGGGTTCATCCCAGGGATACAAGGTTGGATCCACATATGGAAATCAATAAATGTAATTCATTGCATCAATAGACCTAAGGATAAGAATCATATGATCATCTCAATAGATGCAAAAAAAAGCATTCAACAAAATACAGCACCCATTCATGTTCAAAACACTAGAAAAACTAGGGATAACAGAAGCATATCTCAACATTATACGAGATATTTATGCTAATCCCAGGCCAATATCATTCTAAATGGAGAAAAATTGAAAGCATTCCCTCTAAAAACTGGGACAAGTTTCACAATTTCTATTTAACATAGTTCTTGAAACACTGGCCAGAGCAATTAGATAGAAGAAAGAAATTTAATAGGAAAACAAGAACTCAAATTAGCACTGTTTGCTGATGATATGATTCTATACCTAGAAGACCCAAAAAATTTCACTAGAAAACTTCTAGAACTTATAAATGAATTCAGCAAAGTTCCAGAATGCAAAATCAACACAAAAAAATCAATGTCATTTCTATATATCTGTGGCAAACCATCTGAAAGGGAAACAAGGAAAACTACCCCATTTAGGAAGGAGACCCTCAGAGTTATACAAAAGTACATACAAGAGGAAGTGAGGGGAAGGGGAAAAATAATACAAGGGGGACAAACGAATGTCAGTAGAGGGGGCAGAGAGAGAAGAGGGGAGGGGAGGGGAGGGGAGGGGGGATAGTAGAGGATAGGAAAGACAGCAGAATACAACAGACACTAGTATGGCAATATGTAAATCAATGGATGTGTAACTGATGTGATTCTGCAATCTGTATATGGGGTAAAAATGGGAGCTCATAACCCACTTGAATCAAATTGTGAAATATGATATATCAAGAACTATGTAATGTTTTGAACAGCCAACAATAAAAAATTAAAAAAAAAAAAAAACAAAACTACCCCATTTACAATGGCCTCAAAAAAAAAATAAAATAAAATACTTGGGATCAACAAAAGATGTGAAGGCCCTCTACAATGAATGCTATAGAATGAAAAATAAAGAAATTAAAGAAGACCACAGAAGATGGAAAGATCTACCTTGTTCTTGGATAGGCAGAATTAATATTGTCAAAATGACCATACTACCAAAAGCACCATACAGATTTAATGCAATTCCAATCAAAAACCCAATGACATTCCTCATAAATTTAGAAAAAGCAGTCATGAAATTCATCTGGAAAAATAAGACACCCAGAATAGCTAAAGCCATCCTTAGCAAGAAGAATGAAGCAGGTGGCATCAGTATACCAGAACTTAAACTATACTACAGAGCAATAGTAACAAAAGCATCATGGTATTGGCACCAAAATAGACTTGCAGACCTAAGGTCCTGAATAGAGGACAAAGAGACTAACACACATAATTACAGTTATATTAGACAAAGGTGCCATTGGAGAAAAGATATCCTCTTCAACAAATTGTGCTAGGAAAACTGGAAATCCATAGTCAACAAAATGAAATTAAACACCTATTTCTCACCATGTCCAAAACTCAATTCAAAATGGATCATGGACATATGAATTAAACAAGAGATACTGTGTCCAATAGGAGAAAATGTAAGCCCAAGTCTCCATCATGTCAGATTAGTTCCCAACTTCTTTAATAAGACTCCTATAGCATAAGAATTAAAATCAAGAATCAATAAATGGGATGGATTCAAATTAAAAAACTTCTTCTCAACAAAAGAAACAATCAGTGAGGTGAGGACAGCCAACATCTTTGGAGAAAATTTTTACCACTCGCATATCAGAGCAGTAATCTCTAGGGTATATAAATAACTCAAAAATATTAACACCAAAAAAACAGATAATCCAATCTATAAATGGCCCAAGGAACTGAACAGACACAAGTGTTGAAAAGGATGTGGGGAAAAAAGCATATTCAATCATTGCTGGTGGGACTGCAAATTTCTACAGCCAATATGGAAAGCAGTATGGAGATTTCCTTGAAAACTGGGAATGAAAACAGCATTTGACCCAGATATCCCACTCATAAGTCTATACCCAAAGAACGTAAAAAGAGGATTCTGCAGGGATACAGCCACAATGTTTATAGCAGCACAATTCACAATAGATAAACTGTGGAACCAATCTACATTCCCATAAGTTGATGAATGGATAAAGAAACTGGTATATATACACAGTGGAATATTACTCAGCAATAAAAGAGAATAAAATCATGGCATTTTCAGGTAAATTGATGGAGTTGGAGAATATAATGCTAAATGAATTTAGCCAATTCCACAAAACCAAATGCTGAATATTTTCTCTGATATAAGGAGGCTGATTCATAGAGGGTTGGGATGGGGAACATGGGAGGATTAGACAAACTCCAGATAGAGCAGTAGGGTGGGAGGGGAAGAAAGGGGGCATTTGGGTAGAAAAGATGGTGGGATATACTTACCCTAAGTACATGTATGAAGACATGATTTGTGTGAATGTACTTTGTATACAACCAGAGATATGAAAAATTGTGCTCTATATGTGTATTATGAATTGTAGTGCATTCTGCTCTCATATATAACAAATGAGAATGAAAGTAAGTAAGTAAGTAAATAAATAAATAATAAATAAATAAAATGTTAGACTTAACAGACACATATAGAATATTTTGCCCATCACTGATTGAGTATACTTTCTTCACAGCAGCATATGGATTATTATTAAAATACAACACAATAGAGATATTACCTTATATTCTGTCAGATAATAATGTAATAAAATTAAAAATCAATGATATAATAAAATATAGTAGCATATCTAACACCTGGAGACTAAATAATATACTATTGAATGACTAGTGGATGACAGAAGAAATTGGGTGTAAATAAAAAAAAATACTTTGAGGCAAATGAGGAGTGTGATAAAACGTATCAAAATATCCAGAACATTATGAAGGAATTTCAAAAAGGAAAATTGAATATTTTCTGTAGCAACATGGAATCCTGGTTGTAATAACACTTCCTGTAACATTTGTAGAATTTCATCTGTTATGTTTCATCCTGAAAGCAATACATCATCTATATAATGATAAACAAGGAAGTGAGGAAATTTCTGATGACAAGGTAGCAAGGCAGCTGGCATGGTGGTGCATGCATGTAATACCAAGAACTGGGGAGACTGAGATATGAAAATAGTAAATTCAAAGCCAGCCTCAACAATGGTAAGGTGCTAAGCAACTCAGTGAGACCTTGTCTCTTAATAATATAGGGCTAGGAATGTAGCTTAGTGGCTGTGTGCCCCTGAATTCAGTCCCCAGTACCCACCCCCCAAAAAAAAGAAAATGAACAGAAAAGGGTATAAGTCTTTATTTTAAAAATGTTGAAATAATATCAAACGATTTTGTATCCCTTGTGGGAGAACTTTCCAATGGAATCTATTAGTAGGCCTACATGGTGATTAAAAAAGGCATTTTTTAGCATAATCTGCTCTAATGCCATCCATTTCCCTGCAAATACCATGATCTTGTTATTTTTTAGTGCTGAGTAATATTCCAATATGTATAAATGCCACATTTTTTAATCCATTCATCTATTGAAGGGCTTCTAGGTTGGTTCCACATTCTAGCTATTGTGAATTGTGCTTCTATAAACATTGATGTGGCTGTGTCCCTGTAGTATGCCCTTTTTAGGTCTTTTGGGTATAGTCCAAGAAGGGGAATAGCTGGGTCTAATGGTGGTTCCATTCCCAGCTTTCCAAGGAATCTCCATACTGCTTTCCAAATTGGCTACACCAATTTGCAGTCCCACCAGCAATGTATGAGTATAACTCCCCCCCCCCATCCTCTCCAGCACTTATTGTTGTTTGACTTAATAATGGCTTCCATTCTTATTGGAGTGAGATGGTATCTTAGAGTAGTTTTAATTTGCATTTCTCTGATTGCTAGAGATGGTGAACATTTTTTCATGTATTTGTTGATTGATTGTATATCCTCTTCTGAGAAGTTTCTGTTCACGTCCTTGGCCCATTTGTTGATTGGGTTATTTGTTTTTTTGTTGTTTAACTTTTTGAGTTCTTTGTATACTCTAGAGATTAGTGCTCTATCTGATGTTTGAGGGGTAAAAATTTGTTCCCAGGATGTAGGCTCCCTATTCACCCATTATGCTAAGTGAAGTTAGCCAATCCCTAAAAAAAAAAAAAAATGATGAATGTCTTCTCTGATATAAGGGGGCTGACTCAAAATGGGACAGGGAGGAAGAGCATGAGAAGAAGTCTACCACTAAATAGGGAAGAGAGGTGGGAGGGAAAAAGAGGGAGAAGGGGAGTTGCACGGAAGACGGAAGGAGAACCTCATTGTTATACAGAATACATATATGATATTGTGATGAGAAAAAGAAAAAAAGTGTGTCACATTAGATTGGATAGAGAGAAATGATGGGAGAGGAGGGGAGAAGTAGGGCAGATAGGAAGGGCAGCAGAATAGACATTATGATTGATGTGTATACATTCCATGTATGTATTATATGTCAAAATACATTCTGCTGTCATGTATGACTAAAAAAAATAAAAATAAATAAAAAAGAAAGAAAAAGGCATTTTCCCCAATAACCAGAAAAGAGGGGAATAGTAAAAACATTCTTTTAAGTCAATGGCATATAAAGAAAAATCATAAGGAATTAAATTTGGGATTAGCAATTCACACTGAAGTGGACACATGGGTTGTATACACTTATTAATTTCTCTTAAATCTTGTAAAAAATCCCTATTTTTCCTGATTTTTTTAACAAAAATGGGTGTATTCCAAGGGCTAGAAGAAGTTTCAATGTGTCCCAATTGTAGCTGTTCTTGAGTAAGGGCCTCTGTAGTTGCCACCTTTTCCTCTGAAAATGGACATTATTTGACACAGACAGGGGTGGTGACTTTTCACTTTAGTGGTAAGTCAGTCAGATATGCAGAGGCCACTACAAAAAGGCAATTCTGCAGACATTTGTAGTTTATATAAAATGTCTGTGCCCCATAGAGGAAAAGGTATCGCCATAATATATGGCTGAATATGAGTGATGATTTGTTGTGGATTTTAAGGGGCAGAGCATTGTAGCCACAGGGAGCTCTTGGACACCTCTTCATCATTGCCTCCTATGCCCCAAACTAGTGTATCCCTCTGAAGGGCCCATGCATGAGGCCATACTGAAAAGGGAATAATGAAGACATCAGCATCAATGTCCAATAAACCTGTAACTGCCTGCTCATTTAAACAAAGACTTAATTTAGGTTACTTTCAGTGATCTGTAAAAATGTTCCAATGACAGTAGAGCCAACTGTGCATCTCCCCTTTCATTTAAAGGTTGTTGAGCTGAAACACAGGAAATCTCAACCAATTGAGCAATAGAGGAAATGGGGTTTCCTGACATATCAGTCTTAGATTGACATTGATTGGCCCAGTGAAATCTTTTCTGACATATAGGGCATTTCTGACTGGGGCATTTTTGAGGTCCCTTTTAAACCTTACAGTCCTTTTGAAAATGAACAGATATTTACAATTATAATTTATCAGGGGGATTTAAAGCAGCAGCAATCAAAGTAGCTTTATGAGTTTCAGCCCCTACATTCTGACATACCTTTATCATATCTGATAAGATAGTATCTACTTTGTGATAAATAGACTTCATTACTTCTTTGCAGTCTTGATTGACATTTTTGCATGCCAATTGTTTGGTTAGAATATTAGCAGCCTCCAAATATCAACTTGTCACTATATTGCTTTAGTTAAGTGCTTAAAAAATTATGAAAGGATACCTAGGAGCTTGTCTGATTACTGAAAATGACTTGGAGGGATTTCAGGTGTCAGGTGTCTGACACCATGCTTTACATACAAGTGTCCTAATTTGAGCAATGGCAGCAGCAGGTAACTAAGCTTGTTGATGCAGAGTAACCCACTGCCCAACTCCAAAAAGATCATCATAATCAATATTTAAGTTTCTTTGTGCATAATCTTCAGCCTAGACATGAACCAAGTCAGAATATTCTTGTAGTATGTTGAGCAGAAGTAACTATCATAAGTAATGCTTTTAAATCACTAGGAATCAAGGCATATCCTATTCCCAGCCCCTCAAGTATATATATAATCTTTTTATTTTTATGTGGTGCTGGGGATTAAACCCAGTGCTGCACATGTGTAAGGCAGGTACTCTACCACTGAACTACAGCCCCAGCCCAAGCCCCTCAAATATATTGAGGGTAAAATTACTAATTATGAAACTTCTCTGAACAGTGCATCATCATTCTTTAAATACAGCAAAAGGTAATTTCTTATGCTCTGGCTGGCCAGTGCGATTTAGCCTAACAGGGCAAACAGCTAAAGTATGTGTTTCTCCCTTCTCCCTTGCTTGCTATAAACATTCAGCCAAAGGAGATATAACTGGGGGCAGCTGTGGTAGAGGAGGAAATGGCTGCAAAGGCAGAGGGAAGACTTCCATAAAGGATGCTGCAGCAGCTGTTGCTAAGGAAGAGGATGTTTGCTGAGAGAGAGAGAGAACTTAGAAATATCATTGCAACAAAGATACCAAGCATGTAGCACAAGCATGGGAGCTTGTGGCTCCTCCTGAAGCTTCTTATCTATATCTTCCCAATATTCTGAATATAAAGAACCATTTTCTGGGTACCAGTGGTAACAAGAGTCTATCTTCACCAGTAAAGCAGTGAGAACAGCATTACTTATACTATGTCCAGACTGGAGAATTAAATAGGATAGCTCAGTACGATGACAATATTGAGCGTCAGAAAGGGAATTTCCCATAGCTTACCAATGGGGATTGGTACCAGTTGATGAATGACATGCATCAATGTATTCTAGGTGATAAGGTACTCTCTTTCCCTGGCATCATATCTGGAAGGGTCCCTATTTGGGGCTCATTGTGCCCCACATTGACACAGAGGCAAGAAGCAGAGGAAAAATGACTGCTCATCCAGGCTGCCAGCTTTATTTATACCAGTAGGTTATATTAAGTCACTGGAATCATTATTACATTATTGTTCATTGTACCATTAGACTGGTTATGGAGTCAGCAACATTATGCAGTTTATTCCTCAGGTATATACAACAGTTGCAGTGTGCAATATAAGGATCTTTGTATAGTTCTCACGTAAATCCATTGTTTAGAGTTACTATTATGTGGACAGACAGGTTCAGGAGCAGCAGAACTTGGTGAAACATTGTGGTAGTCTAGCAAGAGAGTTCCTTTATTCCCAGGAGCTCAGTGTCTGATAATACTGTAGCACAGAGCCTCCTAATGGAGATCATTACCACAATAGCTAGGCATCCTATACCTTTACACAGAAACTGTCCCAGGCACCTAGCATGTCACAGCTATGATGTCATCAGAGAACCACATCTCAGACCCTGCTCTCCCATTCCCTTTCACTGCTCTACACAACCAGAGAAACTCACTGTCTTGTACATTTTCACAGTCAGAACCCTTACAATAATTCTCTAGACTTTAGCCAAAACAATCAGAAAAGAAAAGAAAAACGAGGCAAAGAGGAAAAAAAGAAGTCAAATTATATCTATTTGCTGGTGTCACAATCCTCTATTAAAAAGACAGAAAGAACTTCACTGAAAGAATTTGAGATGATTTTAAAAAATTAGAAAAGTAGCAAGATTCAAGATCAACTCATATAAATCCATTCTTTCCATTACTCCAAAAATAAATCTGCTGAAAAAGAAATTAGGAATACTCTCCCTTTCAAAAAAAAAAAAAAAAAAAAAACACAAAAACTTCAAAGTATTAGAAAACTATCTAAACAAGCCATCTCTTTTGACTAAGCTGACCATTTCTTAGTTTTCATTTGGGTACATTTTGCCTTCTAAATAGAATACAAAGATAAGAGCAAATGTACATTGTTGCATTTATGTAAATTGCATCCACAAATTGCATCCACTGCTACAGTAAGGCCTGCCCCTGCCCACTGTACCACATTTTCCTTCCCTGCGCACAGTATTATGGCAACCATCCCCATGTTTACTCAGTTTGCTCAAATCAGACAAATGAGAAAACTGGAAAAAAGATGAACAAACACAAAAAAAGAGTAAATAGAGAAAGTGAGTGTTTCAGCTGACCTCTTATGGAGAATAATAATGAGCAGGCTCCAAATGTTTATTACATATGTTTTTACATCAAAGATATTCATTGTATTTTTAAACTGAAAGGATGCCCAATTACAGTCATCATTTTGTGCCCCCAATTCATGCATGGGTTCCTGACACCTGAACTTTAGGTCATGAACTGATAAACTCCATGGCAATCACAGAATTTCCCTTTGAACAGAGTATCATGATACAACTGGACAGTTTTCTTAGCACCAAGAGATTCCCAAGAGAGGTGCCCGCCTCTGTCTCTGTTCAAAGACCCATGATTCATTTTCCACTCCCAACAGAGTATCATGAAGAGAATCCCATAGAACATGATGGTCTCCCATGCCTTCTCAGATGTGATTTCTTCAACAGTTGCCAAACCCACCCCCCACATTCACATATCAGAGTAAGGGATGATGATCACCAGACAATAGCAATCATGTCTACACTGGCTCAAGGGGAAAGTCTCCATCAACACTGGGTCAGTGGAAGTGAGTCTTTCAGCATGAGGCCAAAGCAAGTGAATGCTCTATTCTAGCTCAAGGCCAGTTCATCTTCACTTGCTCAAGGCTAGTGCCACCATTTATTCTGTCTAAAAAAGAATGAATCTCTATCTGCACTGAAAAGGGAAAAACAGTGGTCAAGGTCTTGGAGAAGATGGCCAGTGGGTTCCTGCCTTCACCCTGAGGTCCCTCCTTTTTAAACATTTGGAGCAATAGTTTTAGTATACAATTTTTCTGAAACAAATTTATCAAAAAATATATCAGAAGAATGGTAGAAATACAGAGGAGCAGGGTAGGGGAAAATGTCCCAGGGAAAACACTCTCTGATTCTCAGCCACAACCTGTGTGGGGAGGGAATACATAACCCTCAGATGTGTGGACCAGCTGGAAATGAAAGTCTGGAAAAGTAGTTTTTATTGAGAAATAAAAAGAAAAGATGCAGGAAAAAACTTTTTAAAGCAAGGGCTTGATGAGTAGAAAAGACCCAATGGATCCTAACAAAGGAAAGACACCCATGAATGCTTTATTTATAGTGAAATACATAAGAAACCAAAGGGCTGTAGGGAAATTGGCCTAACTGGGGACTTATCACTTGTGCAGTAATTCTTCCTCCTCCAAGCACCTTGCACCTCAAGGATAGCTGGCTGCACTGGTTTCTCTTTCTGCCTCCGGGAGTTGTGTTTAAACCTAGGACTGTCTGAGCCAATAAATTCCATGGTATCACAAAATTCTCTTTGAGCAGGATGTTTGTCAAGCCAATGAAGCAGTCTCTGCTCAGTGAGATTACAGAATTCTCTAAGGGACACACCTCTGCTTAGAAATGGCTTAGACATGCCCACAGTTCATTTGTGGCTTTCAACATCTGATGTCTTTTACAGGTGGGGACAGAGAAGATTCCTGATGTCCTGGTGGATCCAAAGTGCTCTCAGTTGGAACCCATGCAGAGTACCATTTGCACATCTAGATCCGACAGCTCTTCAGAATCCACATGACCCACGCCAAGTCCAAGATGTCAGGGTCAACTGAGCATAATGTTCTCTGACTGTCCACTATTGTTTTTTGTTTTTAGGCCTGCAATTTATCAGAGTCACACTCTATGTATCTGCAACATTTCTTTCCTCTTACTTTGGAGCCACCTTACTGCTGACACATGACATGCAACAGCAGAGTTTTGGGACATGGGTAGCAATCCTCCTATCCTAATTCTACCCCTACCCCCTTCCAGTGATTTCTGTTGGCATGAGGTTGCCCAGAGTCAGACGGGGAGGCTATATCACTTGTGGGAGTCCTTGCAGTAAGGAAGTGGAGAGGAATGTCTGGAAGTCTGACCCTTCTGATAGCCTTCTGCCCTGCCTGATTGGCCTCCTAGGGTGGCTGATTCTCACAAGGCAGGGGGAAGGTGGGACGAGTGGGCTCGCTGGGACTCCTCTTGCAGAGGACAAGGAAATGTGAAAGATCCATGGGCAGTTGGTGAGGGCTAATCCTCAGAAGCACATGTTTCCCCTGGAACATGCAGCCTTCCGCCTGGCTTTTCTGGTGCTGCAGTATCAGGTATGTGGCCATGGCTGTATTGAACTTCTTCATGGCTGAAGACACCCAGGTCTTGTATGGATCATAACCCAGATCAAACAGAATGGTCATCTGGATCTGGGTGTTTGGTGAGTGCCTCAGAACAAGATTGGGGTAAATACTACCCACCCTGTGACACTCATGGGTATTGAAGGATATTCTTGGTTGTGGGCCACTTCCTGGAGTTCAGAGTCAGAATTTGTGGGATAAGCCTTTATGTTTCCATGTGAACATGGTGAGGGATGTTGTATGTTCTGAGCACAACCTGCCTCAGCAATTCCTTAGTGGTGGGTCCCATAAATGGATGTATCCCCATCAACAGAAAATACAGAATGATCCCCAGGCTCCAGATATCCACTGGAGGGCCCTTATGCACTTGCATCAGGACCATTTATGAGGCAAGGTGTCATTTTGGCCTGGCACTGAGGTCAAAGTCAGCAATTTATGTTGTCTCTGGCATCCACCATGAAGTTCTCTGACTTCAGGTCTCAGTGCACGATTCCCTTGTCATGGCAGTAGTCCATAGCACACACACCCTGCTGGAAAAATCTCCAGGCCTCTTCCTCCTGCATGCCATCTGGTGGGACATGGTCAAATATCTGTTCTCCATGTGGGTATTCCATTATGATATAATATTTCTCTGGGTTTCAATGACCTGAAATAACTGAATGACACTGGGATGATCCAGATTCCACATGATGTTGGGTTCTGAGAGTATTGAGAGGCTCTTGACTCCTTTCTGCATGACTTTCCCTGCCATTTCTGACCCAGTGAGGTGACGTTGGGCTAGTTTTATCTGACTAAACCTGCCATGCCCAATGACCATCAGAAATTCATAATGGTCCTTGGCACCATCTCCTTGCAGGAGCTGGGCCCCTGCAACACTATAGTAGTCTGAATGCACTGACTATACATCCTCAGCAGGACAACCAACTGAGAATGCTAGCTAAGAAAACAAAATTATATCCATAGCCACCAAACACCGTCCACCAAATGCATTAACTCTCTAGGTATCAAGCAGGTTACCAGCAAGATCTTCCTGTACTTGTGGACAAAAACTGCCACAGCCACCTTCTTATATACCTGCTGTTTGAACTATTTGAAACTTTCTCACAATGTCTCCTTTTGACATCAGATCAATCAATTGCCCCATTATACCTGGCCATAAGCCCCAGAGGTCATCTCCCTTTTAGGCCTCCAGAGCTTTTTCTATTTTCAGAATAGGTAAAAGGAAGGACTACAGTGATTTTTTAATTATTATTATTTTGCTTTAGTGGGTTATAAGACTGATACTTGTTTAAAAATTAAAATTTTTATGGAATTTCAAAGTACACTTTATTTTCAGTCTAAAATTCTTTAATAACTCTGAAGAACACAGTGTATTTACACTCAATGTATTCAATTCCTTTTTCTTCCAACCTGGTGTCTAAAGGACGGTGGCACCTCATTCACATGGTGATACTATAACAAAATGCTCTGTTCCCTAGAATACTGTGGAGCACAGTATAAACACCTGTGTAGGTGAGAGGGAGGAAAGGTTCCTCATAATTACCTCATACAATCCCACATGCATATGCATTACATTTTGATACCAGTAACTGAGGGGAATAGGAGATATGTACAAGAACATGATTTTCTGTTACTGAATATAGGGTTACACCAGAGGATTTTTTTTTTCTGTCTTAGGTTAAAAGATATGTACAGAGGAACTCCCCAGAAATACCTATAGGACACACTGAAAATGAAGGGGATGGAAATTCAAATATTTTATGTAAAAATCAATTAGGAGAGAAGATAATCATTCATGGATACAAGGCAGAGTGAATCAGGAGCTTTCCCTATTCACTTTAGAAGAACATAAGTCCCACTGAATGAGCAGCCCTCCCTGCTTTCCTTATAAGGTCACACATCACACTGAACCAGAAGCTTGCCTTTCTTTCCTTATAGGGATGCAAATCACATTGTAACAAAAGTTTCTCCTATTTCCTTATGACCCTGTCTTAGGTAATTACATCATAATATTGCCATTTCTAAAAAAAAAAAAAAAAAAGTCCTTATTTCTAGGTTGGGATAGAATCTAAACTAGTACACTGATAGATACAATTCAACTGTTACATGCTTTATTCCTGTTTTTCTACCACTTTTTACCATAGGTGTTGAATTTTGTCATATGATGTTTCTAAATCAATCCATACATTCACACGACTTCCTGGGCTTATCAAGGAAGTGCATATCCTTAGTGAGTATGTTTTTGTAAATTCCTGATATTCACTGATCCAATAAACTTTCACCTGGTCCACCAGCTATCATCTCCACACTGAGGACCAAGCTGCCAAAACATGAATTCTCTGGTGGGAAGACATATTGTATGAAACCACAGCGATACTCTTTCCTTATTACACTGTTGATGTCTTCAGGGTCTGTCATAATTAATATTCCATTTAATACTTGATATTGAAAATTTGTCTATTCTTTCCTTCATCAAAATTATTGTAAATTTGTGAAATTTATTTATCTTTTCAAACAACCAGCCCTTTGTCTCACTGATTTCTTCCATTGTTTCTATTTTCAATATAATTAACCTGTGCTCTTTGTTATTTATTCTGCTTGATTTTATTTGCTCCCCAGCCATCCTCCTACCACTACCTAAGATTATCAAGGTGGTAAAAATGATTATTAATTTGTTCCTTTTTCTCATTTATAATGTGTTTTTAATGCTATCAATTTCAAAGTACTGCTTTAAATGTATTCTACCAATGTTTAATATTGGTTTTCACTAGATTCAGTGTCCATTTTATTTCCTTTTAAACTTCCTTTACCCATAAATTACTGAGAATTGTGATAATTTTCCAAGGTTTTGGCGATTTATTTTTATCTTGCTGTTTTCTAGTTTGAGTCCTTTGTGGTGAAAGAACACACTGAAATAATTTCAATTATTTTAAATTTGGTAAATTTGCTTCATGTCATGGAATATGGTTTATACTGATTTATGTACATTGGACAAAATATAAGAATCAGTATTCTTTTATTGGATAAAGAATACTATAAATAACTCTTATATCCTTTCCTTTGAAGATGTATGGCTTATATTAATTTATTTGCTTGGACATATTAAAACAATCAGTATCTGTTGTTCAGTTAAGTGTACTATAAATATCTACAGTATCCTTTTCTTAAAATGTGTAAAGTTCTCCTCTATTTTTGCTGTTTTTTGTCAAGTTGTACTATAAATATTTGAGTGACTTGATCATTCTCAAAATCTAAAGCTTTAATTCCTCTCATTTTCCTTCATACCTCACCCAACATAAATAAATAAATAAATATATAAATATATAAATAACAAGAATAAAATTATCTATACTCAATAGGAGGATAGAACTGTATCAGAGTCAATAATATGATATTAGCCTCATGTCCTATATCATTTATTGGAGATCTTTTGATTGACAGAATTTTTGGTGTGTGTTTTCACGGATTACCTCATAGTTACATGTTTTTGTTTTTTTCATTTGGATGATTTAATAGTACAGATTATGGCATCTTACTGAAACTTATTGTTCTCACAAGTTCTTCCATCTGACTTTACTTTGGTGTCAATTTTGTGTTATTTTCCAAATCAAGATTGTTCAAGGCTGGGGCTGTAGCTCAGTGGTAGAGCATCTGCCTCACACATTTGAGGCACTGGGTTCCATCCTCAGCACCACATAAAAATAAATAAAATATTGTGTTCATCTACGACTAAAAAAATATTTAAAAAAGATTGTTCAAGTGTATTTATAATAATTCAGCAGCCATTTGTGTGTCCTCTTCCCATCAATCTATAACTTGTCCTTCAATGCTCTCAGCTTCTGTAAACATATCTCAGAATTCACCATAAAGGATTAATCATGGTTTTTAAGGCCTATTACATTTTTCTAATGGAACAATTCCACATTTGTGTTTCAGATATGAGACATGAGGGAAAACTGATATGAAAGTTTATTTTTACAAAAAGTATTCTCACACTCAACAGAATTTAAGGACCATTGATTTGCATTGGTATTTGCTTCTATGTCCCAACCTCAAATGAGCCTTCAAGATGAATTTTTCATATTTTTACTCATACACCATTTCCTTCTGTGCCTTTTGAAAATCCAATGGCTCTTTCTATAACCATATTCTTCTCTACCCACTCTTCACACAACTGTGTCTCTTAACTTCACTGAGAAACCTGAAGCCAAGCACTAGAAATTGAAATCTACAGAAAATTTTATGCAAATACGGATGAATTTCTTTTCAGCAGCTCATGGGATCTTTTTGAAAAATAGGCCATGTAAATTTTAGCAAAGATACATCAGATCATAATGAAATGGAACTAGAAATCAATAAGAAAAATGGAAACCACATGAAATATAGAGATTGAAAATATTTCAGCAAAAGAAACAATAAATGGGATGAAGAGAGAGCCTATATTGGGGGAACAAATTTTTGCCGCATGCACGTCAGATAGAGCACTAATCTCAAGGATATATAAAAATCTCAAAAAACTTAACATTAAAAAACAAACAACCCTGCAGAAGGCCCTGAGTTCAATCCCCACCACCAAAAACAAACAAAAAACTAAAAAAATGAAACAACCCAATCAATAAATGGACTAAGGAGCTGAACAGACACTTCTCAGAATAAGATATATATTCAAAAAATATGTGAAAAATGTTTAACATCTCTAGTAATTAGAGAAATGCAGATAAAAACTATTCTAAGATTTCATCTCACACCAGTCAGAATGTCAGTTATCAAGAATACAGAACAATAAATGTTATTGAGGATATGGGGGGAAAGGCACACTCATATATTGCTGGTAGGACTGCAAATTGGTGCAACCAATCTGGAAAGAAGTATGGAGACTCCTTAGAAAACTTGGATGGAATCATCATTTGATCTAGCTATCCCACTGCTCGGTCTATACCCAAAGTAATGCTTTGAAAAGCCACATTAATTGTCTACATCCATTGAAATAAAAAGTTGTGCTGCAGTTGTGTACAATGAATCAAAATGCATTCTGTTGCCACATATAACTAAAATTAATTAATAAAAAAGAAAATAAATTCTTTGAAACAAATGATAACAGAAATACATATAATGGACACACTACAAAAGCGCTATACATATTTAATGCAATTCCTATTACATTATAATGACATATTTTATAGAAATAGAAAAGTAATCATAAAATTCATTTGGAAAAGTAAGAGGCCAAGAATAGCCAAAGCAATCCTTAGTGAGAAAAGAGACACAAGAGACATCAAAATACCAGACCTTATATTATGCTACACAGTTATAGTAATAAAAACAGAATGGTGCTGGCACTAAAATGGATATGAATATCAATGCAGCAGAATAAAAGACAAAGAGACAAACCTGCATAAATATAAATTTTGCTCAGAAAACTGGATATCTATATGTAAAACTATAACGCCTATTTCTCACCCCACACAAAATTCAACTGAAGGTAGAACATGAACCTAGGAACTAGACCAAGACCCTGAGCTTACTTGAAGAAAATTTGGCCCAACTCTCCATCATGTTACATTAGGAAGCAACCGTCCCATTTATTGATTCTTCATTTTACTTCTTGCATTTTAGGGATCTTACTGAGGAAATTGCTTCCTAATCCAGCGTGATAAAGAGTTGGGCCTACATTTTCTTCAGTTAAGCTCAGGGTCTTGGTCTAGTGCCTAGGTTCATGTTCTACCTTCAGTTGAATTTTGTGCAGGGTGAGAAATAGGCATCACATTTTATTCTACTACATAGAGATTTCCAGTTTTCTGAGCAACATGTATTGAAGATGCTATCTTTTCTTCACTGTATGTTTATGGCATCTTCATCTAGTATGAGATAATTTTATTTATTTGGGTTTGTCTCTTTGTCTTTTATTCTGGTAGTATGTCCATTTTGACAATGATAATTCTGCCTGTCCCTATATATGGAGGATCTTTCCATCTTTTAAGGTCTTGACTTCAATTTCTTTATTTAGTATTCTTTACTTTTATTGTATAGTAGGTATTTTTCCGGTTATGTTAGATTGATTCCCACGGTTTTTGTTGTTTTTGTTGTTGTTGTTGTTTTTTGAGGCTGTTGTGAATGGGACAGTTTTCCTAATTTCTCTTTCAACAGATTCATCATTAGTGGATAGGAACACAATTAATTTTATATTCCATTACTTTGCTGAACTTGTTTATGGGTTCTAGAAGCTTTCTGATGAAGCTTTTTGGGTCTTCTAAATATAGGATCATTTTGTCAGCATATAGAGAGTTTAAGTTCTTGTTTTCCTATTTGTATTTTTTAAATATCTTTATTTTGTCTACAGTTTCTGTCTACAGTTTCAAGGATTTGTTCAATAATAGTGGTGAGAGAGGGCGTCATCCTTGTTTGTTCAATTTTTTTTTTGAGGAATGCTTTCAATTTTTCTTCACTAGAATGCTTTTGAACTTGGGTTTAGCACATATAGCTTTACAATGTTGAAGTATGTTTCTACTATTCCTATTTTTCTACTGTTTTGAACATGAATTAATGCTAAATTTTTTAAATGCTTTCTGCATCTATTGAGAAAATCACATGATTCTTGTCTTTAAGTCTACTCATGTGATGAATTCCTTTTGATTTTCATATGTTGAACCAACCTGACATCCCTAGGGTAAACTCCACTTGATTATGGTGCACTATCTTTTTAATGTTTTTGTGCATTGTTTTCCAGTACTTTATTACAAATTTTTTCATCTCTGTTCATCAGAGTTATTGATCCTGATTTCTTTCCTTGATGAGTCTTTGTCTGCTGTTGGTATCAAGGTGATAATAGCATCATAGAATGAGTCCAGAAGGATTCTCTTCTTTTGTATTTCATGAAATAATTTGAAGACTATTGGGAATAATTCTTCTTTGACAGTATGATAGAACTTGGTTGAGAATCTGTCTGGTACTGGGATTTTCTTTGTTGTTTGACTTTTGATTATATCTTTAATTTCATTGGCTAATTCATATATCTCCAGAAATTGGCCACTGTCTTCAAAATTTTCTATTTTATTGGAGTATAGATTTTCAAATAGTTTTTGATTATCAACTATATTTCAGTGGTGTCTGTTGTGATATTTCCATTTTCATAATGAGTTGTAGTAATTTGAGATTTCTTTTCTCTTCTTTAGCTTGTCTTAAGAGTTTGTCAATATTATTTACTTTTTCAAAAATCCAATTTTTTGTTTTGTTGATTTCATAGTTATTTTTCCCATTAATTAATTTTATCTCTGATTTTATTATTTCTCGTCTTCTGCTTTTTGTGTTTACCTTTTCTCCCTTTTCTAGGATTTTGAGGTATATCATTAGGTTATTTAATTGGTGACTTTCTATTCTTCTAATGAATGAGCTCAGTGCAATCAACTTTCCTCTTAGAACTTCCTTCACAGTGTCCCAGATTTCTTGATAAGTTCTGTCACTATTCTAATTTACCTCTAAAAATATACATTTTTAATTTCATCCCTGATTTCTTCCACTATCCATTCAGTAGTGCATTATTTTGTCTCCTCATATTAAAGTAGCTTCTACTTTTTATTTTGTCATTGATTTCTAATTTTATTCCTTCATGATCTGATAAAATGCAAGATATTATCTGTATTTTTTTTGTGTTTGCTATGATTTATTTGTGGCTTAAAATATGGTCTATTTTAGAGAAGGATCTGTGTGATGTGGAGAAAAAAGTTTATTCAGTTATTGGTGAACGAAATAATCTATATATGTTTGTGAAGTCTAAATTATTAATCACATTTTTTAGTTCTGTACCTTCTTCATGTAGTTTTTGTTTGGAAGATCTATCAAGTGGTAACAGAGGAATGTTAAAGAAACCAAATACTATTATGCTGTGATCTATTTGATTCTTGAATTTGTGAAGTGTTTGTTTGATGGATGTAGGTGCTCTATTATTTGGAAAATAAATATTTAAGATTATTATGATTTATTTGTATATAGTTCCCTTCAGTAGTATGAAAGGGCCTTCTTTGTAGCTTCGGATTAATTTTAACTTGAAATCCACTTTTTCTGATATGACAATAGAAATCCCTGCTTGTTTATGTGATCCATGGTAATGATAAGTTTTTTTTTCCATTCTTTTACCTTCACTCTGTGGATGTCTTTGCATCTGAGGCTAGTCTCAGATAGCATATTGTTGGATCTTGTTTGTTAATCCAATCCACCAGTCTATGTCTTTTGATTGATGAGTTTAGGCCATTTAGATTAACATTAAACAGGGATGAGAGGTGGGAGGGAAAGGGAGACAGAAGGGAAATTGCATGGAAATGGAAGGAGACCCTCAGGGTTATACAAAAGTACATACAAGAGGATGCATGCACAAGGCTCTGGGTTCAATCCCCCACACCACACACACACACACACAAAAAAAAAACAACAACAACAACAACAACAAAAAAACATTCTTATTACAGTCATGGGAACCATGACCAACCAATCAGGTAAAATTTTTGTCATTGCTAGCGCATTTCTGAATGTAGAGTTGTAAGAAAATAAATCTAAGGCTGTGTTCTCAGCTATTTCTGGATATAGATTATGAATTGGACTATTACTATTTTAATACAGGGATCTTGCAGAATTGCCTAAGCTGGCCTTGAACTCGCAACCCTCCTGCCTCAGTCTCTGAGTCACTGGGAATATAGGCATGAGCCACCACACCCAGTTCACTGTTAACCTATAAACAGAAATCTATTTTTAATTTCTGGATAAATACAACCGGTCATATGAAATATAGTTTGATATTCATTTATCTCTTTCAAAATTTATATTTCCATATTACAAACAAAGGCACAGATTTTCGTTTCTATAGATTTTCATTTTATAGATACATAAAATTCAGGTAATATTATCACAATTGACTAAATAAGATGGCCTTAGCTACTTTTTTCCATGTTTCTGACACTCTTTACTTAATTTGGTTTTAATTTTTACTACTTAATTCATTAGTGATTATGCTTTTCAAAATATAAATATGAGACATGTTTTCTGTTTATGTAATTATCATAAAATTGAATTTAATTCCTTTCCATTAGAGTTAATTTCCATGGAAGCTGAATCAATTAGGAATTGCAAATTAATCTTCCCAAATAACTTTTTATTCTGGGCTTTCTCCACTGGAATGTTCTTTTCTCCTTTCTTTGAAGTAACCAAAAAATTCTTTATTATACCAAGTACCAATAGATGTTTTATTAATGTTTTATACACCTGATATATATTAACAATGTCAATAGTATCTAATTTACATTATTTCAATATGACACATAGTTATCAAAGTCACTGATCATTACACTTGGGATATCTGTGGAAATCTAGCTACAAAGAGTCAGACTTGACATGCTCTGTATTTTAAGTGCCATTGTATGCCATAGTCTATCTACTTCCTGTTGGAAAGATATGTCACGGATTATAATTTGCCCTGTCCTACTTACTGAAGTACCATAAAATTTTCCTTAACCAACACCTCTCTTATGATAGCCTTCATAATATGGGCTGGACAAATTATTTCTATGCATGAGCTCTTCTAGCTTGCACTTATATGATTCTTGTTATTGTCTTCACAACATATTTGACTCCATATTTGTCAATATATTAAGACAGCCATCCTAGATAATGGCTCATAACTTCTCCCAATAGGTCACTCAGAAAATTGCCTAATCATTTTGTAGATAGGTGTACTCTACATACCATTGTTCATCATCTTTCCAAATATTTCCAAATTTGTGTACTTTCTGATCAGAGGAATCCCTCTAAAATATTCATATGTAGTGATAGTTATTTTTCTGCCCTGCAGCATATTTCCAACAATGCTATTTCTGCTTGGCTTTAAACACTGGGCTACAAATCGGTAGTTTTAGAAAATTTTTTATGTTTTTTTTTTTATTGGTTGTTCAAAACATTACAAAGCTCTTGACATATCATATTACATACATTAGATCCAAGTGGGTTATGAAATCCCATTTTTACCCCAAATACAGATTGCAGAATCACATCAGTTACACATCCACATTTTTACATAATGCCATATTAGTAACTGTTGTATTCTACTACCTTTCCTATCCTCTACTATCCCCCCTCCCCTCCCCTCCCATCTTCTCTCTCTACCCCATCTACTGTAATTCATTTCTCTCCTTGTTTTTTTCCCATTCCCCTCATAACCTCTTATATGTAATTTTGTATAACAATGAGGGTCTCCTTCCATTTCCATGCAATTTCCCTTTGCTCTACCTTTCCCTCCCACCTCATGACTCTGTTTAATGTTAATCTTTTCCTCTTGCTCTTCCTCCCTGCTCTGTTCTTAGTTGCTCTCATTATATCAAAGAAGACATTTGGCATTTGTTTTTTAGGGATTGGCTAGCTTCACTTAGCATAATCTGCTCTAGTGCCATCCATTTCCCTGCAAATTCCATGATTTTGTCATTTTTTAGTGCTGCGTAATACTCCATTGTGTATAAATGCCACATTTTTTTTTTATCCATTCATCTATTGAAGGGCTTCTGGGTTTATTCAAACCATTTTGACTTTACAACTATACTTGTTATTGCAACTTTCATATATGTGTGACCTACCTCCATATTGCATTTTTTAGAAAAATCATACATGATTATCATATTTCTAAAATCTCCTCAATCTATGTGTCCCATAAAAACTGTCCCCACAGGGTTTCTTTGAGTTGTGTAAGAGGACATTAATATATGGGGGACCCTGTATCATCCTAACAATAGTCCTCTTCATTAACCTGTTTTCAATTCCTGTTACTGAGTTCATACACATTTGCATTTAGTATTTGGAGCAGCAGAGTAGGCTCTAGTTTCTCAGGAGTCTGTAGCAACACATTATTCCTCATATGCAAGCAGCTGTTTCAACAGTGTGTCATCCCAGTACATAGATACCTAATATACTAGTGTTCAATAATTATACAATCACAAAAATATATAATTCAGTTAATATTTCTTTCAGATACTAGCATACAAACTCAGTAAAGATCATATATAAACATTTGACCAAAAAAAGATGCCAAAAAATTAAGACTCAGTAGAGTTAAAATGTGCTGCATCACATATTTTTTAGATTATTCAGAATTTCTAGAAAGATTCCTTCCTCATCATTAGACCAATTGATATTTTTCAGAAGGAAACGATGCTATGATTCTTCCCATGAGAAAAAAAAAAAATCTAGCAGGTTATTCACTTGCATTGATACTCTGAAGTGAATAAAGGAATAAAATATTAGCAATTGTCCTGGTGTTGCCACTTACTTCTTGGCTCCCTTCCTTTAAGATACAACTTACTCTGTTTTTGGTTGTCCCCTGACTCTTCCTATATGGATTGTATTGAGGAGTTCCAATACAGTTATCAATTGTAAAAGTTAGTCAACGGAGTTTCTTTTATCTTTATTTTTTGATCTAGATATACAAGATAAAGGAGTTTCTGCACCAGTGTTTTCTCTTTCATTCATTTTCATAGTTGAATTTGTAAGCAATGGAGATATTGCTCTGATCCAACAAAGTTGGTTCAGTGAAAGTCCTTTCTAATGTAGTAATTCTTTTGGAATAAGAACTCCAAAGTTTTAAGACTTAGAGATAATGTTCTATGTCCCTGCCCCCTAAAAAAAATCTCTTTGGATAGGAGCCAAAATCTTGAAGCACAATGTTGATATAATGAGTTCCTACAATACAACAGAAATAACTTGTCAAGTGAAAAAGAGAGTTGTATTATACTCCCATCTTCTACACATTCATTCTTACTTCTGTAATGCCAAAGATGTCGTTTTATATCCTATTTAGTGTTAAATCTAGTCATTACATTATTTAGCAGGCTCTTTATGTATTCATTTATATTTTAGTAAATGTTTTGATTTTCCTCCTTCAATTTTTTCATCAAATCACTACCTGAAGGTGACAGTAAAATGTCTAAACAATTTTGTGTTTTTATCCTATCAATATTCAAAAGCACTTTAAATATATGGGATAAAAACACAAAATATTGTCACTGAGAAGCAATTCCCTTAATCTGATAAAATATATCTGGGTAACATAATAATCCACATTATTCTCTACCTTCCATAACATTCTTAACCATTGCTTGGGTAATTAAAAAAATTGTAATGCTAAATGACTCTTAGAAATATTCTGAGTTATAAATAATGATCCAATATGATTAACCTCATGTTTATGAGATGTACTCTATAATTCACTACAAGACTTTGAAGAAAGTGTTTTCTTGTCTGTATTCTGAACAGTCATAGATAACATTCAGAACAGTACTGAACCAAAAAAATGTGCCTTCATTTATCCCAGCTGCATAGATTCATAGCATCTGTGACAAGTCATTTATTTTATTTAATATACTAATAAAAATATCATTTTAAATATCACATTTCAGCCCCTTCAGAAATTACTGCTTGACTTCTGTGGAGCATCCACCATATTCTATCTTGTATTCATTATTTGGAATCTTAGAAATATTCCTAAATTAAGGATTTCTACATGCAGGTATTTTTAACTTGCCTATTGTCTATCTCTCACACAATCATAGAGTTAAGCTACAACTACTGCCTGTAAATCTGTATAAATCCACATGTATCAATGTAGAGTAGCGCTCTAATTAGAAGCAGAGCTCTAATTAGAGCCCCAGAGACTCAGGGGACTGAAGCAGGAGGATCACAAATTAAAGGCCAACCTACATTTTAGTGAGATGCTGTATCAAAATTTAAAAAGAAAGGAAGAAAGAAGTGCTGGGGATGTAGCTCAATGGTGAAACACCCCTGAGTTCAACGTAGGGTAATACAAAAAATAAAATATAATTAAAAACAAAGCTAAATGAACTATTGTGAGTAATCTAGCCAATGTTACAGTTTTATCTTTTCTTATTTTCCCAAGAGTTTCTTTATCTGATGGAGCCCAGACAAGTTTCTAATATTTCTATTTGTCTGAGGATTTACAAAAGTACTTCATCCATTATTTTATCAAAAAGAGGGTCATGTCATCAAGTTTTTCAACAATAGGATAGGGGATAAAGAAAGTCCTAGAATTGGGTGATTGTCAGTAAATTTTAGCTTTCTCCCCTGAGACACCATCTTCACTATTTGTACCTATATGTATACACATATAAGTGCACCCATACATAATATATACATGTATATACAGTAAGACAACACACAACTTCTGTTACCTGTTACCATCTCACTAGACCCTCCATTGTTTTTATCATAGGCTCAGAATGTCCCTCTTGTCTTCTGATGCCCTTTTTCTGAATCATTCTACCCTTATTCCCATCCTCAAATCCTATGCAAAATAATTAAATAGAAAGCAAATCCTCTGCTGTGTCTTGTAAGCTGTCAGTGAGTGAAGCTGTCTGTACTCATGCACATCGTCAAGTCAATTATATTTATTGAAAAGAGCAGCAGTATTTGGCAGCTTTCAGGTACCCTAGAAGCCTATAAGGGAAGGTCCAGGAAGCTGACTGTGACTTTTGCCACAAAGCCCAATGAGCGTGATGATAAACTGGTGAAATGTTGAATCTCATACGATCATTTGGATTTCATGGTCCCAAGCACAGCAAAGGACTCATGTTACAGAACTTTTTTAAAATTTTTATTTTTATTATTATTATTTTTATCTCACAGTGAAGGTGCTCATGTCTTTTTTGTTATCTTTTTTTCTAGTCATTTAGTGCTTCTTGTGCTTTGCTTATTTTGAATAGACAATAAGTTTCCATAGATAAGAAAGGTCCATAGTCAAGAATGAAAGACATCCACTAAATACTGAATAGTAAATTCGTCAGAAGCAGTAATTAATCTGTTTTTTGTAGAGACTTCTTGAAGCTTTCCAAAGTCCTCAAAGTTTTACAGTTTAAGTGAAATCCTGAAATTTTTTGGGATATACCTGGCATTCTTAGTAAGACTTAGGTGAATCCTTTCGGACAATCTTTATTTTGCTTTCATTTTCCATTCTGAGACTATTTAAATGCCAAAAAGATGATTCATCATTTTCTTCTCCAGTACCATATCCAAATCTCCCCTTAGAAAATTATGGTAACATGGGGTGGGATTTAAATCCCTTTGACACCGTTGCAAAGATGTAGCAAATCTATACCTACATCAAGGCAAACAGAGCTTACTTTCTTCTGCTATCAATAGGAAAAGGAGACACAGGATCAACCAGTCATATCATACCAGTTTCCTTTAGCCAGGTACATCTTTTACATAGCTTATCACATAATAAAGGCCCTATCAAGTGTACTACATTCTCAGTTTACATCTTTGATTTCCTATCAGTCTCCATGATTTGCTTACCTTTCTCTTTAATGAAACTCAGTTTTATAAAATCAGTACATTCATTTATAAATGTAATGTTGTTAGTAGCAAAAGGATAATTTGTGGGCACAAGAGAAAAATAAAATGAAAATTACAAATGACTGGAGAAATTAATAGGGATGAGAATGCTACATATCAACCCTGGAGATATGTATAAAGCAAAATTTAATGAAATAGGGAACAAATTAAAAATCACTTAAATTCACTTAAAGATATACAACATTGGGGCTGGGGATGTGGCTCAAGCGGTAGCGCGCTCTCCTGGCTTGTTTGCAGCCCGGATTCGACCCTCAGCACTACATACAAACAAAGATGTTGTGTCCGCCAAAAACTAAAAAATAAATATTAAAAAATTCTCTCTCTCTCTCTCTAAAAAAAATGATATACAACATTTTAAAAAGCCTAATAAAGTAATTGTGTCTGACATATCAGATAAAAAGAGAAGTTCATAAATGATCCAGTTCATGATGGTTTTGGTAGAATAAACCTAAGAATTTTCATTACACATAACTATGGGGAACTTCCTATAGTCATCAGGATACTCAAGAGAAACAAGACCAACAGGATTCAGTTCATGAAAAAATTACTCATGGGCTGTGAAGGTTTGGCACATCCAAGGTATGCTGAATAGGCTGGCAGGGAGGAGTTGCAGTTAGAGTCCAAAGGCAGTCTGCTGGCAGAATTCCTTTTTCTTGGAGAGGTCAATTTTTTTCCTATTAATGCTTCGACTGATTGGATGAGGCCCACCCACATCATGGAGAATAATTAAATTCATGAAAAGTCTACTGTTTTAACTGTTACTCTTACTTGTAAAAATACCTTCACAGAAATATCTAGAATAAAGTTTGACCAAACATCTGGGGAAAAAAAAAAAAAAAAAACAACGATTTCTACCATATTTTAAGTCAAAGTTAATATTTTCTATTGCTTTTCAGAAATTCTCCAGTGTGGTATAATTGATAAATGTAAATTCTATATATTTGAGGTATACATAACATATTGATATATGGGTATGTTTTGAAATGATTACCATAATTAAGGTTGTTGAAGGCCACAACCAAGTCAAGATGGCACCTGGCACTTTGCCAGGAGGAGTGGTTTGTGAGCCAACGCCACCGAGCCATTAAGATGATGGAGATTCCTTATTGGCTGGTTGCTGTATCTAGATGATGTTAATTGAAACAAGCTGTGTATAATCGGTTGGGTATATATACCTCTGCTATCCTGCAATAAAGCGGCTCCTGCTGTTTCAACCTTCACAAGTTGCTTGTCACCTCCCGGTTATTTGCCCAGCCAGACTGCGGTAAAGGTAATTAAAATATTCATCACCAGATGTTGATCTAAGATGAAACATATTTTTTTTCTAAATTCTTAAATTATTTACTCAATCTGGCCTAGCTACACTTACTTTTGCCTATACAGTCAACAATAATAATTGTATTTGTGGAAGGAATGAGGTTGGGCATGTTCACTCTTTGAGATTTCACCTATTCAATTGTAGTTCATTATATATAAATTCCATTAAAAAAGAGCAATCTGTGATCTCACCATCTCAAACCACACATGGATTGACAATCACCTAGATATCAAGTTTTTATTGGTTCCTTCCTTCTCATAAAGTTTATCACATACGCTATTTTGTCTCAATTTCATTTCTGCCACTTATTTTCATGCTACTCAACCATTGATTCAATATCAGGTTATAATGGACTGAGAATCCAAAGAAAGATTCATAAGAAACATTCTTTCCACCCCATTTTATTTTCATTAAATGATACACAATAGACAATGTAGTATGGACCTGAGTTGCTTTAAGAAGTCAAGCTCTATCTCAAAAATAGCTTGCTAGCCTCTTCGCTATGCAAGTGTCCTTCACTGCAAAGACAAGCCTGAGGATAGTCCTGCTATTTCTTTATTTTAAAATGCATGTAATGTGGTCCATCAAGTAGTGTGTGCCAAGGCATAGGACTCCCATTGCAATTGCAATCCCCAAGTCAGATTTTAGTAATGAAGAAACTGATAAGGCCATGCAATTTCTTACCTTGGTAGAACAATAGATGTAGTATCATTTCATATTCATCTCTGGAAGTAGTAGCCCTGGATCATATTTCCAAATGTTTTAGGTTAATAGTACAGAAAAGCTGCTATCTTTTTATCAACATGTGGAATCTTAATATGCCATCATTATGGTTATCAGCCTTTAGGTATATTTTGTCAAGAATATTTTGAAATTTTGGTGTTCAGAAATAGATTCAATACTTAAGATGCATCTGAGTAGGAAAATCACAGGCAGCTTATTAACCCCTACTTTAGGGATAATTTTCTGCATAGCAAGTCACTACAAAATGTACTAGCTTCTAGCAACCAACATTTATGTGCTCACATTTCTATCACTTGATCATTTGGTAAGCTGGGCTTAGATGGATAATTCTTTTACTTGTGCAGCTATAGTTATCGGGTACTGGATGATACTACATGACCTCACTTACATGTCTGGGCCTTGAATAAGGTGGCTTAATATTTTTATTAGTTTGATTTCTCTGTATACATGAACATGATTTCTCAAATTCAGTGAGGCTAAACTGTGATTATTTTGAGAATGATGGTTTCAGGGTTCTAGGAGAGAATTTTCTACTAGTTAAAATAAGTCACAGAACCATCCAAGATTCAAAAGGATATAGATTTCACCTTTTATCAGATGGGAAAAAAGGGGTGTTTTAAGTCACTAAAACACCTCAAATTAGCACTTTGTATTTCTGGGAGAGCAGAATGACATTATACAATGAAGGATAGCAATGGTGTTTATGAGGACATAAAGATACTGGAACAAGGTAACTGATGAGAGATAGCAATATATAAATAGTGGAACACTATGGTTTAGACTGCAGACATTGGAAATAATCTTTCTAGGTTTGATAGTTTCTTCATAAAATATTTGTGAGCCTTGTTACATTACATAAGCTTTCTATACCTTGGTTTTTCTTTTAAACAACACAAATAATTATAATAATGTACTTGCCTTAAGGTGACTAAGAGGATTAAGTGAGCTAATATATAATATATGAAATACTTGTGCTAGCCCTGAATTATTTTAAGAACTAAATACATGTTATAAATCATCTTTGAATATAACTAACTACATTATACATTACTCATTACATGATAATTATTTTCAAAATTATTGAAGATTAAACTTGTGTCAACTATAACTTGAAGAGTTTTTGCTTTGTATACACTCCTCCATCAACTTTTGAAAGAAAATTCTAAAAGTAACATTCTAAATTAAGTTAGAAATTTAAAACACCATTTTCATTTGACAAATTATTGGTTTTATATGCTCATTTAAGCTTAGTATGTGTTCATTTCAGCTTAGTATGTGTTCATTTCAGATTGTCCTATGATTAGACATTACTCTAAATTTTTTCATTAATTAATATAATGACATCCTCAAGTATTTCATAAAAATGTTAAACCATTTTTTATCTACTTTTCAAAAGAGAAAAATACTATCAAGGACTTTATGTTTTTTATTGTTGTTGTTGAATTAAAAAATTGATACTTATTCTCCTTCCATTTTTTTGTATGTTTGGAAACTTATGTACCATAGACATTTTTTTAAATTAATTTTCCTTAAGATTTTAACATGATTATTATTCTTTTATATTATTCAATTTTTAGTGTGCAGCATGATGTTTTGAAATACATTACACATAATAAAGCGGTTACTACAGTTAAGCTAATTAATATATCTATTATCTGAGCTAATTAATATTTTTATCATCTTAACCATTTACCTTTTTGTGCACGTGTATTTGGTAATAGTTCCTAAAGTCTGTGGTCTTGGCAAATTTCACCATACAATACAGTTGAATCAGCACTGTCATGCTGTGCATGAGAGCTCTTGACTATTCATTCTATGTAACTGCACCTTCATCCTCTTTCATATGCACGTCCTATTCTCCCTGCCCATTCCTCTAGCCTAACATAGTCTGCATTTCTTTACAGATCTGGCTTACCTCACTTGTCATAATGTCTTCCAATTTCAACCATATTGCCATAAAAGACAGGATTTATTATTTTTTAAGGCTGAATAGTAATGTACTGTCTGCTGTATGTTTGTGTGTACACATGCATAAATTTCCTTGTTCATTTACCTGTTGTCAGGCAGGTCATTTCTATATCTTGAATATCAAGATTAAAGCTGTGATGAAGGTGGAAGGTAGTTACTGATTTCATTTTGGGTAGATATATAATCAGGAGAGGAACTAATAGATCATATGGTGGTTCTATTTTCAATATTTTAAGGAAACTTCATATTTTTCCCATAATATCTCTACTAATTTGTATTCTCACCAAGAGTGAAGAAGATTTCCCTTTTCTCCACAACCTCACCAACACTTGTTATTTCTTCTCTTTGTGTGTGTATGTGAGAGAATGTGTGGTGTTGATGTTCAAACCCAGGGCCTTGTAAATGCTAGGCAAATGCTTTACCACTGTGATATCCCCACCTGTCTCTTGTCTTTTTGATAAGAGCCATACTAGAAGGTATGAAATGAAATCTCATGGTGAGTTTGATTTTCTTTTACCTGATGATTGATAATATTGAGGTTCTATTCATATAGCTGTGGTTCATTTTTATGCCTTTGGAAAAAATTTGTCCTTTGACTTCAGGTCCTTTGACCATTTTATTTGGGATCTATTGTATGGTGTGATATAATACAGACTTTAGTCCCTTATATATTTTGAGTGTTAACCCCTTTTCTAATATATGTTTTGCAAGTGTTTCATCCTATCAGTACATTACCTAGGTATGTATTTTTTTCCATTATGTTTGTATGGTTTTTTTTTTTTCATTTGGCAACTGGAATATTTTTTCTAATGTATATTTGTCAATTACAGAAAAAATGTGAACCAGAATTTATTTGAATTTTAATGCTCTTCTAATTGGTCTATGCTTTTCTTTTGAAATTTCTTTTAAATACCATTTGCAATTAATTTATCTTTTTTGTGTTTCCTTTCATATATTGTGTGATTTTCTCAATTCTAAATTCTGATTCATTGATTCCCTTCTCCTTTGTTCTCAGACTACTATTAATCCTACCATATTATTTTTAGTCAATAATTATATTTTTTCATTGCTATGATTTTAAATTTTTTCACCTTCCCCTGGTTTTGTTTTAGAGATGCTATTTTTTTTCCATGGGCATTCTACTTTGAACATAAAAATATACTTATTCCAACATTCTCATAGAACTTGGTTACCACAATTTAACATTTTAAGTTCACTTATTATTGACTTTGTTAGCTTTTTTTCCATGTCTTAGATTATTTTCCGTGTAATTTTGTTCTGAGGGCTCACACTCCTGTGGGCTTTTCTATTTTTCTCTCCTTTCCTCCCTTCTTTCTATTTTCCCTTTTTCTCCCCTCCCTCCCTCCCTCTCTCCCTCCCTCCTTCCTTCCTTCCTTCCTTTCTTCCTTCCTTCCTCTACACTCATTCTACCTCTCAGGTACTTTTTCAGTTGTTTCACATTTTAGTTTCTTCTGAGGAACTATTGCTCAGAGGCAGTATTGCTTAATTGTTACCTTCAACGGATTAAATGATAATCTTCAACAGTATAGAACATATCTCAAGCCTCCAGACTTGAAATTAGTTCTGTTTTCTTCCTTTTCTGAAGGCAAATACAGAATTACAGCCCGTAAAAAGCACTTTTTGCTTCTTTTCACTTGTGGGCAGACATGGAGCAGTACTGACTTTAGCCAGAATTTGTGGGGCCTGTTACATCTTGTTTCCTTGCCTGTATTAAAATTTCAGCCCCCATTGCATCCAGAGATCTCTGCCTTCATCACCCATTCACTAATGTGAGTTTCTTCTCTGGCCCATAAAATTGAAAATGGGATGGAGAAGACTATGAGGACACAATAGTTGGGATCTCTGAACTGTTCTGTGAAGAAGACCAACCCTGTGCAATTGCACATCTGCTAATGATTGCTCCCTGAACAAAAGAGACTGATTTTGAGTTCAGCTTTGTCATGTGCCAGATTTGTTATTAACAGGCTTGCCTACACTGATCATGAACTATCTGACCTGAAACTTGTACACCTTATAGCAACTGCTTTCTTATTTTGACGCCTATTTTTTTTTTTTTTGCATTGCGATGATGAAGAATGATTGTGCTTTTGATGCTATTGTTTTTATTTATTTTATTTTTTATTTTCTTAATTTTTTAAGAGAGAGAGAAGAGAGAGAACATTTTTTAAAATTTATTTTTTAGTTTTCAGTGGACACATCTTTATTTTAATTTTATGTGGTGCTGAGGATGGAACCCAGTGCCCTGTGCATGCCAGGCGAGCGCATTACTGCTTGAGACACATCCCCAGCCCAATGCTATTGTTTTTAAAATTGTAAATTTCTTTTTCTGTTGAAGTCTGCCCAAAATTAAATCCATCAATGTATGAAAGTATAAAATTATCATATTTCCTGTGTAATAATACTATTAAACAGCCTGCTGACATTATTCAAAATTAAATATTATTAATGCTAATTAATTTTATTCTCCAAATGGTGAAAATCTGTCCTTCTACAGGCATAACCTGAAAATCTGTTTCCACTCTAATGATAACAGAAAGCTTCCTACTGTTTTTACCATTCACTCTGAGATCACAAATCCTAAAATTATCTCTCTAAACTATCATTAACCTTAAGAACAACTTATAAAATCCTTAAGATATGGTTTTTAGTTCTATTCTAGGTTCTATGTTCCATTTGTGTTTGTGTGGTTATTTATTTATTTATTTATTTATTTTGGTTCATATGTCCTATGTAGAGCCTTCAACGATTTTGTCTTAAAAGTTGGTGCCTTTGATAATAATGAAAGGGATGTTCCATGTGACCTGTGACATCCAAGTGACACTTTATGTCTACTTGTGAACATTTGTAATTTACTGTCAGATTAGCATCATACTCCATATTCCTTTTGAAATTTAAAACAATGGAAGTTAAAATATAATTTCTTTGTCTGAACCTTTAGAAAGCTCTTTTGCTCCCTTAAAAAGAATATTTTTTTCTGTTAAATACTATTAAACATTATTCTTTTTTCTTTTATTATTACAATTTCTGAGGTAATATGACTGTTAGTGCTGCATTTATTTTACTTACTACTACTAATCTGTTCTGTCTTTTAGGCCATAGTAAGTCCAAAGTACGATAGACTACTTTTTCTAGTCTTTGAATTATAATTTACAATTGTAAACTATAATTTAATTATTAAAGTATAATACAAATTATAAAATTTGAATTATAAATTATAAACATTTATTTATTTTGTAATTTTAGTCTCATTTTTATCCACTTTTTTTTTGGTACCAGAGATTGATTAAACCGAGGGGTGTTTAACCACTGAGACACATCCCCATCCCTTTTTTAATATTTTATTTTAGGATCAGTTCTCTGTAGGTTGCTTAGGGCCTCGCTAAATTGCTTAAGCTGTCTTTAAACTTGCAATCCTCCTGTCTCAACCGCCTGAGCCATTAGGATGACAGGTGTGTGCCACTGCATGTAGCTTATTTTTATCTTCCTGAAACTACCATAGAGCATGTAGACAGTAGATATTTAAAAGTTCATTTTTTTTCAAAGAGCAAATATTACATGTACATTTTAACTTTGGTTGAAAAATCACACATTCTGCATAGTTAAGTAGTCAAAAGACATGATGATCATTTGTAGCTCATATCCATCTTTTTATGTTTATCTTTTTTTATGAGTGTGGTATGAGGAATGAACCCAGGGGTTCTTAACTACTGAGCCACCGTTTTGTTTTATTTTTTTTTTATTTTGAGACAGGAACTTGCTAAGATGCTTAGGGCCTCAAAAAATTGCTGAGGCTGGCTTTGAACTTGGAATCCTTCTGCTCTGAAAACCTAGTCACTGGGATTACAGGCATCCAGTACGGCACCTGGCTACTTTTATCCTTTTAATAACTTTTAGAATGCCTATGTCTGTGAATTTTCATATTAGTACTCTGTGTATGTGGCAATATGTGTGTCTATGTGCTCATGAACTTAGCCCTTGTCCTGAATTTTGGATAAATTATCTTTTGGAGAACATTCATGTTTCTACATATTTAAGTCATGAAATGCATGTGCTAGGAACATTTGTATAACAGCAGAGTGGATCGACCCATGTATGTGGGGGAGTATGCATATATGTACATATGTATATATTATTTGGATAAAAGGTAAAGTATGTAGTATGCAAGATTAATTCAATACATATTATTTTTTATTTTACTTCCTGAAGATATCACATTTCTTCAGTTAAAATACCCATACACAGAAATTCAGGCATTTGGATTACACAATATTTTACTAGTTTTAGCTATTTTTCACTAAGGACAAACATCACTTCTTTAAATACTTTTTCCTCATTCACATTTGTGGTTTAATCTGAGTCTATTTCTGTGTGTTTCTTTGTTTGAAATACTGTGGATCAGAGCAAATTGATAGTGATGTTGCTGTATGTGTTCCAGTCCTTATTTATGGGCCATTTCTTTAATGTTATTATACATGTTTTCTTCTTCTTTTATCTAACTTAAGTACATTTATTATATATTTTAACCAATTTATTCTATTTCTTTTTTTTTCATTACTAGGTGTGTTTTACCATGATTTTTATATATGGACTCACATTATTCAACTCTGATTTGTTAAAAAAATTATAATATTTATTACCTTCTCAACATAGTAAAAAACCATTATAATTTGAAAGAAATTTTTTATAGTATGAACCTAAGACCTAGAAAATATATGCATGAATTTTGATCAATTCCAGCCCCAATGGTAGATTATAGTGTTTTCCTTTTGTACTTCTAATAACATATTACAAAAACTCTTTCCTAACTTTAGACAAATCATTTAATGAAGTAAAAGCAACAGTATTTATTATTGAATCCTCAGTAAAATGTACAGTGACAAGTTTCATAATACCCCAAAGCATAATATATTAGAATCATAAATTGTGATACATTATACAATTTCAAATATTTTATGAAATACTTTAAAATATAACATACCATTTAGTTCTCCAACAGCTTTTTTAGATAGGTACTAAAACTCTTACATACAGGGAATTGAGGTACGGAGGATAAGTGATTTTTTTTTTTAAGTATAGTCAATAAATGACAGGTCTCCAAGCAACTTGCAAACATGAACTTAAACGATTACTATTTTTCCCTTGATTTTCATAGTTTTGTTTCCGTATTCATTACAGATATTATTAACTTTAATTTTTTTTAAATTTGAAGTGCTTAGTAAATATCATTAGTACTATGTTTTTATGCCTCAGTGCAATTTTATTTTCACTATCTAAAGTGAATTTTCATTGTTGTTAAAGAATTCTTATGCTTTTTCAGCATTTGTGTCTTGGTATTGCTATACCCTCTTTGAGAATCTTTGCTCAAAATATCTACCTCTCATAAGCTAAAACAGGAAGGAAGATTACATCTTCATATAGTTAAGAGATTTTTTTAAATGAAGTTGTCACACAGTGAAGTTGGGATTGGTCTAGGCAATGTGAAGACCATTGATATCTCGTAAGAACATTTTTTTCTTGGGCTTCTTATCCGGTAGCAAAAAGTTGAGCTGAAATCTTGAAACTCTCTTTCTCTTTAGCCTTTAGGAAATTACATTACTCTTCAGACTTGTCTCATTTCCCCTCAGGATTGCAAGTTTTTAGGCAGGGGTGAGGGTGTGGATAGGTTCATGCATCTTTAAACTATTCATGGCATCTCACAGGGTAGTTTACTTTTATCGGTCATTCAATATATCTTTATCCAATGCCTTATCTATATAACAAAAAGTGAGGTAAAAAAATATAAAGAGTATTTTAAAAAAATCTAATGGGAATAAAAATAGGATAACAGGAAAGATTAAAATATAAGGTTAACTGAAGCATAATAACAAATATGCACACCAGATGGAAAGTAATTATTTTACAGCTACTACTCCCCAGAGCCTAGTGACCAAACACACTGGTACATGGTGGAATAAATTAAAAGTTTGGATCATGTCTTTAAAAATTATTGAAGTATCTATATTTATTTGTTTATAATCCTTCCTGACATTAAACATTTCATAGATTTTTGGGGTGTCAATACTCAGTTTTGTAAAGAACATCAATGATTCCTTTTCTCAGAATTTACAGATTTTTTTTATGAAAACAAAGCTGTCTACTGACCCCTAAATACTGTCAGCAATGGCATTTATAGAATAAACTCACTGCTGTGATAGACAAAAATATATTTTGATTGGTTTCTTCTTCTATTTATATTTTTAAACATTATTTTTACATCGTGTTTTTATGTACTCTTCCCTTTCTAATGCAGTATTATTCTATGTCTTTTTCAAAAAGCTTTCACAAGAAGGGATATCACTATCTACATGAAGAAAGTAAAATACCCAATGATTGTATCTACGTTATATTTCAAAAGAGGAATTAATAACAACATTCCAAGAATTGTAGGCACTTCTATTTCTGTTCTATAAATAATCACGCAACATAGCATTTATTTTCTGCTTTAAAGTATGTAAAACGCACACACACGCACACACACACACAAGCGCATATATATATATATATAATTTCTATAGAGAAAATCTTTTCCAAATGGAAAAAACATTTTCAGATAGCATCGTCTTAGATGATGTTATAGGAGTGATTATTTTGGTGCCATTGGGAGATACCATACTCTAAGAAGAAATAAGTAATTGGTGATACCAGATCAAAGATTCTCTAAAGCTCATATGTATAAAAACTTTATTCTTTATTCTTCCCTCTATTGTAAAACAAAGTTGAGGACTATTAATTTTCCTTTTCCTATAAGCCTTCAGATTGTTCTTTGTAATTTCTTTTTTTCTTATTTTGAGACTTACTTTATTCATTTACAAAGTGAGTCTATTTGAAACATTCTTGTTTATTTAAAAGGACTAAAAAGGGTTCAGAAAAATAGAAGATAAATGGAGTAGAGGAAGGGAATTGAGAGGGCTGGAGGAGGGGGCAAGGGGAAATGCTGGAGAATTAAATTAAATCTATCAAATTATGTTATACACATGCACAAATATACCACAATGAATTCCAATTATATATAAAACTACAATGCACTACTTAAATAATAATAGACAGGATATTAGTGATGTAAGGCAAGTAGATCAGGGGAGGAAGAGGGGAGTAAAGGAAAGGTACCAGGGAATAAGATTGATCAAATTTTGCGCATGCAAAAATATGGCTTAATGAATCTCACTATTATGTATAATTATAATGTATCAATAAAATGTATATTGTATACACAATATACACAAGGAATATGCTACCCTTTGGAGACAAAAGCACGATTTTGAAAGAAGTACAAGAAAGCTCACTTTTTTTCTACTTCTGGGGGTATCCTTGACAACAACAGCCAGGTAGGGTAAGTGAAGGTGATGGTAGGTAGCTGCAGACTCTGACTACATTAGCAGTACTTGTGGCAGCATGACCAGAAAGGCAGGATCCTTAATTTCTGTCCAGTTATCAATAGTGCAGAACAAATACAGCAATGGCAGCATCTCCAGTTATACAGAGTGTATGCGATCAGGGTATAGAGCAACTTCCTCAGTTTAATGGAATGGCCCCATTTTCCTTTTGTCCCTTTTGCATGTCTCTGAAGGCAACACCATCATGGACAATACTTTTCCTTCTTGAAATATCAAGCGTAGTGTCTTTCACAGTGACAGGACATCAGCTGATACCTGTGTTAATAGAAGTGGTAAAAGAAAGATCCCCTTAAACTTGTAAATCTGGGTGGTTACCTGACTTGTTAATATTAATTTTATCACATTTGGAAAATGATACACACATAATTCATAGCTTGCAGATACAATGGCTAAACTATCACCTTTGCCTAGAAAGAAGTGATTTATGAAGGCAAGGCTACACACGACTGTTATGGTGAGAAATGCAGAGATCATGGGATATGTTCATGACTTCTACTACTGTAGTATTTACTTACAAGGTCAAGTTTTTAACACTCAGATCAAAGCCTGATCAGAGAACAATTTAAGGAACCTAAAAAATTATAATGCTGCAACAGAGGTAAAATTCAGAGCCTCATCTAGTGACTTTTGAGAAATGCTGTTTAGTAGAATTTAAGAATTGGGAACCTGAGCACACAAATTGAGAACATTTGGACACATTCCAGTGAATCAAAGAATTTTACAGACTTCAAGCCTTTGTTACCAGCAGAATAGACTTTTGCCCTTTAGAACCAATTACCTATCCCTTTCTTAAAACTTCTATAATGATCTTATCCTAGGTAGTTGCCTTAAAGGGTTTATTTATTCTCTAGTTTCCATGTACCTCCCACCCTTAATCTTCAGATCTGTAACTAGAGCGAACTATACATACCCCTAGAGGACAAATACAAAGAATGACTTGGTAGAAGATAACTTAGGCACTTAAGTATTAACAAAATTTTCTGGTTTATATAAGTGCAAACCTAAATATTATTTTGAGGGAAGGATCCCAAATCTGTTAGATCAAGGATAGAATGTAACATTAGAGCAAGCAAAACTTACCTTGTTAGAGTCATCTAGCAGTAGCCTATATTCAATGATTTTAATTACTAGAATATTCCTTGTGCAATGTCATGGTTTAGATACTAGATGTGCCTCACAAGCTCAATTGTGAGACATACCAGAGGGCTTAGAGGTGAAATGATTATATTAAGATAGTATTAATATTATAGCTAGAGAAGCTGGGTCAATGGAGGCATGCCCTCTGGGCTTATAATTTGTCCTTGGTGAGGGGAGTACTCTCTCCCTCCCTCCCTCCCTCCCTCTCTCTGCTTTCACATTCCCAGTTGCTTTTCTCTGCCACACACTTTCACTTCCACCATGAAGTTTGGCTTCTTTTCAGATCTCTAATACCGTGAGCCCCCAAATATAATTTTCCTCCTTAAAACTGTTATTGTCAGGACTTTTGGTTACAGTGACAAAAAACCTGACTAAAAACATATACTAAAGAAGAAGTTCAGATCTTTAGCAAGATAGGATAGCAACCTTGGTATAGATTTATCATGAATAATCTGCTTCATGTGAGATCATTACCTTGAAAATGTCCTCAAACATCTTGAAAATGTGTTGGCAAGGAGAGGTCCCATATCCTCACAAAGGTATTTGGTGTCTTTTCTTTGTAAGCCTGGGATAATGATGCTAGATGCTACCATTGATGTTTACTTTCTTTTCAGTATGCTTGATTTGAATCTTCAAGTGGCAGATTTAATGACTGACCTAGACATAAGGCCAGAGGGACATCTACAATGATTTTACCTGCAAGGATAATTAGTGGGTAAACAATTCCCCATGGTATCCTCTGTGGGGCATTTATTATTGGATTAGTTGTATATATAATCAGAAAACTGTAATTCTGGTAAGCACAGAACAACCTTGAGTTATCAAAATAGGGGATGATTCAGAACTGAGCTAGTTCACAACCTTTAAATAACAGTCATATAATGGAAAGTTCTTGTAATGATGCTAAAATTTGATATTTAATCTTTGTAAGTAGTGTTACAACTAATCTAGCAAAGGTGCTGAGATTATTCAGAAAATAATATAATAACTAATAAAACTTCCTGTAACTTTTTAGAAGATGCATATTTCTTTATTTGTATGTGGAATAACTGCATCTTGTGAAACATAGCATGTGATGTTTATATAGTCATAAGGAGCTTTAAACATGGATAAAAGGGGTTTACTTGAATATTGAATACTCAGAAGTGAGACTGCATAAGTGTCTTTATCATACAGCTTCTTTTGGCTTTCACCTTTGAATTTACCACCATCAACACATTATTTTTTTTTCTGATTGTTCAGTAATATAAAGTTTGTGTGTGTGTGTGTGTGCGCGCGCGCGCGTGCGTGTATGTGTGTGTATGTTGGAACCAAACAGTACAGAATTCAAGCTTGAAAGTAAATCATCATAGATTCAAAATAATCATATTAATGCCATCATTTAAAACTTGAGGACATATGGAAATGTTTTAATAACAAAGAAATGCTTAACTTGAAAGGCTTATAAGAGGTTTATCAGGTTTATGTGGAAAGAAGACAGAAAAGGATTCACTACAGACATAGGAAGAGCAAGGCAGGGACATTTTGAATAATCAGGCAGGGATGTAGCTACATTATACTTGGGATTTGTTCAAGTGCATGACTTGTACATCTTCATTTCAGTGATCAACATTGCTAAAGAATAAAGTCTACAGATTTTTCTGCCTCTTTTTTCATTTATTGATGAACACAAAGTTTCTAAACTTTATTATAAAAGTATTTCATCTTATAGATACTTTTAAGTATTTCCCATTAATGAAAGAAGAACTAACATGATTAATATACGTTAATAAGTCTTTCTTATGAGACTTTTTTCTGATTTCGGCTTTTAGAGCGTATGATTTTTGTGCATTTGAAAATCAAAGCAGTTTTCTGTTAAACTTTAATCTGATATTAAGGAGTGACTTCTGCTATTGTAGATCAGGTGCTCAATAATACCTCTACAGCCTTAGGAGCTTTCAATATTATCAGGTAATTAGGTAGGCATTTATAAGATACTTGTGGTATATGACAGATTTAGAAATAGTCAATTTTATCTAGAGATAAAGATCTTTCTGACATTGTAACTGCATAGTCATACTTTCTGAATCTTTCTGTAATGTAGAAATCTGCTGCAGGGATCCTTCTAAGCTATCCCTGAATTGTTATTTGTGATGATAAACTGAATGGAATGACATTTATTGTTTTTACCAAATAGCCTCCATGAAAGGAGAGAGCCTTCATATATACTATTTAGAACTTATTTAACAGGAGACAATCAAATTTAATGACACATCATCACTGTTAGGTTTAAACACCTGTAAATAAAATGTTGCTTTTAAGCTCAGTAACACAAATGATGATATCATAATCTAAAGCAGCCTATTTTTTCTTTCATGTATAAATGAAATAATTGTGTAAATTGAATTGAAATTTATCCGATAATGTTTATTTTGCTTCCTTACATTTGTAATCTTCTGTAAGCATGTAAATAAAAAGATTTAAGTATAATAGGAAAAGATCTTCAATTCATTTGTCAAATGCTTATCAAATACACAGAAGCAGAGGAACTTTTCCTAAGGCCTAGTTGAGGGTGTCCAAATGCAATTCCATTAAAGATTGCTTCAGTCATCATTCTCCCAAGCCAGGTTCAAAAGGGCAAAGTCAGTTTCTTTTTAAAGAATTTTTTAATTATTGCATATGCCCTTTCAAGTCAGTGAAAAACAATCACCTTTCCCACTCATCGGGTAATTGTATTCAATATCTACAGAGGACACTAAGCTCCAGTAGTTCCAACTGATACATAGACAAGTTGTGCTGCTGTTGAATAATGTTCTTATTTTGGATGTGTCAAGGCCAAAATAACATGCTTAATTTAAACATATAGCAAGGCAACACTTTGTTTTCATTTTAAATGAGAGTTACTAAATTGAAGACCTTCTCTATAATAAAACTGTTAGAGCAAATTGACAGTCAATATTCCTAAACTTTAACTTGATTAATCCTGCTTTTACCAGTTGCACTATTGCTTTATGTATTATCCTTGCTTCTCCAATGAAGGAAAAGAGTGTTACCTTAAGTGAATTACAGTTTCACAATGAATGTTACAACATATTTGTTCTAATATTATATATTTAACACACATTATATATAATTGTATTTGTCTTGATTAAAAAGAGAATATAAGTATTTAATATCTTTAATTTTAAAAGGTATTAATGACATTATTGTATAATTGTTTATCACAAAATCTTTAATTTTAAAAGTAATTAATCATCCTAATTATCCTGTAGATTGATAACTAATCTTCATTTTTAATAACAAGAAAAATAACCTATATAGATGTAAATAAGGATCTATTTAATTCTTAATTGATCAGAATAACTTCAATATTTTAAACTTAAAAGCTCATGAATCTAATCCTATTCCTATTAGTTAATTAATATTGATTTGTAGTGACAGGGAGGGAATAAAACACAGCTGATCTCAAGATGCTATAGAATATGATATGATGATGATATCACTGTATTCATGAGAATTAATAATATATCATGTCTTGGGAATGAACTAGGTATCCTTTCAAAATAGGATATTATGAATGATACATGCCATTTTCTATTTCAACAATGTAATATTTATCCAAGATAATATATTACTATCTATTCAGAAAAACTACACATTACTGCACAGAGCCTATTGTATCAATATGAATATCTTCAACTTCAGAGCAATGATTCTGACAGCTTTGAAGAATAAATTCATATAATAGAATGTCAAAACCCAAACAAAGTCTAATCACCTTAGGTAAAATCTCTCTCACTGTGCATGGAAACTAGAAGCTTAATGCAGATTTCTTCTTAAAGTTATATTATGTTCAGGGTGATTTGTATATTTATATATTTTAGCATAATGGAACTAATGGAAAATTAACAGGGCCAATGTGTTAGATGACTAGTTACATTTATTCAATATTTGCCTTTAAGTCTGTGAAAAAGTAAGCTGTGTGCAGTAAGTTGATTTCCATGTCTTTTCAATATATTTGATTTAATAATTAATGTTTTCCATTGATATATGATCTTATTACTTAAATTTCCTAAAATAGTTTGAAACTATTAATAGGCATATTTTTATAAGCAAAAGAAAATGAGCAAATATTTGAATTAAATATCAGCATTCTCTGCTTCTTTTACCCTTGTTTTTGTCACATCACCTCTCATCTTTCTTGTTCAGTGAGACAATACAAGGTGTATTTAAAAATAAACAAACAAAATAGTTTATTTTACAAGCAATTCCTGCTTGGTAATTAAGATTTTCCAAGGAAACAAAGCATATTATAGATATATATTCATAAATATATTTTATATACTTATTCAAGACTAATATATATTTTATATGCATACACACATTGACAATTCATGATAGTTCAAGTTATTTGTATTTTGTTACATATTTATTCGTGTTTAATAAAGAGAGATATTTAGGTTAAGAAAGATGTGAGGTTAAATCAAAATAAAAGCAAGGTTTCAGGATACAAAGCTTCCAATAATCTATTTTTGAAATATGAACAAGGTCACTGTGGAGGGCAAGGTCAAGGAGTTCTGCCTAATTGTACTGGGGTAGAATTAAGCTGTGTAATACCTGTGTGGCAAATGGAAATGAAGAATCGACCTTGTGTGTACAGAGTACTATTCCTCTTAGATTAGCCAAGTCATGAATGTTAAGGAAAGGTTAGTGATTTTTTTTTTTAAATCATTCATTGCACTCTTTGCTTCTCTCTCTTTGGGAAGTCTGTCATACCAAGGGTGAGATTTAACAGTGAATGTGCAGCCCAGACATTAGCCAATTATTAGGTGATTGTACAATTGCAATCATTTCCATAAACCTTAGGCACCTTCTGTCTTTTTGCTTTAATTTTTATGTGTATGGCCTATTCTCCTAGTATATAGGGCTCTAAGAATCAATTGCATAGCGATGAGAAAACAAGAAAAGCTTCAACAGTATTTTTGCTGGGTCTGATGACAGCAGTTTCATAATGAATACCTTTGAGCACCTTTTTTCCACTTCATAGTGTGTTCAATTCAGAAACGTTTGGCCTTGTATGTTTTCTATGTTGTCAGCATTCTCATCATTTTGGGAGACAAATTGATAACTCCCTTAGAAATGACCAAATTGAGTGCCATCTGTTACAATGAAGGGCTACTTCAAGGACAACTTTTATTGAGTGTGAGTTGGAATTTTTCATTGTAGCAGCAAAATTGATCAGCATTTTTAGTGGGCTCATGGGGTAGTGTTTTTCTCTTTAAAATCATTATTTCCAATTTGTATAGGTTATCACCCCAAAAACTCTTCTGAATGACATGCAACAGAATTTTTGCTTTACGAATGACATCAGAAGAAATTGATGGTGAATCAAACTAGAAGAAAATATAACAGATATTCCTAGAAACCAAAGAACTAGTATTATATGTATCAAATACTGATTCAAAGGCATCTAAAGTAAAGCTCCGCATAAAATGGTTAATGATTTTTGATCAATTTTTTTTAAAATCCTCATTTTATTTTATTGACATTCATTCATATATTTGGCACACTCTGTGGGACTAACCCTAATAAATTATCATAAAATGCAAACAATTTTTAAGTAAGCAAATATTACAAAAAGATGTACACAAGTAAAACTAATCTAATACATCAGTTTGGAAGCAAATACTGTCCAGATATTTTGAAAACATTTTAAGTAAACGTTCTCTATCACAGAATTTCCTGCTACACATATGGCGATTCCTGAGTAAAACTCCATTGAGTATGGAAGATATATATATATATATATATATATATATATATATATATATATATATATATATTTGTTGAGGAAGTTGGTGGTTGTACCTCTATGATGGAGTATTAACCATGGGTTTTCTTTTAGCACTTGCAGTGTTTCTGCTCTAATTCCTAGGTCCTTGATCCATTTTGATTTGACTTTTATATGTGAGGAAAGATAGAAATCTAATTTCATTTTTCTGCATACAGATATTCAGTTTTCCCAGCACCATTTAAGAACAGTGTTTTTAAAATATGTCCACTTCCTTCTTCTGCAAGATTTATTTTCCAATATCTTACATTAATAGTTTTGAGGTGTGATGTTTAGAGTTGCTGTTGGAATTCAGTGCTTGACCCAGTCACAGGAACTATCCTGTGTGAACAACCTACAGGTAACATAAATACAAGTGTACCTAAATATAAAGGCACTCAGTGGGGTCATTAGTCATCTTTGATAATTCAACCCTATTTGTTAGGATAAGATCCATATAGTTATTCAGATATACTCACAAATTGTACAATTGGGTGAACTAACACCCCTTTTTAGGTCCTTTATTCATTTTCTCCAGCTAACAATTACTTCTTTTTTAGGGCAGTTCTATTTATATCCTTTACATTTACCATGTAAACTTTTTGTCCTTATTCCAAATATGTGAAAAAAGAAGGAATTTTTTAAGATTGAGAAAAAATATTTTCTTATTTCTAGAAAGGTGGAAAAACATGAAGAAAAAAAAAAGAAAAACATGAAGAAGAGGATGTTTTGTGTGTTTACAGGCAAATCCATTTTATTATTTATGCTTCCTTAAAGTAATCAGAACAAAAAGTGTAGGGTAAAATGCAAATGTTTTGAAGTAACCAGATTGGTAAACTTTTAGTTACTAAGTTAAGATTATGTGTAAGTAAGATGAGGGATGATCATTCTTTTTCCTTTTGGCCAAGTTAGCATTGAACTTCCAGGAGTTGGAAAGAGTGTTTAGGGAGGGTCAGCAAAACTGAGGGGATTGAAGGAATAAAATGATAATTACTAAAGGTTTGAAGGGTTGTGGAAAGAAAACAGAGGTGCTCAAAGATTCATCATTATCAAACAGAAACCTTCCTGCGGATCTACTGCTACAAATTCAGAGGTACATGACTATAGGAAGAAGGCAAGCCCACATTATTAATAAGCTTAAAAACAGATTTAAACTGATCTTCTTTAGGTTATCTGACTTCTTTTACATTTTATTCTCTCCCTTGTGTTCAATTTCTCTACGTTTTAATCAGGTAAATTTAAAATCTTCTGAACCCAGGTTAGAATTTAGCATAAAGAAGAAAGAAAAAGAATTCTCTGAGTAGGGTAAGCCAAATAATTCACCACAATTAAGATGATGAGGATTCCTGAAGGGCAGAGAGAAGTGAGGGCACAGAATTCATGCAGTTGACACAAGAAAAGCTGAGTAGCCAAAAGAGTTACTCAGAGGAAAGGTGCTGGAAATAAAAGGTCGGCAACGACTCCCTGAGGAATTGCACTCTGAAAATCCAAGGCTCAATACAAGCTTCTTTCATTAGTATAAGTGTTTCTGCACAAATAACTTGTCATTACAATTCTTTTTAATCTTAGAAATTGAAGGAGGAAAAGATCTGTTAGGTCATTGTGCTGTCACTCCAGTGTAAAATAGAAACAATATTTCTCACATATAAGATTGCATAAATTAATTTAGAAGTAGACTATTTAGAGTTATTTTTCTCTACAAAGAGCTTAACAACTACACAGCTAGTTTTTGGATTCCTTTCCCCCCCACACTTTTTTTTGTCATATTTGGGCATAAAGGTTGAGGCTAAGCCAGTGTTTGAGTGCTTTAGGACAAGACAATAGAAATGGTAAATGACTTCATGGTGTACAGATCTGTGGAGAAGAGATTGTTACATATTTACTTGGTGACTTTAACAACGATTCTTAATCCTTCTTTGCCAGAGTTGCAATTAAATATAGCAGTAGGATGCTATCTCAGATCATTCCTCTGGATTATAACGAACAAATACAGAGCATTAAAATATAAATTATTCTTGAAAATACTTCTTAATTTCATACTTTTCAAAGAATTCCAGATGGTGTAATTTATTTTCCTTCATATTCAGTGGAAAGCAATTGGTGTGGATGATAAGAGAATATGATTGATTGATAGGCATATTCAGATATGTCAACCCAAAATGCTTTGCTCATATGGTATCTTTTATTTGTTTCTTTACAGTCAGAGAAAAAAAGCAAAAGAGTTTTAAATCATTAACAACATACTATTCAGTTTCCAAACTGTATAAATAGTATAGGAGAGCAAAGATATGAATTTCCTGAAAGTTGTTTCTAGATTTGGACTGTAAAACAATGTGGCACTCATAAATAATTTTATCCTCAGCATTATTCTGTCTGTTGAAATTTAAGTTCTAAAATTGCTTTTCTTCTCTAATTTCAGAGAACATTTATTTCACTTACCTATTCATTTATCTGGCAGTGATAATATGTCTATAAAACATCACTTTTTGATCATGTACATTTGACAGACAGGTTTTTGTTTCTTTTCCCTGTTTCTCCAGGCTAACACTCCATCTAGTGATGTGCTCCTGCTGGTGATGTCAGTCATCACGCACTCCATCAAATGGTGGGGGGATCAAAGAAAGCAAGCAATGGCTTAAGTGATCAATCAATTCAATGTGCATGTTTTTAAGGCATGGAAAAATTCCAAACAACTGTAGCATTTGTAGTTTGAAGAGGATCATGCATTGCATGTGTATAAGCTTAGCTGGAATATGACCTGATGATTTATATACCATTTTTTTCATGGCAGCCTAATTAAACTACCACAGTATTGCGATTTCCTCTCCAGAGACTTAGTGATGGCCCATAATCTCTTCAAATGGCTCATTGCAGAGAATAAGAAGGCCCAAAGGTTTTGTTTGCAAATTCAGAAAATACTGCATGTTAAAAATAGTTTCTATTTAATGTAGATACAAACTGTTGTTGTTTGGATCTGGAACCCCCAAAAGCTCATTTGGTGAAGGCTTAGTCCTCATGCAGCAGTGGAAGAGATGGGGGTTTTTTGTAAATGATTGGATCATAAAGGCGCAGACTTAGTCAAGGGATCAGTCCATCCATAGCTGAATGCACTACTGGGAAGTGGTGAAAACTTGGGGTGCAAGGGGTGGAGCATGGTTGGAAGAAGTAGGTCACTGAATGTGTACCCTTGGGGTTGTCCCTGATCCCATTCTCCCTCCTTTCCTCTCTGTCTCCCTCTCTCTGCTGTCTGTCATGAATAGAACAACTTTCCTCTGCCCAGTGGGTTTTGCTTCACCTCAGCCCCAAAGCAATGGATTCAGTCAATCATGGATTAAAATCTGTGAAACCATCATCCCCAAAACATTTTCCTCCTTTAGGCAGTTTTTATAAGTATTTGCCACAGAGAGGCAAAGCAGACGAGCACTCAAACAAACCTCAAAAGCGTCACCATTCAATTAAATGTGAATCTAGGAAGCAAGACTACAGAGAAGAGCACACAAGAAAGTGCTGTTCACAACTCTCTGTGTTATTTGCTTACTTGTAAGATTAGTACAAAGACTGAAATTTGTATTTTATGGAATAATAGCAATTTCCAAGATGGGGAAGTAATCCTTCATAATTACAAATAAGTGTTTTTGAGCAAGGTCTCAAAGATAATAGTGAACTTAAGTGATCAACAAAAAGTTGCTTATCAAAGAACAAGTGTAAACTATGCTCAGCCTGGGATAGGCTGTTAGTAATTTGTTAGTCCTTTTATCCTCACAGAGATAGTGATCTTCACATTAAGTATGCTGGATATATTAGAATGCTTGCAATGTGCAAAATTGGTGTGCATACTTATTTTGTAATAGTCCTCAATTATATTGTTTTTTTGGGGGGAACTAATTTCAAATCCCACTCCCATCTTTCTCAGTCCTTCACCCAAAAGGATTTTATACATATTTAATATTTGTAGTAGGTTCTTTGAGTGGTGTCTTAGTCTGCAATCAGGTCTAGTTGTCTGGCTTTATCTTCCCCTCTTATGAATTAATATATATTACAGGTCTCAAAAAATAAAGAAAAGAAAAGAAAAGAAAAGTTTTTGATAGGAAAGCAGAACCTCTGTGCTTCCCATATAAATCTCTGGAATTTTCTGACTGTGGCTGTGGGACCTTTTGTTAAATAGAGCTTATGGAGCTAGGAGTACTGCTTTATTCAGTCTTCTATATAGCATGTCAATAAGTGAACTGGAACAGAGATTGCCAGATTTACTTAAGTTATCCCAAATTTGGCATAGAATATTCTATATTAAAAGTAGTTTTCTAAAATTCAAATTTAGTTGAACATTCTATATTTATCTGAAAAACTTAAGGGCAAATAAAAATTAAAAATAGAGGCTAATTCTTCCTGTGAAAATAAGGGTAGAATTTTTTCTTCTTAAAGAATTTACCTTCTGAGACTTGTAATTGTGAGGACTTTCTAATGTCTTTGAAATGTATATAAGCTCTTTTGAAAACCAGATCTTTAGTCAGCTGACCTTTTCTCACTTTTATAGCCAGGAATGTTTCTTCCTCAGGAACAGAGAATGTCTCTCTCATATAAACATCAAAGGAACAGTTTCACAATTTCTATGTGAGGGGAGGAAACTGACTGCTGTAGGTATCTTCATCCCAGTTGCAAAATTAACTCCTGTTATAAAGAGTCAATACATTTGTTTTTCCTCTGTATAAAATCAATTAGCTAATACAGAGAGATGGTACACTTCAATAATCAGGTGACTCTGATGAACTAAGAATTACAAATGCCATTATCAAATTCTTTTTTTTGAGGTTTACTAATTATTCATCTTGAAAATGTGTATGCAGCTATTTATGTTCCTTGGCTATATAAATGAGATTTCTTTCTGTCTTTATAATCTCTTAGTGGATGGCCTGTTATGCACATCACATTCTGGTTTAATGCTTTTTCAATAATTAAAACTGCTTTCTTTTTCTAGTACCTTTGTGAAGAGGTTTCCTGGGTTGGAAGAAGATTCTGGTTTTAATTATGTTTTCCCAACACAACCTTGCTTGGAACACTAATTTCATATTTCAGTTTTGATTTTAGACTTTGAAAGTAGTAGGTGTATAGGTGAGTTGACTCAAATTGGATGTTTATTGTAGTACAATATCACTAATTTTCTTGTACCTTCTAATTTATCATGATATTCATCATTTTGAATGAAGAATTGAATTTATGAATACAAAGTTTCTCCAGGGAGAGTTAATGATCAAATCAAAGGATGGCTGATGCCTTTGTTCTCAACTCATACAAACAGAATTAATTTGACCTGAAGACTGTTTTCTGGCAAAACCTAGCTTTCTTTATATATATATATAATGCTATCTATAAGGAAGCTAATGAAGACACAGTGCCCTCCATGTTCTTGGACCTGCCATAGTAGTAACTGAAAAAATCTGTTCAGATCATGCCATTTGCTTCTCCTTAGGTTGAGTTCATGTCTATCTTACAGAAAATAGATCAGAAAACTCTGCCAACATTTGGAAAATCTAAAAAATTGTAAATTGTGTAACATATCATTGGTTCAAAAGTATGTATTATTATTGTGGGTGTGTGTATGTACACAGGTTTGTATGTGTGTATCCACCTTAGAAATATACCATTAAAAATTGAGTATAATCCTCCTCCATCCTACTTTCCTCCCTCTTTACTGCTCTCTGTCCCCAGGAAAGCAATCTGGTATTACATAGTATTATTATTTTTTGCCTTTATTGATTTATCCTGTTGTATGCATCCCTGAAGTTATACTGCACAGATCTATCAATTTTAAACTTTGCATAAATGATTGATACGTGTACATTTTAAGTAGTTGCAAATGTCAAGGGAGATACCTGTCAGCAATTTACTTGAAACCAGATTTGCCAGATTTACCAAAATTGTCCTCATCATGTCATAAAATATTCTTATATTAAAATTTTATATATTTCCTAAAAAAATTTTTTTATTGTTCAATAGATTTTTATATGAAGATATGCTCAGTATCAGGCTTGTTATTCTTTAAAAAGTACAATTATCCCTTGTTTTATATGAAAATAATTTCAAGATGGGTTATGACTTAAATATAAAAGACCAATATTTAAAATTTTTATACATGTGGATTTTTTGCACCAGATGATGAAAGAATTTTCTGTTTGGTTATGATGATGGCCCACCACAATTTCTGAAAACACTAGTGTCATGAAGTCATGGCACATTGTTTTATTACTTGGGAGTGCTATATAGTTTCAAATTTTTTGAGTTTGTGAGTTGCACATGAGAAAACTGGTAGATAAAACCAGGAAAACAGTTAGGGTACATATAATGTGACTGTAACTTAGGTTTGTAACTAAAGAGAGACAATGAAACTCAAATGTATGCAACAAAATGATGATTGTGTAAACAAGTACAGTGGGTTTGCCCCCTGTGGTGAGTGCAATGCTGATCTGCACAACAGGGAGATAATAGTAAAGATAAGTTTACTACTTGCAGCAAGTTAGAAGCAAACTGGAGATAATTCTCAGGGCAGTGTCTCCCAAAACAAAAATACTAAGGGGCTATAACTTTGGGAAAACTTATGCATATTCCTATGGAAAGGTTGGTCATTACAGGTAGAGGCAACATATTCCTGAGCATGTTCATTTTTAGGCTATAAATCAAGTGTTCAAGAGAATGGTGGACAGAACACCTCTGGCAGAGAATTAAACATTATAATAAGCAAAGTTTATTTTAGATCATTAAAAAATAAAGGCACAATGATTTTGGCTGGTTCCTTATAAGCTCCCCAGGAGGATTTTATCTGAAACAAACAAAAACCACTTTGAAGGAGGCTTAATAGTCATCTTAAAGGGAAAGGATCTTCTTCCCTCCTCCCCTTCAGAACCTAGGTGATTGCTCATAAAAGTAACTGTCTTATGGCAAACAGTAGTGCAGAGGTTATATGAATTAGTAATTAGGAGGCATTTGCATTAGTATAGAGAAAATATAATGGGAGTCCTCTGAATGTATTTGCAAAAATCAAAAAAGAAACAAAGAAAGAAATAAGGAAAGAAAGACAGAAAACATAAACACATATATAAATAGAAAATTCATTCCAAAGGCTCAACCCCTCAGTAAAGACAATGCCCTGTGAAACCTCAAATGCAAATACTGTTTTAAACAAAAAAGGAAAATGTACATTTACTTCATGTAGCCAATGAAATTATCAACCAGTAAGTTGAATATACCAATTTGTGACTCATAGGTCATATACAATACAGATATAAATTTGGAAACAATCAAATGAAGACCATAAATATTAATAGCATTGCTTAGGAGACATGATCTCCAAATAGAAAATAACTAAGAGAAATAAAAATTGAGAGACCCCATCATTTGAAAATTAGGAGATTGTAGCCCCCAAAATAAAGCACTTAATACAGGTAGCTTATATAAATTGACAATGTAAACAAAAGAAGAAAAATAAAATACTTCTACTATCAATGATTAGAGGTTAAAGCCTCTGGGGATTAATATGTGAGCAATTTTGATCCTTCTACTCATTAATTGTTAACTCAACAAAATTCTGAGTGCCTACTAAATCCCAAGCATTCTTCTATCATAAGAAATCCAGCAGTGAAAAAAGGTGCATGGATTTATGTGTTGATATAGATGTCAAATAGACCATTGTAGTGAGGTGAAAATAAACCTCAGAATCTATATTAAATATATCAAGCAATGTTGCATAAGACTGTTATTTAATGTCATGAAAGAAACTAGCTACATTAAAAAAAATTAAAACAGTTAAAAAGAAAGAGGAGATTGGGAAGAGAGAAATGGAGCAATATATTATTATTATTTATTCAAAATATGTTTTTTATCTTCAATTTTTTTATTTGTAATAACTTTATTTTTTCAGGAAAACAAGGAGAATTGATGATTGGGCAGAAATTACAAAAAGATCACTGGGAAAGATACAGAAATTTTATATGATGATAGTACCATGGAATCATAAGAGGAGGAAGTCTTCCTAAAGTAGGATATTATTTTCTGCCTATTTATTAAAGAATAGGAATCTTAGAAAAGATCATCTCCCTTGTGTTTATGACTCTATAGCATTCTTGTGATAAGATCATTTGAAGTAAGATTATTTCAAAGCTTTCTACATCTAAAAATGATTTCTACCTAAACTGACTTTCATATTTTCTAGGCTACAATAATCTTTCCCTTGGGCTAAGTTTTGTTTTCTTTCTTTCTTTCTTTATTTTTTTTTTTGAAGGCACAATTCCTTTATTTTTACAGATAAAATTGTTAAATATCTCTCTTTAATTCCCTTATTACAATGTTATAGATGATGTGATAAGGTATGTGAATAATTATTAATTCAAATGTCTATTATTATAGCAACTGCAAATAACTATATTTTTAAATGAAGATAAATATAGTTTATCTGGCTATAAATTTTATTGTGTTACTCGGGTTTTATTACTGGAACAAAATACTGATTAAAAACAACTGAAAGAAAAGTTTACTTTGATAGTTTCAGAGGTTTAAGTGCATAGTTTCAGAGGTTTAGGTCCATGGTAAGCTGGTTTTATTGCTTTGGGCTTGAAGGTGATCATAACAACATGGTAAAAGGGCATGGTGTAGGAAATCATTCATCTATGGATTAGCACATTGATGAGGTCAGTGTTCTCATGATCCAATCATTTCTGAAGGACCTCACTTATGGGCATTGCAGCATGGGGTCTAAGTCTTCAAAACTTGAGCTTTTGGGGGATATTCCACATCCAAACCATCACATTCTGTCTCTGGTACCCAAAGACTGGTGTCCATTTTTTTTTAATGCAAAATATATTTATTTCATCTCTTAAGAGGCTGCAAAATCTCAACAGTTTCAGCATTGCTCAAAATTCCAAGCCCAAAATTTCTTCTCTGACTCAAGATAAATTCATAGTTGTGAGTCCCAGGGGAAAAAACAAAACAAAGAAACAACAACAAAAACAACCAAAAAAAAAAAAAAACTGTGTTTGTCAGTTTTGTTTGACTGGGATGCCTGAAAAGAACAACTTGGATGAGGAAAAGTTTATTTCGGACTCATGGTTTCAGAGATTCAGTCTGTGGCCACCAGAGTCCATTGGTCTGAGTCTAAGCTGAGGCAGCACAATATGGTACAAGGACATGTGGAGTAAAACAGGTCATATTATGGTAGGCAGGAAGAATTGAGCAAGGTTCAGGTGCCAGTGGCAAAATATGCAACCTTAAAGCACACCACCAGAGACCTACTTTCTCCAGCCACACCTTACCTGCCTATAGTTATCACCCAATACAGTAGTCCTTACCATTTAATTAATCCATTTAGTGGATTAATGCACTTATTAGGTTATAGCCCTCATAATCATTTCACCTCTAACCATTCCTGCATTTTCTCACACATGATCTTTCAGGGGACATCTTAGATATAAATCATATTTATTACACACATCCAAAGTATAGTGGTAGGAAGGACACAGAGTAAACATTCTTATTTCAAAAGTGAGGAAAGGGAGCATAGAGTAGAGGGATAGGACCACAGCAAGACCAAAACCTAGGGGAAAAATCATTATATCTTATGTCTCCATGTCCAGCATCCAGGGCACCTAGTGGTATGATATGATCCCCAATGGACTTGGGCATCCTGCATTTATGTCCTTGCTGACTACAGTGTATGTCCCCTAGTTTTTTTAATATTTATTTTTTAGTTGTAGTTGGACACAATACCCTTATTTTATTTATTTATTTTTATATTGTGCTGCTGAGGATCGAACCCAAGGCCTCCCATGTGCTAGGTGAGCACTCTACTGCTGAGCCACAACCCCAGCCCTGTCCCCTCATTTTTGTCTGACTGTGTTCATTGTCTACACCTTTCCTTGGCAGATGTTCCACATTCCTTTAATCTCTGTCTTCCTGAGTTCTTCATTTCAGCTTCAGAACTCACTCTCAAGGCTTCATTTCAAGGACTGCCCAAGAAACACCGGTACTCCTTTCCTGGCCTCTCTGAGCTTTCTTTGAATTATATGTGGAAGTCTTTATGACCCCAATCATTCTTCACATCTGCAAAACCTGAACCATGTGCAATACCACCAAGGTCTGCCTCAACAGTTGCTTAACATTCTTGGACCATGACATCAGCAGCCTCTGTGTGCCTTGGCAGTGGGACACAGGAAATAAAATCCCCTGGAAACAGCTTCCTAGGTAGCCCTATGGTAGGAGGGACTCCTAGAGCTCCTTTCTCAAACCAGTTTTACAAATGAGTTATTACACCTTTGCACAATTGAACCTCCAGGAATTTTCTTCCATTGTGCTGGTACAACATTTTGCTTTGTTTTTAGTGGCATTAATCTTTTGTGTAACCAACTCCTTTCTTGGCCCCAACTTTAAAAGTGATCCTTTTTTGGCCAAACTGCAGTTTTAAATTTTTTTCTTGTTTAGGTTTTTATTTTTTCCCCTCCCATTTTCTTAGTAAACTTGGCTAAAATCAGCCAGCACAATCTATGCCATAACCTGAATCCTATGCTGTCTAAAAATTTCATCCACAAGATTAATTAGTACATCACCTCTAAATTCAACCTCACAGTCTTAAGGCATAGACAAGTTCTTTACCAAAATGTAACATGAATGGCCTCAACTCCAATTCCCAATAGAATCCCCATTCCCATCTGAAACCTCATGAGAATTTCACCTTATAAGTATTGTTCTGATTTCTCTAATGAAGCATAAATAATAAAATGATTCTGACTATGAACAAACAAAAAATCCTCATTATCATGATAAGTGTTTTTACTGTCTACATTCCTATCAGCATTCTAATCTTTCAAGCTCCCAACAGAATTGGGGATTAAGTTGCCCTTATAATATTCTAAGACTTCTTTGTCCTGCATTTCCAAATCTTTCCAAACTCTTCCTGCAGTACAATCCCAAATGCTTCTGAAACTTACATGATCAAGATATTATCACAGCAACTACCCGACTCATTGGTACCAATATTTGTCTTAGCTTTACATCACTGAGAAAAAAAATCTGAGAAAAATATCTTAGAGGAAAAATGAATTTTGGCTTATGATTTCAAGAGTATTTACTCTTGGTCATGTGACTTCATTGCTTTGGGTTCAAGGTGAAGCAGAATATCATGTGGTGGAAGAAAGTTACTTACCTGATGGCATCCAGGAAGCAGAGTAGGTAAAGTGCTGGGGAGAGTAATATGTCCCCAAAGTCCCACTCCTAAGCTCCCACACTCTCCCAATAATTGCCTTCCTCTTGCTGTGTCCTCCACCTCCTAGGAATCCACTCAGCTGTGAAGCCCTCAATAAAGTAATCCACTCATGGGATCAGAGTCATGATCCAATCAGTCCCTAAGAGCCCCACTTCTGACCATTACTGCATTATACATTAGCCTTTGGAAGACATTCCATAACCAAACCAGAACAGCAATCTTGAAATTTTTGAATGTTATATCAAAACCAGGGTATTTATTGAGAATTTACCATAGTCTAGATGCCAATATAAAACATTTACATGTGTAGAATTTCATTCTAAAATATGTGTTAAGTAGTATTTTCATATATATTTCAAAAATACAGTACACAAAGCTTATCTTACTTGCCAAAAAATTTATCCAGTTTCACTGGCCTCACAATTAAGTGCTCCATAAACTGCCTGCCAGATGAAAACTTCCCTCTGGGCTAGTCGCTCCTTACCAATGGATACTCAAGAACAGTGTTTTACCAACTTTAATGTATACATACATTACCTTTGGACATCATTAAAATCCTGATTCTCACTTAATTGATGTGTAATAAATACTAAACTTTTCAAATCTCCAGCTGTTGCTGCTGTTGCTGGTCTACCTCTCATCTTTATGAATAATCAATATTCCTCTAAAAATAAAGAATTACTGAAAGTAATTTTAATATTTTCTACATGCATGGGAACATTAACTTATCATATACAATGCAACTTAGAGGAGCACATTTGAAAGAGACTGCTTGACTAATTCTGCATTACAGATTATAATGCACAGAAATGGAATGGCAAACTGAGGAGAAAAATGGATGAAGACAGATTTTGATAGCCTTATGTCAATATTGTTTTTCAATGAGGGGTGTATCAATATTGTCTACCTATGGACATGTCCCAGGTAAACTAAAATTTAGCTGTGTCTCCTGCCTAGGAGAATAGAAAAAATATTTTATACTTAGTTTTCTAAATAGCATATAAATATGTAAGTTAAATAATATGTAACATTAATTTATAATTTATAGAAATCATGTGCAAACAATTGCTTTAAAGGAGTTGAATATATACTCAATATAGTCCTCTTAATCATAAGTTAAAAGCATCATTTGAAAAATGGCAATAGACAGAAAATTACTGAGTGATTTTTCAATGCTGTGCTTGACATAAATTTATATTTACTGGAATATTATACAACTTTTTATTACCATAGTTTATCTCAAACATTTTGATCTGGTAGTGGCCAAGGGTTAAATTTGTAATCCTATTAAACATTAACTAGTTTTTACCCAACTCAGGAATCTTACTCTTCTATAAATAATTTGATATCTCAAATACCATTTGGAGGACATACAGTAATCAACCCATTACTTCATTAATTCACAAATTAAATGAAACCACTGATACATGTTCATTTGTTATTAATAGGAGAGTCATGTTATTTTTCTAAAAGGTTTTGAAACTTTTGCTTTAATAGTTATGGACATTAAAAATGTGCATAAAAATGTACCAGTAGACTTACCTAGAGGACTTTAGGAAACTGCATGATTAATGACTGCACTGTCAAGAACTATAAACGGTGTGCGATTTTACTGCAAAAAGTAACGTGTTAGCTGACCACGTTTTCATTGATTCCAGAAGAAGATATGAGATTACTGGGTCAGATCAAAGGACTTTCTTATAGTTCAGCAGGCAGCATAAATATCACATTTGCATGGATTTCCCTTGCATCCTCCAAGTCCATGGAACAATGAAGAGCCAGGTTCAGCTGAATTCTTTATATACATAGAATATGTGTCAGGAGGAACTACAATTTTTGATAACTCTAATCTTTAACATGGCTCCTACAAAAGTTGTCCAAATTTTACCTGTAAGAGAAGCATCACCTTCATTATATTCCACAACAAACAAGTTTATTCCCTGACCTGAAGTGAGGGAAACCCATCTTTCAAGGCCAACATGCTGAACTGTTAGTTCATGGAAAAGCTGTCACCTCTGTGGAACAACATTGAGGTGCTCATGAAGAAATGTCTTCTAGCATGTGGACTTTTTAGCCTAGGCAAATTTTAATCTTAAGAAGTAATAGAACTTGAATTCTTCCTCCCTGTCTACCCACCAGATCCCTGCATCTGCTTTGGAAATTTGATTTTCTTTTGTATTCATATACCATAAAACACTTATTCCTCAGTGATGGAAACAATGATGGGGGTTTGATTTTGAGAACTGTAGAAATTCTTAACTTCTTAACTAGTTTTTAAACTCCATAAGACAAATGTTTGAAAAAATGAGGGGAGAAATGGCAGAAATCTGATTTGCTAGTTTTTGTTTTATTATGTTTTTGTCCACTTATAAATGTGATTAATAATTTCATGTCCACTGATAAAGAAAACAAGCTCTGAGATACTTAATGGACAATTATTGTGTTTCTAATTGCTTTTCACCTGTGGATAGTTTTGTGGAACCAAATATATGAACCTCTGTGTGTCTGGGAGTCTGCATGTCTGTACTTGAAGAAAGACTTCCCCTTTTGAGTGCCTGAAATGTTTACCAACCTGTGGAGGATATTCACAAATTAAATTGTAGCATCTTCTAAGTAAAAGACACTCTGTTTTTATTGATATACAGAGATGAAGAAAAGCTTAAATATTGCCTATTTTTTTCTCAAAATAAAGAAGCTAAACCTTAAATCTTTAAAGTATAGGATTTTAAGAAAAATAATTTTTTTTTTCAGAAAGTACTACCCTGGAAACATTTTCAGAATGTACATTCATTATAGTTAAGGCAAAAATCTTCTTGTGGTTATCACAGTGGAGTACAAAAGAGGTCTACATTTTTATGTCTATTTTTACAAATTAGTATTTGTTTTAAATCAAGATACTTTTATAGTCTGAAATTTATGAACTTATACTGGCTATATGATCAAGTAAACTAACATAAGTCATATGTAATATCTAAGATATTGACAGATGATTTTCTTAATTAATTAGAATAGTAATTACAATAAAAGTTTATATGGATTTAGGTTGTTCTTGACAGTTGAAATAATTTCCAGATCCTTAGACAACTTAAAACCTTCAGATTCTTAAATTGAGTTAATTTATTAGTAATGTTGGATATCTGGATACATTCTTAATAAGATTAAGCAATAGGGTGATGATTTAGAAGCATAAATTTATTTTCTCTTAGTTCTTCTTTTAATATATCCTTTAGAGAAGTTTTATTTTTGAGTCATGGTAATGAGCATGTGTATCTATACCACTTTATGAAAGTATAAAAGACGTCTGTGGCTACAGAAAATTGTGTTAAGTGTATTTTTAGGCATTGATAACCTGCTAAAGGACTTGGTTGTGACACAGCTTGTAGTTTTTTCCCTCCCACTTTTCTCTATTTAGTGAAAGTGAGTGACTTTGATTAAAAGTTATTCACACAAATGCTGTAGAGTATTCTCAGAGCAATAGTGACAGAGAAATAGAACCACATATACAAGATAATGAAGAAAATGTTCAGTTTTCAAAGGTTGAGTATGTAATTTTTCTAAAGTACAGATTTATGTCTTCATAATATATGATTACAATAAAAGATAAAAGCTGAAGAAGTGCAGCAGATTATGAAAGGTATGAGAAGAGTGGATATTATTTTCCTCAATTATAAAACGTATATCACTTGTCTATGCCTGCTGTAATAGATTTCTGGAAACTTTGTGACTTAAAACACTACAACTTTATTGTCTTATAATTCTGGAAATCTAAAGTCCAAACTGTGTCTCAAATGGTTAAAGTAAAGGTGTCAACTGGGTAGCATGCCTTCTGGGGACTCTAGGAATAAAAATCCATTAACTAAATTTCTATTTCCCAGTTCTTTAGGCTAACCTTATAGAAGGTAAACATTCCTTATAGAAGGTAAACACTACTTCCAAATTCTCATCTGGGACCCTGGTACTCTGGTACTCCGACCCTCTTTTTCTTATAAAGAGCCATGAACATTGCATTGGGTCAAATTGCATAATCCTAGATAACATCTCCACCTTAAACTCCTTAACATCATTAAGTCTGTAGAATCCTTATTAACATGTGAAAAAACATTCAGAGCTTCAGGAATTAGGCTGTGGATATCATTTGGAGGTGGAAGGTGAAATTGTCTGTGATGAAACCTGAATCTGAAAGTAAAATGTACAATGCATTAAAATTGTATCAATTTCAAATTCCATCGAGTTTACTAAGTTATATTAGCTCTTTTTGGATACATAAGAATTTACCAAGAATTTACTATTCAAAAACAATACGTATTTTTATCTCATATTCCATGAGATAAAAATACCATGGAATATATCCACTTTTCTCATACCATTATGAGTGTTGGACAAAAAAATAATACAATAAATGAGTGTTTTGCTTCAGAGTTTTTAAAAGGACTTCAACCAAAATGTTGAGAAGGGCAGGAATCTCCTCTGAAGGCTCAGATAGGGAAGGATACACTTTCAATCTCATATAGTTGTTGGTGTGAGGGCAGTCCATTGAGGGCTGTTTGGTTGTGGATCTAAGTTCCCAGCTGGCTGTTGATAAGCAGCTGCTTTCCGTCGCTTCCAAGATGAGCCAATCATGTCTCTTGCATCAACAGTAAACTGAAAAGAGAAGAGACAGTCTTCTACTGAAGGAAGATGTTCTCTTCTAATAGAAGTGATGGCTTCTCAAAGTGCTGGATCCTTCTTAGAAGCGAGCTTTTAGAGGGAGGTCTGTACATAGGTTATGAGTGAGAGGAGGCAGGTATTGTCAGGAGTAATGTTAAATCCTGCCTGCAAACTAATGTATTTTTCAACTTTTAATCTCAGAAATACTCTTTTTGATTTCTACAAGTGCAATTTGGGTATTTGAATGTATTTCATGTCTTTCTTAATGTAGTCATAAGTTCCACTAATTTATTAAATGAATGAAGCATACTTATAATAGCAGACTCATTGCCCTTGTCTATTAATTCTATCATAAGGATCATTTCTTTTGACAGAGCTTTTTCTTCATCATGAGTCACATTCTCCCACTTCCTTTTACACCTGTACATTATAGATGCTAGAGCTTCTGAATGTTCTATTGTTGTTTCTCATTTGCTGTTGTTGTTATATACCTTTAAATGATTTGAGCCTTTGATCTGAGATGCAGTCATGTTTCTTGAAAACAGATCCATACTTGAAAGTATAGTGCTTGAGATTTTCAAAGAAGGACCAAGGTAGGTAGTTTATCAAGAGCAGAAAATAAACTATGAATAATTTGTTCCTCATGCTGAGTTCTCTTTGCAAAACACTGTGTATTATGTGGTTTTCTGATTTAGATGTTGATAAAATGACTTTCCCAGACATGTGGGAGCTCTAGAAATAGTTTTCCTTGAAACTTTCTATGCTTTACCTTGTCTGCACATTCATACACTGGGGGTGAATGAAGGCATTCTCTACACGTCTTCAGAGCTCTCCCTGTACAACACTCTCCTTATCATTACTGTGTCTTATGAAATCGACTGGCTTCCACTCTTTGCACCGCACTAGGCTGAACATGCATTATCCTCTGGAGCCATGTCCTAAAAATTCACTCTTGGTAGGCAGTAACTGGGAGCAGTCATAGGGCTTAACTTATTTAATGTTTTTCTTTTCTCAAGATCAATACATTTAACTCTCACTTCACATGCTAAAATTATTTTTCAAAAATTTTGAATGGATTTTACAATAGTGTTTTCATTAACTGTTTCATTTTAAGTGGTTATAGGAAGAAACCTCTTCACACAACCTCTAACAATTTGTTAGAACATTTTTTTCTAACTCGAAATAAATCATTCTAAATTAATACCTAATTCTCACTATCTTCTCAAAAATAAAATGTGAATAATTTTGATGAGTCAGTTCTTTACATGGACGCAGTATAACTCTGTCTTCCATTTTACCAGGATATAATTGAATAAATCAATAGTCAGCCAAAGGCATATTTGAAGTGCTAATTTTGAACATAATCTCACTTAATCAGGTATAGCAATCCCCTATTAAGGACTAGGGATCAAGTTAATTTTTGGAGACAAATTCTATAATATCCTCCCAAGAAAACTGATTTGTTACCTGAATTACAAAGTCTTATTACAGTTGGTAAGAAATTCAACTATCTAGTAAGCAAAGGACCTTGAAAAATCTGGATGTCTCAATTCAAGAGAATTCACTCAAATATATAGCAGCTGAAATCTGATGGAGAAGGTAGTATTTGCTTAGTTCCCTACCTTCAGAAGGAAAGAGTAGCCACCGAGCTTTGAGCAGTCAATCCATGATTCTTTTAGAAACTTTATACACAGAGAATAATTATTTGATATTATTAGTCATCAAAACTGAAGACTCACAACAACAAACTCAAAAAAGGTATTTTGGGACAAGTAACTTTCTTGCTTTAACAATACAAATAATCAAGCCAAATCTACTAAGGCCATTTTGTGTGTGTGTGTGTGTGTGTGTGTGTGTGTGTGTGTGTGTGTGTGTTTGAGAAGAATCTTTGGAGATTGTGATCAGAGAGGTGAAACATCCTGAACAAAAATATCTACAACTTGGATATAGGTAGACGAGGTTTATTTCTACAAATGTAGTCACAAATGTTTAAACTGCTCATAACACGTTACTGCTAACATCATTAAATAATTTGTCAACAACTTTGACCAATGTTTCTTTTATATTTGCCTGAGAGTCACACTTTTTTAACCTTTTGAAAATTATACTTTAACAAATTATATCAGAAAACTTCTATTATTTATCCTCATTTTAAAGATGAAAATACTGATGCATTGTTAAGATTTGTGACTCACTAAAGGTCCTGTATTTCTGATTAGATGGAACAGTTTGAATACAGAATCTAGTTCTACAGGACATGCTTATTATTCTGCAATCTATGTGAATAACCTGTCATTTCAGAACATAGAATGCAGTTCATAATACCATCTTAATGAAAAAGTTGCTATCAGAAATGGCATGTTTGCAAAATTCTCCCCCTCCAAATGATTATAATGTGCTAGAGATCCTTAAGAGAGTTTTTGAGTGTGAATGCTAATGTGATTCTGAAAGTTTTTTGCAAGAAAAATTATAAAAGCACTGATCTCACTTGATGAGAGTCTGGTGCTTAACTTTTCACAGTACTGTTTACATATTTTTGACTGTAAAAATATCTTCAAATAAAAAATTGTCTATTTTTAAAAAGTTAATAAAAGTTACCCATTGGGTTGGTCTCATGTTTTCCTGCTACAACCAACAGGATTTGAGTATTTTGGCTACCTTGAATTGATATGAATTTTATTGACAATTAATACTAATTATATCGAACATGAAAAAAATGTCACACTGGCAGGAGTTTGAATAAAGAATCATAATGTGAACTATAAAATAATTAAAAGAATCACTTACTTTATATATATTTTGCAGTAAAATTATCATGTTTATCCCATAAATATATAAACATGTTATATTTAAATCAGATACTATAAATTTTATCAAAGAACAACTTTGTATTACTAAGTAATTAGTAATACATTCCCTTTAACAAAGCAATATTTATTTAGCTACTTCTGTTATATTTTCCATTGTATTTAAAACTAAGCCTGGTAACAAAAGTTATATAAAATTCAAATACATTTGACTTTTTTGTTCTCCTCTATTTACTATACCATGGATAAACCTACAATTATGAGTTGTCAGATTTGCATTCTTTATTAAATCAAATTGAATTCTCTTTTAGAAAATTGATAAGAGTTTTGAAACTCTGACAGTGCCTATACAACTCTCATTGCAAAAAACAGTGAATGCATATTACATTGATTTGCTGAATGTACTCTGAAGTAACAGCAACTGCTGAATGGTCTCTGCAGTATATTTTCTTACTTGAAGTGAATGGGATAGAGACTGTTCTTGTACTACATCACAAGAATTAGTTTCTTGGGATTAGCATAATGCAATTCTCTGAATCCTCTTTTCCACTTTACTGTTTCTATGTGCCTGTTTGTTTATAAGAAAGCACTATCATTCACTCCAATTCATTAAAGAAGTGCCTAAGCAGCATAGTTCTGTATAATTTTGAGCATCCTTTTAAAAATTGTGCATGAGAAAACTGGATCTCTGCAATTTTTTATTCAGCTTTAACACTTTCCATTGAGACATATACTAGATTTACTTCAGAGCTGATTATGCCAAAATATGATCAAACGGCCATAAAAGTGTATAAAAGCAGCTACACTTTTCATTAAATAGGTTCATTTTGATATGAATATTGTTTGTTATGGGCTAACAGGGAAGATGTTTTGCTATTTCTATTATGGAAAAATTATATCCAACTGCTATCTAGCATTTCATTGCAAAATGTAGCTCAAACTGGGAATTTAAGTTGCCAACTAGAATGCAAACTATGCCTAGGTATTTTAATTAATTGTAGACAATAAGGGGCCAAAGTGCAATGCATTGTTTTGCATATTCAGAAGCCTACTCTGCATTGATCAATAATCTGGACCATCATTTGCTCTTTTACACAGAGGTTATCTTTGAAAATGAATTGGCCATTTAATCAGTTTTATTTTCCTTTTAAATTTTTTTTTTACATCTAAACTAATCTTGCATATATTTAAGTCAGATCTTAAAACATTGCAAGTATTTATATATTCTATGTCTGAAGTTGCACATATTTTCAGATAAAAGGCTGTTTAAATTCACTTTCTATATGTCAGCAGATTCATCATGGCTACTTCAAAAATCATGAAGAATTTAAAAAAGTCTTTGAACAAGGTTAAATTAGGTTATTAATGTTACTTGCTAGCATTTTAGTCCAATATTTTTCTGTTGATTGTTAACCTAGGGCCTACTACAAACCCAGATTTAAAGTTAGCAAGAAAGTAGCTCATCTATGTCATGTATATGTGTCTTTGTGTGTGCTAGAATCATTCCCTCAGAAACATTTATCACATACATCATATGAAAAAGACCAGGTCCTTATCATCAATAAATGTAAAATCTAGAATGCAAACATTTATGAATATGAGATATGTGATCTAAAAACATACTAAAATACAAAGAACATAACTACAAAACAAGGTTATATTATGCTTGTTATACATCTGTCCATTCAAAAACTCATTAGCATGTATTCTCAAAGAAGCATTGTTCTAAGCACAAGGGTTAGAAAGATAAATGATGATGAAAACATAGAGGAGGTATTTTATTCTGGATTGAATACATTTCGAGAGAGAGTAGAGGCCAAATTGCATTTTAGTTATTTACTGAAAATATAGTAGGATTTTTCTAGAAAATAAAATGGTTAGAGCAAAATTATCTCAGGGAAATGGAGAGACATAAACAAAGATAAAGAGGCAGAAAAGGATTTTTGTAGATTGAGGGCATAATAATAAGTAAAAGTGTTGTAAAATAATGGTGTGGAATTTGCAGGCAGAGTCATTATTGGAAGAACAAGATTTTAAAAGTATCACTAAAAAGTCAAGAGATTTTTGAGTCCTTTCTTCTGACTTATTAACCCATCATTTATACATGAAGTTTGAGGGAAAAAGGAAAGTCAGATTTAGCTAAGGAGAAAGCAGAGAAGGTTTACTCTAATAAATGGGTTGGTGAACATCTAGGCATTGACCACAGATTAGAAGTAGAAGAAAACAAGAAGTAAAAAGCCTGGGTATTGGTAAGAAATATAATCAGATTTTTTTATAAGAAAGGGGGATCAATGATTCAAGGAAATAAAAAACAGATATTGAAAAGTATTCAACAATATCAATAAAGACAAATAATGAGATATTTTTATGCTCAGCATTATCAGTAAATACAAATTAAATAATAAAATATTACTTGTCATTAGTTTTAAACATTTGAGAAAATTTGAATTTACATAGGATCTACTAAAATATGGAGAAATAATATAGTTTACTGCTATTTTTTGGAAGGCAGCTCAGAAAAATTTTTGACCATAAAAAATGTTCATGTCCTTTATGTCAGTTAATAATCATATAATATATATATATAAATCAAAATAAGATAGAGCCAAATATCATGCACTGTGATTTTGATTCAGTATTATTTAATTTATTAGAAAATTCAAGAGAAAAAATTAAATATTCTATGTGTCATGATAATAATTACTTACACATTAACTACAATAGGGACTATTATGCATATCAAATGGGTTATTGTATTAAATTTTTAATAATAATTTTATCATTTATATGTTAAAACAGGAAATACAAAAGAGCAAGATACAAAATTTAAGGACAGCATCATCTAAAATATATAAGTATGCATATGATCCAGACACATTACCAATATCTATTCATCAGTAATATGATCACAACCAATTTTCACTTTTTTTCTGTTTTGATACAACTTCTTAACTTTCTTTTTAAAATATACATGATTTCTAAAATATCAGACTATAATTTTTTGAAGTAAATACACAAAGAATATCAGCATGGTAGTTGAGCTTAATTTGAGTAACAAGCAAAGTGGGATACTGGAAAGTAAACAAGAAGGACTCAAAGGAAATAATCTTAGGATTTTTGATGAAACTTCGCCATGAGTACCATATCATACTACCTCCCTAAATCTCTTGGTTCTTGGTGTATGGACTAATAACATCTAACTTGTTCTTAAGTGTGTATGAAAGCTGAGTTCATATTGAAGTTTGGCCTCTGTGTTGTCCACTATAAGGGAAATTTTGAATGAACATATCACATAGTATAAACTATAATATAAAACAATTTTGGTAATGTTGAATTTAATAGATACTGTGTGATGCTGGAAAGTAATTTCCCTCCTTCTATTTTCTCTTTCTCATTCTTGTAACAATCCTTTCAATTAAAGTCTCTCTTTACTGAATCTGGATTTGTTTTCTGCTTGAAAACATGTTCACAAAGGAATTGTGACTCAAGAAGATAATTACAAATTCTATTTCTTTTTTTCAGCTATGTAATTCCAGCATGTATTTGCCCAAAACATTAATTTTCCCTTAGATATGCTTTACTTAAAGCATTTTTTGGTGTCAGTTAAGACAATAACTGATGAATCATTGCATTATCTCCAAACATATTCTAAAACAAACAATTTTTGAAATTAAATAGAAAAATTAAAAATATATATATTTTGGGAGGTAACGGGGATTAATCTCAAGGGCACTTGATCACTTGAGCCACATTCCCCAGCCCTATTTGGCATTTTATTTAGAGGCAGGGTCTAACTGAGTTGCTTAGCACCTCATTTTTGCTGAGGTTGGCTTTGAACTCACTTAATCCTTCTATCTCAGATTCCCAAGCCACTGGGATTACAGGCGTGAGCCACTGTGCCCTGCTGACAGGAAGGGGTCTCATCAATCAACAAATTGATTCACCACTTAAATTTTTTTTCAAAGAATCAAAATACATGTTAATATTTTATTAAACTTTTAAACTGACATACAACAATTTTACATAATAATAGAGTGCCATGTAATGTTTTCATAGAGTTATATCTTCTGTAATGATTAAATCAGTGTTTAACAAGAATCCTCTCTATCATCTATCATTTATTTCTATGGTAAACAATATTGTTTTTTTCTAACTTTTTGAAATCTACAGTATATAAATAGTCATCTGTAGTCAACACTAATGGGAAATACCATGTGTGCTTTTTTACTCCACTTTAATTACACATTTTAATTACACATTTTTCCCTTAGCCATACTCTCCTAAGTGTTTGGTAATCACCATTCAACTCTCAGCTTCTATGAGATCAACTTTTTTAGATTCCACATATGAGTGAGATCATGCAGTGAATGCATTTCAGTCTAACTTTTCACTTAACATAATGTTCTCTAGTTCCCCACATATTATTGAAAAATCACAGGATTTCATTCATTTTATGGTTGAATAATGGGATACATGGTGTATATGCAACCACATTTTCTTTATTATTTATCAGTTTATTGATTCCATTTCTTTACTATTGTGAATAGTGCTGCAATGAACATGGAAGTGCAAAAGTCTTTTCAACCTGTTAATTTCATTTCTTTTGGATAGATAGCCAGTAGTTAAATTGTTAGATCATATGGTAGTTCTATTTTTAATTTTTTGAGGAACCTGCATACTCTTTTCCATATGGTTCTCCTTATTTACATTCTCACCAATAATGTTCAAGGTTTTCCACTTCTGTACTTCATAGCTAGCATTTGACTATTTTTGTCATTTTGAAAACAGCCATTTTTGCTAGAGTGAGGTGATAATGCATTATGGTTTTCCTGTATATTTTCCTGATAATTAGTGACACCGAGCATTTTTTCTTATATCTGTTAGCCATTTATAAGTCTTCTTTTGAAAAATATCTATTAAATTGCATTGCTTTTTTAATTGGTTTGTTTGTTTGTTTGCTATTGAACTTTTCAGGTTCCTCATATATTCTGGATATTACTCCATTTCAGGTGTATAGTTTGCACATAGTATTTATTCTACATCAATAGTTCTTTGATTTCCTTGTTTAATTTATTTAAAGATATTTAAATTATTTTGTAGCTACTGTTAATGTAATTCTTTTGGGATTTATTTCTAATCCATCTCATTGGTTTATAAACATGATTGACTTTTGTAGGCAGATTTTGTATCCTCCAACTTTACTATATTCATTCGTCAGCTTTAATAGAATTTTACTTGAATCTTTAAGTTTTTTGAAATATAGAATCATAGTATTTACCAATTGGTATAGGTCTGTTTTTAATACTGTGAATATGCAAGGCAAGAAGGAAAATTTTAAATTACATGAACAAAATTTTTGAGGTATATTTTTTATTTCTTATAATATTTCTGAAATATTATAAGCAATTTAGTAGTTTGTCATGTTCATTGGTTTGAGAAGCAATTAGTATAAGGGAAAAATTTTAAAGGAATTATAAATGACTCCTGTCTATAGGAAGCCAATATAAAAGTGAGATAAAGAAACATTCTAAGTCTCTTATTTTAATGAAAAAAGAAGCAAGTATAGTACAAGAACCCTTCAAAGATTTAAGGATCTTTTAGGACAAAGGATAAAGGACAAAACTAAATATCTGATCTAAATAACTAGCTATTGTCTCTGTTTCTGTACAATGGGGATAATAAAATAATTAAAGTGTGCTATGAAGTATCTAATTTAGTATGGCCCTAGAAGGTTATATGATCAAGTATACTACAAGAATGGTAAGATAAAGTGCAATAAAGACACAGTAGAAAAGCAATTAATTTTAAGAAAGCTTAAATGAGGGATTTTATTAGATATAAAATTTGAAGTTTCAGATAAATATAAAACCAACAGATGGGAAAACAGAGAAAAAGAATCATAAATGATGTTATAAAATCTTTTGTGAGACTCAAAATATATTCAGATCCTCGGATACTTGGATATGGTACAGGGAATTGGAGGTTATGGTAAGGTGGGCTCAGAAAGGACACAAAATGTCTTATCACATATAGGCTTTACTGTATATTACAGAAGGAATTCACTTCATGTTTTAATGCAAATGCTATGCTTTAGAAATACAACTTTGGTAGAATAGATATGTAGGAGAGGAGAAAGTCTGACACCAGATACACCAGTTAGGGGGTATATTGCAATTACTTGCCTGCTCAAGAGACAGTTAAAAGCTAGGATAAGTCAATACAAATGAAAATTAAGAAGAGTTCAGTCAGTATTTGGAGAGTCAATACAAGTATAAAATGTTTTCTATATATAGGTGAAAAGGGTTTAGCCATTTGTTTTGAGATGCCTTTGAGACATCCAGATGGAAATATCTTATTTGTGCTTTGAGGTAAGTGAAAACTGGACCTGCTGACTGCTAAGCTGTTAGGGGAGAACTGAAAATTAAAAAATAAACCACAACCTGTGCAAGATACATCACCTTTCAAAACAGATAAAGTAAACCAAACCAAAACTATAATATTCCTCACAAAATATCTAAATTGAATTAAAAAAAATAGCAGTGCATTCAGAACCTTATGCTTCAAGATGATTATAAACTGCTTTAAAATTTACTCTGCACAAAATTGTGTATTCTGATGTAGTGAATATAAAAAGGGACAATGGTCCAGTCTGAAATGATAAAAAAGCTAACTCACAACCTCTGCAGCAACCAGAGCAAGAAAACAAGCACAACTACTGCAGCAATGAGCTCTAAGGGGTCAGGATCTAGTTAGTGACCACCAACTTCCCTAACTGCCATTCCTACTTCCTACTCAGGTCCAAACAGAGCAACACAAATATGTTCCCCAAACCATCAGATATTATCCCACTTCTAGTCTCTCAACTCATGTTTCCAACAACCAATCGGAGAAGCTTCAACTTTCTTCTCTCTGTCTGCACTGAGGTGTTTCACAACTCAAATGACTGGGGCTGACTCCCTTGACAGAACAAAATGCAAATAAATAACCTTTATTTGCTCTCACCGTGTTTTTCTATTTATTACCATAGGTAAGAACAGTGATTTCTGTACTTTAGAAATTCTGAACCATTAATTTCAATACTCATTTATAACTTATTATACAAAAAATGTGCCCTTTCCAAATTTTTCCTATTAAGACACTCACAGATATTCATTATATGATTTACCTTTCTGTGGCAATTGGCAAGTCTACATTTCCTGAATTTTTTTTTTCCTAATGATCTTTGTCAGATAGGCATCATCATTTGAAAAAACAGAAACAAGGAAAATAAAGTTTCTCTGCTTCTGCAGGCAGGTGGGATCTTCGTAAGATGCAGGACTTTTCAGCAGCCAAGAAAGCCTATTTTAGTGTTAGTAGCTAATAAAGGCAGGGACACCTACTAGCATCAACTCTGAGGGTGGCAGCTGGCAAACCCAGTTCTTCTTCACTACTACTGAGTTGCATGTTGCATATCCTAAAGGCAGGCTAATGCCCTCCAGTGTTGCAGCAAACCCCAGCAGCTCACCAGTTTCTTTCCTGGTTCCTGTCTCATAAATTCAAAGAATGAAATTTTCTGACAACAGTAGGCAAAGTGAAAAGAGTAGGATTTATTCAAATGTGAAAAATAAAAACAACTCCAGAGGTCAAAAAGGAACCTGGTAGCAGATTGCAGCTTGAATGTGCTAGTCTAGTACTTCATACAGCTTTTGGTTAACTCTACTGGTCCATATTTACATTAAACATGTATTGGAAAAGTACCAATACTGTTGTTCCAAATTTATGCGAACCAGGTTGTGGAAAGTGTCAATACTCTTGGTGAACCATTGAGTTAGAATTGTCCTGTAATCTCCATTTGGGTCTGCCTCCATTTCCATTTTTTTGACACTCATTGGACCAGGCAAGGCCTCTGTAGGAAGAAAGGTCCAAGTGTCCTGGCTCTCCTTGGCCCTGGCTCACTGAACATTAGGCCTGTGCTAATTGGCCGGTATTAAGAGGCTGGAGCCCATGTTTACTGCCCTTACTCAAGTCTGCTTGGGCCACTGTCTGCCTGCTTCTCTGCCTCAGTATCTTTGCAGGAATTAAAGGACTGGCTGTGCTGTTTGTTGGTCAGGCAGCCATACTGACTGGGACAAATACTTGGATTCAGTAGGTGGGAGAAAACAAAATGAAGTCAAATTATAAAGATTGTTTTAGAAAATTGAGATAGTTAACATTTCTGGAGTAATTAAAATGTGTCAGAAAGCCTAAAATATTCATTCTTTATATTATTTAATTTAATCACCATACTATCTAATGAGTCTCAATATCTTCATTTTATAGGAGGAAAATGATAATCCAAAAGGCAAAGAGACCAGACTGGGGGTATGGCTCAATTGATAGAGCACTTGCCTCGTATGCACAAGGCCATGGGTTGAATTCCAGCACCACCAAAGGAAAAAAAAAAAAAAGGTGGAAAGACCAAAGATTATTCAGAAGTAAAAGATGAGTGGGTTTTGTGTAGGGATAATCTGGCTTCAAAAATTTAATCAAAAGACTAAAATGCTTCAGAAACGCAAAAGAATGAAATCTGAAAAGCACAACTTCAGTTTAGTTTTATATTAATCGTAAATTTGGTAAGAACTGTTTCAGGCATGTGGTGGTGGCCAAAGTCAGGCTGCTGTAGAGTACATAAAGGAGAAAAGTAAGTAGCAATGGTGGATAATGATTTCTCTTTTGGAAAATGTGGTCCAACAGAGAATGAAAACAGTATCCTGAAGGGAGACATGAATATGGCTAGTGATGAGAGTGAAAGACAACTGAAGGTAATCATAAATAGAAAAAAAAGTAAAGCAGCCCAAATGGAGTAACTGAAGAAACTCTTTAACAGAAATAAAAGTACTAACAAAATGATAATTTGAAAAAGTCTATGGAGCACAGAAGGGTAAGTGACATAGTTTTAATATTGAGTCTTTTTTAAATAGAAGAAATCTTAGTGCCTAGTATGGGAATTCAATTTTTGAAAATAACAAAATATAAGTTGTCAATTTGGTGAATATGTTAGATGATTTTGATGAATATTATCATATCATCTTTAAATTAAGATTTGATGATATTATTGTGATATTTTCCATTTTCAGATATTTTTGACTTGAGATTTCATTATTTTAGTTATTTTATAATTGGAGGAGCAGTATCTATGGTTTTATAACATCAATAATTAATGTTGATACCTAAATTTGAATATATACCCACACATACACTTATCACGATGTTTCAGGAAGATTCATGTTGCAACATGCTAAGTTATAGGAAATAGTAATTTAAAGTTATGTATAATTATATAAAAACAATTTGTCTTAATTCTATATTATGTATCTAAATGAATTTTATTAAATTTTGAGAAAATTGTGCATATTGGAATGTCATACTTCTGATCTTTATATCTTGAAATTTAATTTATTTTTATAAAAGAAGATGAGTAAATAGAATTTCTAATATTGTCAGTCATTTCAATATGCAAATAGAATTTCTAATATTGTCAGTCATTTCAATATGCAAATAAATTTGTAAAAAGACTGAAAACATATGATAAAGTTAAATCCAAATCTTCTCTGTAAATTCATTTTCTTTTGGAGATAGAGTTATTAGCACAGAAGTTTCTGCTTCAGGTTTTCTTAGAAGGGAATGTGCATTTTAATCTTTTTGACATTTTTTTTATAAAAGCTCTTGTCCAAATCAAAGAGCATTATTTATTAAATATGTAGGATATGTAAAAATTTAGTAATGATATTAAGAATTTGAAAAAGAAAGTCACCTTTAAAAATGACAAAAGCAACATGAAAACATTTCCCTTTTTATGGCCCAAATCTGATTCTGTTTATGCAACCATTATATTTATCGTTGTAGAACCGAAAATGCTTACTGGTGATTGAGTTTCTCTTCTCATCTTATTGCTTTTAAGGAAAACATGAAATGACTACTAGCCTGCCAAAAAATCTTTATTGTTAACTATAATTTGTTAGCATAATAAACTACAAATATTGCAACCTCCAATTTCTAGAAAAAGCATAAAAGATGACTGAATACAAAATAAAAAGACCTAATAGAAAGATGCACTGCACTGATAATTGGAGAAAACACAATGCTTGAGATGTATTCAGTTCAGCATGTTAATAAAAACTTACAAAGGTAGACTGTTTCAGTTTCAAAAGGAATGATTTTAATGGAACATTTTGTATCACAAAATAACCTTGGGATGTACTCCTTATGTCATTCTAAAATGTCTTGATGCATGCTGTAGTTGAAATAAGAACTGTCTACAGATATTGTCATAGGCCATTTACCTTGTTAAAGGGCTTGCTCTCTCTAAGAGTTTTATTTATCACCCTTATTAATACCTATTAATCAGAGGTGCAATATGGGGAAAAAAAGACAATGATGAGTAAGAATAATAAGACTTGGTTTTTTTTTTTTTTTTTTTTGTATTAGCCATGCTGAAGCAACAAATAAAGTGAATCCACTATCCAAAGTGTTTCTAGCTAAGAAAAGTAAGCATCACAATTATTATAAAATGTACTTTTTACATGATATACTCTTCTTTAGGTTGATCCATTTTTCAAAAACCATTTTCAAGTAATTTCAGATTTGTAGGTGGTAACAATGATGACAATGACAGTTGTGACTAAGAATTTCATCATGTATAGATCAGAAATAAGAGCTACATGGCATTAGTGATAGTTTCCATATATGAGCTCTGAAAATGCTTGGAGAGTTACAAAATTTTTTCTGTATTTTACATAGAAGAGTCCTAATGAGCCACTACCCTCCACCCCCAACTTTTGGCAGTGACACATTAGTAGTAAAGGATGTACCTCGGGATGATTACCCCTGAACCATGAACTCCTATGAAGAGAGGGGACATGGTCTTTTTCTTTTGCTATATATCACATTTATATTTCTAACTTAAAGTCATACATCATAACAACTAGAAAAAATATCCTAAATAATGAATGCCAAAAAAGCCAATAAAATGTTATATTTCAACTGAATTGATTTTATTAATCTATGCATTTATAAAGTGTTGATTTAGAACAAAAAATGCAGATATGCAACCTCAGAAAAGGACCTCAAAATGATTTTAAAAATCTAAGAAATAATTGAAATAGTATTTATAAAACTCTGTATTTGTAATTCAGACTATAAAACTATTATTTTCTCAAATTCAAGTAGCTAACAAATGAGGGATCGAATTTAGGAACAGGACAAACGTGATAACTTTAGAATTGAATTTTCTCTCTATTTTTTAGGTTCTTAATGGTTCAAATAGGAATTAGTGTTCCTAGTGACCTAAAATCAAGCTGATATCTCATGAGAAAATACATTTTGAGTTATGAACAATCAATATGCAAACACTTATTGGTCACTATTCATAGATATGACATGGTATATCCTCTGATTAAAAATGAACCCAATATAAAATTTTCAATATGGGAAATCAAATAACCCTGAAAATTACATCATTTAAGAGTGAGTCATCAGTAGGTATGTTTCATAGAGAATGGATTTTAGCCTGTGAGCTATAACTTGTTTTATGGCAAGTTGTTAATACTGTAAGCACATCAGAGACAATATGATGTTATTATGAATAAAATCTTGGCAGAGCCTTAGCATTCAAATTTCCTGTTCTGAAGCCTGCAAAGAAGATATTTTCCTTTAATATATTAAAGAAAAAGAAGACAGTAAATATCATTTATACAGAGAGTAAAGGAATGTTAAAATGCAGGAAAACAGATAAGCTAGCTGACATAGGGCAAGTCTAATCTAGCTTATTTTCAAAGAACATCATTTGACAATAATTTGCAATTTCACATAAGCTGAATAAATTATTCTCTACATATATTTAGTTTGACTACAGAATTATACCTGGGATTATTTAAATCCCCCATAAAACAAACACACACACACACACACACACACACACACAGTTTAACATACATATTTAATTTTTTAAACATATAATCTTTGATAATATTTTTTTCTGGGTACCAGGGATTGAACCCAGAAGCACTTTAGCATTGATCCTTATCCTCAGCTATTTTTTTACATTTTACTTGGAGACAGGGTCTCACTGAGTTTTCTGAGTTCTTGATAAATTGCGGAAGCTGGCTTTGAACTCATGATTTTCCTGTCTCAGCCTCCTGAGCCACTTATAGGCCTGCACCACCAGGCACAGCCTTTGACAATATTTTCTGAGAATAAAATATATAAATTATTTGAGATAAAGTGTTTCAGATTTCATTTAAATAAGTTCTCTAAATGTTTATATGCATATATGTGATAATTAATAATATTTAATCTGATAAGAAATAATATTTTATCCTTTGGTAGTAAAATGTAAATGATAATTTCTATGATTATAAAGCTACTTATTTTTTTTTTTTTTTTTTTAATTTTTTATTGTTGGCTGTTCAAAACATTACATAGTTCTTGATATATCATATTTCACAATTTGATTCAAGTGGGTTATGAGCTCCCATTTTTACCCCATATACAGATTGCAGAATCACGTCAGTTACACATCCATTGATTTACATATTGCCATACTAGTGTCTGTTGTATTCTGCTGTCTTTCCTATCCTCTACTATCCCCCCTCCCCTCCCCTCCCCTCCCCTCCCCTCTTCTCTCTCTGCCCCCTTTACTGACATTCGTTTGTCCCCCTTGTATTATTTTTCCCCTTCCCCTCACTTCCTCTTGTATGTACTTTTGTATAACTCTGAGGGTCTCCTTCCATTTCCATGCATTTTCCCTTCTCTCTCCCTTTCCCTCCCACCTCTCATCCCTGTTTAATGTTAATCTTCTTCTCATGCTCTTCGACCCTACTCTGTTCTTAGCTACTCTCTTTATATCAAAGAAGACATTTGACATTTGTTTTTTAGGGATTGGCTAGCTTCACTTAGCATAATCTGCTCTAATGCCATCCATTTCCCTGTAAATTCTATGATTTTGTCATTTTTTAATGCAGAATAATACTCCATTGTGTATAAATGCCACATTTTTTTTATCCATTCATCCATTGAAGGGCATCTATGTTGGTTCCACAGTCTAGCTATTGTGAATTGTGCTGCTATGAACATCGATGTAGCAGTGTCCCTGTAGCATGCTCTTTTTAGGTCTTTAGGGAATAGACCGAGAAGGGGAATAGCTGGGTCAAATGGTGGCTCCATTCCCAGCTTTCCAAGAAATCTCCATACTGCTTTCCAAATTGGCTGCACCAATTTGCAGTCCCACCAGCAATGTACAAGTGTACCCTTTTCCCCACATCCTCGCCAGCACTTGTTGTTGTTTGACTTCATAATGGCTGCCAATCTAACTGGAGTGAGATGGTATCTTAGGGTGGTTTTGATTTGCATTTCTCTGACTGCTAGAGATGGTGAGCATTTTTTCATGTACTTGTTGATTGACTGTATGTCCTCCTCTGAGAAGTGTCTGTTCAGGTCCTTGGCCCATTTGTTGATTGGGTTGTTTGTTCTCTTATTGTCTAATTTTTTGAGCTCTTTGTATACTCTGGATATTAGGGCTCTATCTGAAGTGTGAGGAGTAAAGATTTGTTCCCAGGATGTAGGCTCTCTATTTACCTCTCTTATTGTATCTTTTGCTGAGAAAAAACTTTTTAGTTTGAGTAAGTCCCATTTGTTGATTCTAGTTATTAACTTTTGTGCTATGGGTGTCCTATTGAGGAATTTGGAGCCCGACCCCACCGACTGTAGATCGTAGCCAACTTTTTCTTCTATCAGACGGCGCGTCTCTGATTTGATATCAAGCTCCTTGATCCATTTTGAATTAACTTTTGTGCATGGCGAGAGAAAGGGATTCAGTTTCATTTTGTTGCATATGGATTTCCAGTTTTCCCAGCACCATTTGTTGAAGATGCTATCCTTCCTCCAATGCATGCTTTTAGACCCTTTATCAAATATAAGATAGTTGTAGTTTTGTGGATTGGTTTCTGTGTCCTCTATTCTGTACCATTGGTCCACCCGCCTGTTTTGGTACCAGTACCATGCTGTTTTTGTTACTATTGCTCTGTAATATAGTTTGAAGTCTGGTATCGCTATACCGCCTGATTCACACTTCCTGCTTAGCATTGTTTTTGCTATTCTGGGTCTTTTATTTTTCCATATGAATTTCATGATTGCTTTCTCTATTTCTACAAGAAATGCCGTTGGGATTTTGATTGGCATTGCATTAAACCTATAGAGAACTTTTGGTAATATCGCCATTTTGATGATGTTAGTTCTGCCTATCCATGAACAGGGTATATTTTTCCATCTTCTAAGATCTTCTTCTATTTCTCTCTTTAGGGTTCTGTAGTTTTCATTGTATAAGTCTTTCACCTCTTTTGTTAGGTTGATTCCCAAGTATTTTATTTTTTTTGAAGATATTGTGAATGGAGTGGTTGTCCTCATTTCCATTTCAGAGGATTTGTCGCTGATATACAGGAATGCCTTTATGTTCAAAACTCTAGAAAAACTAGGGATAACAGGAACATACCTCAATATTGTAAAAGCAATCTATGCTAAGCCTCAGGCTAGCATCATTCTGAATGGAGAAAAATTGAAGGCATTCCCTCTAAAATCTGGAACAAGACAGGGATGCCCTCTCTCACCACTTCTGTTCAACATAGTTCTCGAAACACTGGCCAGAGCAATTAGACAGACGAAAGAAATTAAAGGCATCAAAATAGGAAAAGAAGAACTTAAATTATCACTATTTGCAGATGACATGATTCTATACCTAGCAGACCCAAAAGGGTCTACAAAGAAACTATTAGAGCTAATAAATGAATTCAGCAAAGTGGCAGGATATAAAATCAACACGCATAAATAAAGCTACTTATTATCAAAATAAAATTTTGAAGTATATAATGTACTCTCTCTTTTTGAGACATATATAGTCTACTCTCCTATATTCACATCCTCCAAAAAAATCTTGAGTATGTATTTGTAAAATAAATGCCATTTTACATATTAATGATATAAAATATTATAGTGTAAGACATATATACAGTAAAGTGGTTTTTGTAGTAGAATGTACACAATTATACATTTAGACCAAATTTAACATTAGTGATTTATTTATATTCACATACTTCTGTTGAATTGAAGGATAATTTGCATGGGCTTTTTAATCAATCAGACCTTGTCTAAAATAACAATTCCTTTTATAGTATTTGTTCAAATTAAGCTCCTTAGGACCTATCCTTTGTATAATAAAACACTCAACAATTTTTAGTAATTCTACATTATCAAGTTGTGGGGATTAAGAGAAATGTAATCAAAGTTACTTGTGAATTCCCCAAAATACAATTCCAGGAATATACCTCAAAATAACAGATTTCATGCATTTTGTTATATGCACAGTCTTTATTTAGTGCTTTCGTTATATGTTTGTTGTGCATATAACAGGTGTGTCTATGCTCATGTGGTCTGTTTAAATTCCAGATGTAAATATTATATATGTGTTCAACACAGGTGTGAAGATATTTAAATTATGTCTGATTTAAATTATTTATACTTGAATTAATCAAATAATACTTCTTTAAGAGCAACTCATTTATTATTTACAGCCATACCTTATCTTTCTCTCTTGTGATAAAATTACAACTTAAGACCCCTGCTGTGAACTAAGGAGGATACATCTGTAAGAATATCATGCCTGTGTTTGAAACATACACAAGTATTCATTATATGTTACTTCATTTTTTAAAAAAAGTTTTTTTTTCTTTTTTTTTTTTTTTGAGAGAGAGAGAGAGAGAGAGAGAGAGAGAGAGAGAGAGAATTTTTTTTTAATATTTATTTTTTGGTTTTCGGTGGACACAACATTTTAATTTTTATGTGGTGCTGTGGATTGAACCCAGCGCCCAGTGCATGACAGGCAACTGCGCTACTGCTTGAGCCACATCCCAAGCCATTTTACTTCATTTTATACTCATTTTCTGAAGCTTTTTATCAGCTGTCTTAGCATATATATGCACAGAAAGTAATACCAATAGCAAAACGTGATGAATTAATACATATTTCCATTTAACATCACACATTTCAAATGCAGAAATAAGTTTACATTCACCAAATGTGCTTATGATGAAAGAATTCCATTAGTTGTACATGATTTCTCTTAAAGACAAGGAAAAAAACAATTATATATCTTTGATCATGGCAACTTACCTTTGATATTTACACTTCCTATGAACTCTTCTCTTCCTAGAGTAATCATGATGTAATCCAATCAACTGCAGTAGTATAGATATAAGGAATACATCTCATAATCTAACATTGGAAAAAATGTCCATAATGTAACAAATATTAAATATATGAAGTGATACAAACTTAGACTGTGCTGAATTATTTATTGAGTCCTTGAGAAGAATGTAACTAGAAATTTTTAAAGAGTGATTATATGATCAACACATTCATTTTTCTATATCCCTATATTTTTAGAACTGATCATTGTTAACTCAGGCATCTTTATTGTCCCAAGGGTTGGTGGAGTGCTTTTTAGGAGGGGAAAAGTTTCTTTTTAATGGGGGTTTGCAGTCCTTCAGATAACTATAGTATACAAGGATACACATTAAATCTATGTTAAAATATCATAGGAAGAGTAATTAACAAAGGATTTTTTAAAGTTTGTAAGGAAAAAAAATCTTTTAAGATACAAATAATTAAGAAGTGCTTCACTTCACTAGCAAAATTCACACAACAATATATGGGTAGTTACTTTCCAAAAAAGTGAATATTGTGCTTGATTACACATATTGGCTTTTATCTCTTTTGTGATTAAAATTAAAACATGATGAAAAGTTTGTGTTTAATGTAGGTGTTTATGGGTCCTTCCATATGTCTTTGGTTTCAAATTTTGATGTACTAAAACTTGTTTCAAAAAAATGTGTTCTGAGAATTTAAAAATACAGATTAAAAAATAATTCCTATAGTGAGTTTTCATAAATAATAAATGGTCATTTGAAAAAATAATTTATGTGGAATAAAAGCTATATAATATATTTTTCTCTATTACATATATTATGACAAAAATTTATTTATGTTTTTGGTCTCTGGGGTTTGTGAATTTTAATCTAAATAATTTAGTATTATGTTAAACAGTATTTTCCATTACTCCTTAAACATTCCTTTTAATATATGTGAATATTTTTCAACTCAAGATTTCTATGTTTTCTTACAATTCAAACTGAATCATGAGAATTGCTGATCCAAATTTCATCTTCTGCTGGTATTTAATCAGCATCAGATTGTGCTAAAATTCTGCTCAGGAAATCATTTTTTTCACTTCTCTGAATATAAGTTGCATTATACTATCAAATATGCCTTTTTGTTCAAACCATTGAGGCATCAATAATGATATTATTCCTCTCCCTTTGTTCTTCTTGGAAATGAACATTGTGGGAAAGAACTGGAACAGCCATTAGGGCTTTGTCAGTGACTATGACTTGGAATAATCCACTTGATCTTTGAAGGTCTCAATCATCTAAAAATAAAATAAAAATGAATTATTATTCAGTTTTATATATAGCAGTCTATTAAATAAATAATTATATGAATAAGTGTATTTGAAATAATTTTACTTATAAAATTCAAGTTTTCCAAATATTTGACTAGTAATTCTACTGTCTTCTATGTAGCAATGATTAGTACTGGTAATTTGTACTTTATTTCTTATTCTATGAGCACTTTGTTCATAATCAATAGTGTCATCATTTAACCAATAAGTTCTGTAAATTAACATAGTCAAAATTTTTAAGTATGTATTTTTTTAAATTTAATTTTATTTTTAAAATATTTTTAGTTGTAGTTTGACACAATACCTTTATTTTACTTATTTTTATATTACTCAGTATTGAACCCAGGGCTTTGCACATGCTAGGAAAACACTCTACTGCGGAGCCACAATCCCAGCCTGGGTATGTATATTTTAATATACAAAGTACTCTTTTTGTTTTATCTTTAAGTGCAGAGAATTCATCCTTTTCACAAAAGGATGAAAAAGAATTCATCCTTTTTCACAACCTAACACTATTGAAAGAATTTGGTAAAGTTTGGCTAATTCTAAAAAATTACTTTACCTCTGTATTATAAAATTTTGAATGTTTACTATAAGGGATGCCACATGTAAGACACTTTTAAAGAATTTAAAGTTTAGGTATGCAAATTCAACATCAATACACATTTTTATAATTATTCTGGTAGCTGTAAATTTGATGCTAGAAATTAAATGATTGTTTGACATCTTCTAAAATATACATTTTAAAATTTTAATTTGCTACATATGACAGCAGAATGCTGTCAATTAATATTACCCATATAGAGCACATTTTTTTATATCTCTGGTTGTACACAAAGTAGAGTGACACCATTCATGTCTTCATACACGTACTTAGGGTAATGATGTCTATCTCATTCCACCATCTTCCCTACCCCCATGTACCCTCACTTCCACTCCCTCCCCTTTGCTCTATCTAGAGTTCATCTAATCCTCCCATGCCCCATCCCCCACCACATTATGAATAAGCATCCTTAAATCAGAGAAAACATTCTGCATTGGATTTTTTTGATTTGGATAATTTCACTTAGCATATATTCTCCAACTCCAACCATTTATCTGCAAATGCCATGATTTTATTCTCTTTTAATGCTGAATAATATTCTATTGTGTACGTATAACACATTCTTTTTTTTGAGCTATTCTTTTTTTAATTTATTTTTAAATTTTAATTTGTTATATGAGACATAAGAATTCATTACAATTCATATTACACATATAAAACACAATTTTTTATATCTCTGGTTGCACACAAAGAAGAATCACATTCTTTGTGTCTTCATACATGTACTTAGGGTAATGATGACCATTGCATTCCACCATCTTTCTTACCCCTCTGCCTCCTCCCTTCTCCTGCCTACCATTTTCCTATTTGCCCTATCTAGAGTTCATTTAATCCTCCCACCTCATGTCCCACAGCATATTATGAATCAACATCCTTAAATCAGAGAAATCATTTAGCATTAGGTTTTTTGGAATTGGCTAATTCCACTTAGCATTATATTCTCTAGCTCCATCCATTTATCTGCCAATGTCAGATTTTATTCTCTTTTAATGCTGAATAATATTCCATTGTGTATATATACCACATTTTCTTTATCCATTCATCTACTGAAGGGCATCTATGTTGTTTCTACAGTTCAGCCATTATGAATTGTGCTGCTATAAACACTGATGTGGCTGTTTCCCTGTAGTATGCTGTTTTTAAGTCCTTTGGGTATAGACCGAGGAGAGGAATAGCTGGGTTCCATTCCCAGTTTTCCAAGGAATATCCATACTGCTTTCCATATTGGCTGCACCAATTTGCAGTCCCACCAGCCATATATGAGTATCCTTTTCCCCCACATCTTCCCTAACATTATTGTTGTCTGTAGTCTTAATAGCTGTCATCATGAGTGGAGAGAGATGAAATCTTACAGTAGTTTTGATTTGCATTTCTCTAATTGCTAGAGATGTTGAATATTTTTCATATATTTATTAATTAATTGTATATCATCTTCTGAGAAGTGTCTGTTCAGGTCTTTGGCCCATTAATTGATTGGGTTATTTATTTATTTATTTATTGGTGCTAAGATTTTGAGTTCTTGATATATCCTAGAGGTTAGTGCTCTGACATGCCTGTGAAAAATATTTGTTCCCAAATTGTAGGCTTGCTATTCACCTCACTGATTGTTTCTTTTGCTGAGAAGAAGTGTTTTTATTTGAATCCATCCCATTTATTAATTCTTGATTTTAATTCTTGCACTATACGAGTCTTATTAATAAAGTAAGGTCCTAATTTGATGTAATGGAGATGTGGGCCTACTTATTCTTCTAATAGATGCAGTGTCTCTAATTTAATTACTAGATCCTTGATCCACTTTGAATAGAGTTTTGTGCATGGTGAGAGATGCAATAAAATATATCTTTTATATAAATGCAGACTAAAGAATTATTCCATATCATATAACCTTTTAATATGATTATTCAATCTATAACAATAGATTAGGAAAGTAAGATTATACAGTATCAAAAATGATATCAGTAACATTGATAAAGTACTCAAGCAATCATGGAGTTCATGACATCATGAAAGTACCTCAAACAATATGTCTTGAATTCCAACTTGTCTCAAATAAAGATTTAGGCTCAATGTTACTATCTACTCTTAGCAGTCTGTAGTTAAAAACATTCCAATTGGGGCTTTCTGGGCATAGAGTTCAGTTTCATATTCATGAACAGAAAGCATGCACATGCTGCCACTCTTGTACCATGCCGAGCCTCCTATGGAAGGACCAGAGAAGTTTCAAAACTCCACACTAAATTGAAAGTTTTCAGTTCAAGAAAAGAAAGGTCAATGGTTTCCCATTTGTCTAACAGTCACAAGGAAATTTGTTATTTTAGTTAATAATAATATCAAAACAATTTTATTCACACACATATTTAAGTTTTAAAATTAAAGATTATATATGACAATTAGAGATCTTTATATAATCTTAGTACCTGAAAATATTATTGGAGCTTGGGCATGAGGAAAAAAGGACTGTAGGTTAATATTAGTAGGATGCAGTTCATTATAGCTAGTGAAGTTTTATGTCATTTGCACATTATTCGAGTTGTTTAATAAGTTTCTTTTGGTAATTTTCTATAATGCTGCTTTACTTTCCTAATTAATGAAACTGGATCAGTGGCTCAAAATTAGTTCAAAAAGCATGAAAATATCTATGCAAATAGCAAAATAAACAGTATAATTTATAAATGCAAATTATGAACAAGAGTCTTCTGTGAATTTCTATCTGCTGAGACAAACAAATCTGTAAGTGTGATTATCTTACACAAGCATATTTACTAGTCCCAACAAAGAACTTAAGTAGTAATTGGAAGTTATAATTTAAAAAATTCTATTAACTTTCTACATCTTAATATGTTATCTCTTAAAAATTTATGACATATTGTCATGAATTTATCAAAGTTTTCACATCACCTTTAAATAAAACAGATTGAATTCAATGACAAAAATAATTCTACAATTTTTCGAGAATAACTTTAATATAATATTTTCTCTCCAAGCCAATAAATGGAGACAAACTAAGTTTCTACTATTGATTAATGGATAAATAAATTGTACACATGCATCATGAAATATTATTAAACTATAGAAAAGAATAAAATCCTGTCATGTTTGTGATAGCATGGATAGAACTGAAGATCATTGTTAAGTGAAATAAGCCAGACACAGAAAGATAAGTGCCCCTTGATTTCTCATTAATGTGTAGAATATAAAAAAGTTGATCTTCTAGAGGTGGAAAGTAGAATGTTGGTTACTATGCACTGGGAAAAGTAAGGAAGAAAGGAATAAGGACAGATTGTTCAATGGGAATTGTTATAATTAAATAGGAGTAAAATGTTTTGGTGTGGTATTGCACATAGAATGATTATAGCTAATAATAAAATGCTGTATATTTTTTAAAAAGGTAGAGAAAAGGATTTTGAAGTTTTGTACAAGAAAGAAATAATAAATGTTTAAGGAGATGTGTTTAACTGATTTAAACATTATATAATATATACATTATTGAAACATGCATCATACTCCTAAGTATTATATATACGTATCAATTAAAATAAATTTAATAAAAATAAAATATTATTTTCCACTATAAAATTTATTCATTTGATCTTTTAGCAGAGGAATAAGATTAAAACTACTATACTATATTTTATATATCAGCAATTATACTACTACTGAACTTTCATGTCTGTAAAGATGGCAAGAGTCACATACATAGTGAATAACAGAATATCTTTTATGTATTATATAATTAACAAGTACATATTATATGGCACAGAAGTACTACAGCAGGTGTCTTACTTTCAACTTTACAAGACTATATATGTATATACTATGGTATGTGCATAAATCAGCTATTCATTTTTTTTCAAAATCTAAGAAAATGAATCTTTTTATTATATTTATTGCAATATCATCTATTTGGAAATAATTTTGGTTTAGTAATTAAATTTTTGTTCATTCCATTAAACTAATTTAAAATGTCACAGAGAAATAGTCAAAGTATGCTCATCCCTACAACATCGTTAAATAGACTATCTTTTTCAAAGTAGCAGTTGTTCATATCCTTGCAAATATTGACACTGTGCAGTGTGGTTCTGATATACTCTACAAAGAGAAAGCACTTTGTAGTTGAGAAGCTAGTTGAAAGTTCTACTTCATTTTCAAATTAAACATATAACACCTCTGGACAAAATATGGTTATTTAGTTTCTGATAGAGAATTTCCAATGGTAAGAATTTTCACTTGTTTCAAAGGTAGCACCTTAAATTTTTAGATGTTTCTGAGTTTTATAAACCTTATTCTATTTGAATTAATTCTACTACCTACCTTTAAAAAACTTACCATGTGGGATTACCATGGGAGGTCAGGCCCATCCCAGATCTGCCCACACCTACTTGCACAGAACCCAGGTCCAGGGTAGGTCTGAGTTCTACCTTCCCACCACCTGGGAGCCTAAGCCTAACACACTTCAATGTTGGGACACTGCAGTCATTACCATAGCCTTCCCCACACAGCAGCCCCTAACTTTTTGACAATGGACAGGAACTAGAAGCAGTTGCATCTAAGAGCAGGCATCCCAAAGACAGTGTGAAGCCCACCCTTTCAGCCGAATCTTTATAATACATTGCTTCCATCTTGGGGCATCTCAACTACTATCTCAAGTTACCTAGGCTAATGCCACCATCACCTTTAATTGCAGTAGCATACATTGAGGGACACCAGCAGGTTCTGGAAGCCTAACATTAAGGTGAGGTACAATCTGCATGGGTACTACAAGAATATAGAGTAGAAACTATAATATCTCAGATCCAAACTGCAAAAAAGGAAGACACATAGACACATGAAAAAAACAAGGGAAGAAATTGCCCCCAAGACAAACCAGGACATTATAATAATAGAACCCCTTGGCCGCAAAGTTGATGAAATGTCAGAGAAAGAGTTCAGAAGGTTCATATTTAAAATTATTTGTAAATTAAAGAATGACCTAAATGTGCAAATACAGGCAAAAATTGATCACTCTAACAAAGAGATAAGAAAGCAAATACAGTAGCAAAAGATTACTTCAACAAAGAGATAGAGATCCTGAAAAAAAAAAGTCAGAAATCCTTGAAATAAAGAATACAATAAGCCAAATAAAAAAACTCAATACAAAACATAACCAACACACTAGATCACTTGGAAGAAACAACGTTAGATAATAAAGACAAAGTATACAATGTGGAAAATAAAGTTGATCACACATTGAAGATAATAAGAAACAAGGAACAGAACATCCAGAAATTATGGGACAGCTTCAAAAGACCAAATATAAGAGTTATTGGGACAGAGGAAGGCACAGAGTTTCAAACCAAAGAAATGCACAATCTCTTCAATGAGATAATATCAGAAAATATCACCAGCATGAAGAATGAATTGAAAAACCAAATACAAGACACCAAATGTACAAAATTACAACAGATCTACACCAAGGCACATTATAATGAAAACGCCTAGCAAACAGAAAAAGGATAGAATCTTAAAGGCCGCAAGAGAAATGAATCAGATCACATATAGGAGAAGATCAATTCATATCTCAGCAGATTTTTCAATTTTTCAGATTTTTCCAGACCCTCAGAGCCAGGAGATCATGGAACAACAGATACCAAGCTCTGAAAGAAAATGGATGCCAACCAAGAATCTTCTATCCAGCAAATTTAGGCTTTATGTTTGATGATGAAATAAAAACCTTTCATCATAAGCAAAAGTTAAAAGAATTTATAATTGTCGGGACCCCTCGCCGGCAAGGGAACACACGACACAGGATTCTTCTTTCAGCAGTTTATTCAGGCCTTGATTCAAGTATCATCTTCTAGCGACCCCCCCCGCCGAGCGCCCAAGCATAGCCTAATAAAGCCTCCCACATACCAATCTTAAGCCGCCACGTGGATCTTTTTCATAGGGTGGTTAGGGATTGTGTGCCAACTCTCCATAAAAGGAGTTGTTTACCACAGGCCACAGTGGAAGCCGGCGCCATCTTCTAATGGCGGCCACGATCTATAACAATGGCTTACCACATATAATTAGAAAACCTTTAATACACAACATCCTCAGCAAAATATTCAAGTGACAAAATAGAAGACTCCATCAGAAGTCTACCAACCAAGAAAAGCCCAGGACTGGATGGATACATAGCCGAGTTCTACAAGACCTTTAATGAAGAACTAATACCAATACTCTTCAATTTATTTCAGGAAATAGAAAAAAGAGGGAACACTCCCAAACTCATTCTATGAGGCCAATATCACCCTGATTTCAAAACCAGGCAAAGATACACCAAAAAAAGAAAACTTCAGACCAATATCTCTAATGAACATAGATGCAATAATTCTCAATAAAATTTTATCAAATTGAATACAAAAACTTATCAAAAAGATTGTGCAACATGATCAAGTGGGGGTCATCCCAGGGATGTAAGGTTGGTTCCACATACAAAAATCAATAAATGTAATTTATTACATCAATAGACTTAAAGAAAAGAATTATATAATCATCTCAATAGATGCAGAAAAGCATTTGACAAAATACAGCACCCCTTTATGTACAAAACACTAGAAAAACTAGGGATCACAGTAACATATCTCAATATTGTAAAATCTATCTATGCTAAGCCCCAGGCCAATATCATTCTGAATGGATAAGAATTAAAAGCATTCCCACTAAAAACTGGAACAACACAGGGGCGTCCTCTTTCACTACTTATATTTAGCATAGTTCTTGAAACATGGGTCAGAACAGTCATACAGATGAAAAAAATTAAAGGGATACACATAGGAAAAGAAGAACTCAAATTGGCACTATTTGCTGATATGATTCTATACCTGGAAGACCCTAAAAGTTCCACCAGAAAACTTTTAGAACTAGTAAGTGAATTCAGCAAAGTAGAAGGATATAAAATCAAGACCCATAAATCAAAGGCATTTCTGTATATCAGTGACATATCCTTAGAAAGGGAAATGAGGAAAACTACTCCATTTACAATAGCTTCAAACAAATAAATACATAAAATACTTGGGAACCAACTTAACGAAAGAGGTCAAAGATCTATATAATAAAAATTACAGAAACCTAAAGAAAGAAATCAAAGAAGACCTTCGAAGATGGAAAATTCTACCTTGCTCTAGGATAGGCAGAATTAATATTATCAAATTGAGCATACTACCAAAAGCACTATACAGATTTAATGCAATTCCAATCAAAATCCCAATGACATTCCTCAAAGAAATAGAAAAAGCAATCATGAAATCCATATGGAAAAATAAAAGACCCAGAAAAGATAAAGCAATCATTAGCAGGAAGAGTGAAGCAGGTGACATCACAATACCAGACCTTAATCTATACTACAGAGCAGTAGTAACAAAAACAGCATGGTATTGCCACCAAAACAGACTGGTAGACCATGGTAGAGAATAGAGGACACAGAGACTAACCCACAAAATTGCAATTATATTAGACAAAGGCACCAGAAACATGCATTGGAGAAAAGATAGCCTCTTCAAAATGGTGCTGAGAAAACCGGAAATCCATATGCAACAAAATGAAATTAAAACCCTATCTTTCACCATGTACAAAACTCAACTCAAAATGGACCAAAGACTTAGGAATACAACCAGAGACCCTGCGTCTAATAGAAGAAAAAGTAGGCCTTAATCTCCATCATGTGGGATTAGGCCACAACTTCATTAATAAGATTCCTTTGGCACAAGAGTTAAAATCAAGAATCAATAAATGGGATAGAAAAATAAAAAGTTTCTTCTCAGCAAAAGAAACAATCTGTGAGGTGAATAGAGAGCCTACATTTTAGGAGCAAATTTTTACCCCTCACACATCAGATACAGCACTAATCTCTGGGATATATAAAGAACTCAAAAAGCTAAGCACCAAAAAAACAAATAACCCAATCAATAAATGGGCCAAGGACCTGAATAGACACTTCTCAGAAGAGGATATACAATCAATCAACAAAATATATGAAAAAATGTTCATTGTCGCTAGCAATTAGAGAAATGCAAATCAAAACTACTCTTAAGATTTCATCTCACTCCACTCAGAATGGCAGCTATTAAGACTAAAGACAACAATAAGTGTTGCCTAATATGTGGGGAAAAAGGTACACTCATATACTTCGGGTGGGACTGCAAACTGGTGCAGCCAATATGGAAAGCAGTATGGAGATTTCTTGGAAAATTTGGAATGGAACCACCATTTGACCCAGCTATCCCTCTCCTCGGTCTATACCCAAAGGACTTAAAATATCATACTACAGGGACAAAGCCACATCAGTGTTTATAGCAGCACAATTCACAATAGTTAAACTGTGGAACTAACCTAGATGACATTCAGTAGAAGAATGGATAAAGAAACTCTCATACACAATGAAATAGTATTCAGCAATAAAAGAGAATAAATTCATCACATTTATAGGTAAATGTGTGGAGTTAGAGAAAATAATGCTAAGTGAAGTTAGCCAATCCTAAAAAACAAATGTCAAATGTTTTCTCTGATATAAGGAGAATGATTCATAGTGGGGTAGGGCAGGGGAGCATGGGAGGAATAGATGAACTCTAGATAGGGCAGATGGACTGGAGGGGAAAGGTGGGGGAATGGAGTTAAAAATGATGGTGGAATGTGATGGACATTATTATCCAAAGTACATGTATGAAGAAATGAATTGGCATGAATATACTTTAAATACAACTAGAGATATGAAAATTATGCTGTATATGTGTAATAAGAATTGTAATGCATCCCACTGGTATATCTAAATTTTAAAAAATTAATTTAAAAAAACTTACCATCTGAAACTTTCACCTCTAATTCTTGACTACAAACAGGCCATCTCTAGTTCTTACGTTATAGTTTTTATCAAAGCAACTGGAATCTGCCAATACAAGCAATCTTATCTTAGAATAAAAGCAGTCTATACTCAGAGATTTGTGATATGCATGAATTTCAAAACCAAGATTTATCTAAATAACACCAATTGTATCAACAGCAATGTTTAAATTTCAGCTGTGACTTTAATGGCAGATATTGCAAAAAGCACATTTTTTGCCACTAGTCCTTTGGACCACATATCACCTTATTTTTTTTCAAAGTTTTCTTGCCAATCAGTCATTGTGCATCTGCTATTTAGCACATTCACGGACAGCAAAGCATGCACCTGCATTACCCCTTATACTCCAGTGACAAACCTATGTGACATTTGAAAAATGAATAATCAATACAGAAAACTGGTCAACAAAGATAAAAATTCTGGAATTAAACAAGAAGTCATAATGCTGAAAGTGAAATTTGCATCAAAAGTAAGTGGAGTTTAAAAAAAATGAATGACCATTCAAATGTCATTCATTCAAATGATATTGCCACTGTTTGAGAGAATTTTGATTGGCAGACAGAAAAATTTAGTGAAGGAAAACATATGAACATACTTGACAAAAGTGGTTATACCTGTGAACAAACACAAACATACCAGGAGCACTAATATTGGCTAAACTTCACATTAAGTGAACTCCTGAATGTATTTCACAACATCAAATGCAAAAGATAAAATGATTCCTCACAGGTGATTTCTCAGATAACATTGTTTAAGAGCTCTGATTATTCTGAAGTTGTAGAGTGAAGATTTTCTAAAATATGGTTTATAAGACATGGCAACTCAAGTGGACTTCTCTGTATGTGATCAGATCTCTCTGTACTATATGTTCACATTATTGAATATCTACTTATTATTAATTATTTATAAAACCAAGGGTTAGATACATTTTTTTAAAAAAATAATACTATATTTTCTGGTTTATCTCCAAAAGTAAGATATTTGGGTATCAACGGGTCTGCTCAATGCTCTTAATGATATGTGCTATGTTTTATTGCTGAGGACTTATTAAGTGGATGTGCTATATAAGTTTGTCCAAGATTTAGAAGAAAGAGAAAAGACTTAGGAACATATAGCTTATTAAAATAATTATTTTATTAAGTAATTATTATTTATTATTTATACTCTTTAAAAATAATTAAAGAATATTTGACAAATACAATTATGAATGCAAACCAGTAACCTTTGGGCAACCTAAAATATAAAGAAAACAAAGGGAAGAAACATATATCACTGACACCAAATAACACATGTATGTATTAAGAAACAGGTCAATTCTTTTGAAAATTATCAGTTCAGAGTCAAAAGAACAATGCTGAATATTTAAGAACCTATATTATAAACAAAAATAAAATAAGATCATCATCTGGCCCTGCTATACACATCTCACTCATTGTCTCAACTTAGAACAAAGTATTTCCTGTGGGAAGGAGGCAGAAATAAGTGGAAGGCATGTTGTCTTCCTCAGGGAAGTCACAAGACACAATTAGGAGTCTGAGGATGGATGCATTAATGGATGGATGGACAGCAGTTGTGTAATTATTTTCGTTATTAAAAGAATAATCTATCTTATAAAACCTGTAATATAATTTCATTTTTTTGAATGTGGTTACAAAACAGAACACTCATGGAATTCTATGTCAAGTGTGTGTGTGTGTGTGTGTGTGTGTATGTAGTATGTATATTTTTCCCCAAATTGAAGTTTTCTATTTGAATAGCAAATTTACCTTGAGAAAATAAAAACTGCTATACCAAAGAAACAAATTTAGGAAGTAGTTGTTGCAAAGTTCCTTTTGTGTCCCCTCCTTTTTCTGTTCCTCAAATTTGTTTCTCCTTGCTAAACCTTTTCCAAGGTTTTACTCCTTTCTGTTCTGCCCAACATTCTGAATTCCAAAGAGAAACCTTATCTGTGTAGTTGAGCTGTTAACAGCTAAATAATATTTCTTCAGAGTTACAGAATCTAGAACATTTTGTAACTCCCGTAATGTCCCTCTATTCCATAAGTATATCAACTTGTGCAAAGCACATAAATATCTACATTTTAACTTGAAGAAAACTATTTATATAATTTTAGAAAATACAGAAACTAACACTGAGAGGTAGGGGTTAGTCAGCATGTTCTGGTCCGAGTCAGGTGGGAAAAAGAGACACACCCCATGTATTATGAAGACCCTACTGAACACATAGTTATCATTTCATTGTATCTCCATTTGGATTCTTAAAATCACTATGATGGAACTTTGAAGATATTAGTCCCTTCATTATTGGTTAAACTCAAATTTGAACTTTTATATTTCTATTTAGAGAATATCATTTTATTTCTGAGCTGTCAAAAGTTGCATCAAACAATATTAAGCAGTCAATAAGGCTTTGTTGAAGAGGATTACGATAGGGGAGAAAGATTGAACTCAACTGTGAGCAGAGGGTAGTATCACAAATTTGTAATCCCAGCATCTTGGGAGGCTAAGGCAGGAGGATCCTAAGTTTGAGGCCAGCCTCAGCAACTTAGTGAGACCCTGTTTCAAAAGGCAAAATGAAAACAACTGGTATGTAGTTCAGGGGTAGAGCACCCCTGAGTTCTATCCCCAGTACCACCCCCACAAACACACACAGTACTTGAGTCTGCTTTAATAGAAGATAGGAGGATTTTTAAGTGTGGGGGTGAGCTATTTGAAAAGTAAAGTAGAAAACAGGAGCATGAGGTAAATTGGTGCCATAGCTAGAGGCACTTATATTGAATTAAAAAGGTTAGAAGCTGTGACAGGGAGAGGAGGGGGAGGAAGCTAGCAGGAAGAGTATTAAAGAAGGGAATTAGAACATGAGATCATGATCAAAGCAAAAACCAAAAACACTACTCTCTGGAAAGGGAGAAAAATCATGTATCACGGTGAAAATAAGAACTGTAAAGAGAATTTTAAAATGCCTAAAAAAAGATGATTAATAATCAAAAGTTTTTAAAAATATGATTCTCTATGAAATACCAAGCTACCTGCCACTGAATTCTTTCAAAGAATGAATGAAAACCTTCCAGAATTTTGTGATAATATACTGCAATTTGGTAGAATATTTAGCTAGATGATGTCTTAATTTCCTCCACATTAGGGTTCAAATATTTTGGTGTTTCAAATTATAGAAATGGAAAGGAATATTCCAGATGTTCTCTGGACTACTATATAAGGGATTTTTCATGTTAGTATTTTTCAAAATACTCCTTGTTTTAATATTTTACCACTATGTATGAAACATATATGGTTATAGGAATTAGTATACCAACACCTTACAGTTTTAGAACAAACTATTTAATACTTGGTTATGAAGGCAAGCCAATAGTACAGTTGTAATTGGTAATTATGATATGACTAATTCCAGCCTTTATAAAACAGAAGAAAACAAAACACACATATGATTCTTATTATTTCAGTGGATAAAGAGCAAACACCACTTATAAACTCAATTACCATTACTCTATCATTTTTTTTAACTATATTGAGTCATACAAAGTATTATGTGCAAGTCACTGGGACATTCCTTTTGAGTTTAAGCTAATGACTATAATTTAATGTCCTCTGAGTTTAGGAGTTATAAGTATAGGAAATATTTTGTTTATCTTATGAAGCCAAAACTTAAAATTTTTTCAGTAAAATTTATACTTTGAATAGAAGGTAGTGACATACTATGTAATAAATTGTAAGAATAAATCATATTGCAGTGTTCTTATACACAGATATTGTTCTCAAGTTTTTGAGATTGCACATTGAAATATCTTTATAATGGCAGAAAAAGGAAAATAAGCATACTTTAAATTTGAAAGCACTTTGATTTGAAATACTGTTATATTTTAATGAACATATTGTATTTGTTACATTTTCACTTATGCCTTTGACATCTTTTCACTATACAGCATATATAATAACCTTGAGAAAACTTTTAATGGATAGTTCTAACAGTGAAAAAATTGCTCTTTTTGAGAAGATAAGTTATTTGAAATTTACAAGCTCCATACTGGCTGTTTGAATTTTATCTCTATTGGTATTATACAGGAATAAAGCAGTCACAATCATCATAATTAATTTCTGTTGAGTGGATATTGTGTGACACTCACTGTACAATAACACTTTACACATATTATCAAACCCTTCAGGAAACTTTGAAGTTTATTTTTTTCATACTCTACTTTTCTCCTTCCCATTGTAGTGATAAGAATATTGAAGTTACATCAAATAAATAGAATTGTTTTGTTATGAGTAAAGCAGGTATCTTGATTCTTAATAATTACAATGCTGAGTGAAAAAAAAATGAGATATGGAAGGACAGTAATTAACTTAAAATGAAGCCAGACTGAAAGGTAGGTTAGGCTAAATTATAAGGGGCTTATATTCTATGGTAAAATGCCAGATATCACTCTGAAGGTGATGGAGAACTGTTTTAGGCATGTGAAAATTGAGTTGCACATTTAGATTTTAATGAGCAAGATAGAACAAGTGCCATTATATTTAAAAGTCATAAGTGCTACTAAGAAAATAAAGCAGGCAATAGGACAGTGACAGATGGTGATGATATCGGGGAACTTAATTTGAAAATTATAGTTAAGAAAGATTTTTTTTGAGATGACATTTGAGTAGAAACTTTAATAAGAGAGGCATCTGAGCTGAGACCTAAATGTTGAAAATTAATAACTCACTTAAAAATATTGTGCAATAGAATTGTCAGAGGTGGTCAGAGCAAGATTGGATATGATGAGGTTATAAAGAGGTTAGTGTACTTTTTTTTTTTTAAGAAAAGCAAAGTTCCAGTGTCCATGAGCATAATGAAAGTGAGGAACCCTTGCAGAAGTAATGTCTGAGCTAAAGAGAAAAGTGTTGAGTATGTCTTTATGGACACCATTGTTAGGAGTTTGAATAGTATTCTAATAGGCGCAAGAGTGGAAAACCAAAAGATGAGGCTTCCTAACAGCTCCCCTTGCTTGAGACGTTAGGTATATGATGGACATTTCAATCAGAAGTAACACAGATTGGAGTAAGGTAGGTTTGTAAAGAAATTATTTCAACTTTGAACATAGTAAGTTCCAAGTACCTTTGGGGTAATGGACTAGAGATTGACCAAGGAGAAATCACCTATTTTGTGGGTCTGAACAAAAAGAAGTTTGAAATCTTGGAAATAGCTGAGATGATACCAGTGTGAAAAATATAAAAGGAATGAGGATTGAGGATGAAACTATCAGGGATCTAATTTTAAGAAAAATGGAAACTTAACTGTCAAAGAGATAAAAGAATATATGAAATGTGTCAGGTGGAGGTACACAGAGAAGAAGTAAATTTTAAGTAAAAAATACAAAATGCATCAAAACTTTATTTTTTTTTCAAATCAGATAAGCCTTAAATATTATTGACCAATATTGAGAAGGAAATTAAGGTCAGGAGTAAATATTGCTGTTTTAGGAAGGTGCAGGCATTAATAATATTCACTAAGTGGTCATCTCTTCAGAAAACTTTCAAAGCTTATAAGAGAATCCATAGGATTTCTGGCTGTCTAGGTCTGTTCATACATTATGCTACAGAGATTATGAAAACTCAAATGATGTCAATTTATGTCTTAAGTATACTTAATCACTGTTCTGTCTCTGCTTGCAAGCTTAAACCATTCAACTCAGCATTTTTCTCTTTCTCTTTTATTCCTATAATTCTCCAGCTTCATGTTTTGGTATTAACTTGTTATCTGCAGAATTGTATCCCTCTACAATTTATATGTTGAATCCCTGATCCCCAATATTTCTAAATGTGACTGTATTTGGAGGAGGAGCCTTTAAAAAGGTGATTGAGTTAAAATGAAGCCATTATATTTTTGAACTCTAATCCAAGATGAGTGAACTCATTAAAGATAGGGAAAATTTAGAAGAAGACTAAGGATGTGTGCACAAAAGAAAGAGCATGTGAAGAGGGTGGCCATATGCAAGCCAAAGAGAGGTGTCAGAGGAAAGCCAACTCTGCCAGCTCCTTGATATAGGATATCCAGTCTCCAGAATTGTGAGAAAGTAAGTTTTTGTTGTTTAAATTACCTCATCTGTGGTGTTTTGTTATTGTTATTCGAGAAAGTTAGTAGAGTTCTCTTCCTTATTTGTGTGATTCTTTGGTGTTATGGTTTGGATGTGAGGTATCTCCCAAAAATTCACACATGAGACAATGCAAGAAGGTGTGGAGGAGAAATTATTGGGTGATAGCATTCATCTAACTAGTGAATTAATCCCTGGTGGGATTAACTGAGTGGTAACTGGAGGCAGGTGGGGTGTGGCTGGAGAAAGCAGTTTATTGGGGGCATGACTATGGGGTATATATTTTGTATTTGGAGGGTAAAGTCTCTCTCCACTTCCTGATGATGAAGTGTGCTGCTTCCTTCTGTCACACTCTTCCACCATAATGTTTGTCATCACTTGAAAATCTAGGAATGAAGACTGCTGTCTATGGACTGAAACCTATGAAACCGTGAATTCTCAAACTTTTCCTTCCCTTAAATGGTTATGGTCAGATCTTTTAGTTGCAACAGCAGAAAGGCTGACTAAAACATTTGGCTTATCTTGTGTGGTCTTAGACCATTTGCCTTCCTTGAATTTTCTATGCTGCTTGTTCTCTTAATTCTGAGTAGTATTAAATGTTTGCTTTGATTCTTTGAACAACACAGATTTCAAGTCTCTGGTGTTGTCATATAATAACCATACATAAATATTTTAGGGATTGTCTTGGATAAAGGTAATGTTACTTTAATGATAAAATCTGATAGGTGCACTTAGATTAAACAATATGGGGAGTATGCTGCATGAATGAAGAGACATGCAGTCTGGAAAGAAGTCAAATCCAAAATCAATGAAGCAAAATTAACTAAGAATAAAGGTAGCTGGGTAGTGTGGTGCACACCTGTAATTCCAGTGGCTTTGGAGGCTGAGACACAAGGATTGCAAGTTCAAAGCCAGCCTCAGCAATTTATTGAGGCCCTCTGCAACTAAGTGAGACCCTGTCACCAAAGAAAGATGCAAAGAAAGTTCTGGGTATGTGGCTCAGTAGTTAAGGGCCCTTTGATTCAATCCCAGTACAAAAAAAAAAAAAATAGAATAAAAGTAAAGTGTTGGTTTTTAAATCTAAAAAATAAAAATAAAAATAAAGATGATGTAGCCAAAATATAATATGTGATGCAAGGGCGAAAAGCTTACTGAAATATTTATCAGTGTTGTTTAATATTCAGTAAGTTTGATATAAACTTAGATGCAGAAGTAGTCATCTCAACATTTTCTAGGTTACTCATACTTTACTCAGATAATTTGACCTGTAGGAACCTAAGAGATATTAACTACTCTGATTAGGTCTATAAAATTGAATTGGATGTTGAGTAAATGCAATATCCATGTATATTTAAAAAAGACATAGGAAGATTTTATATTAAAGATGGAAAAAATAGAGAATCCTCAATTAGCTTTCTTAAAATAATTAAGGTTTATTATTATAAGAGGTATAAATTCCATTTTATTTTTTTCTGAGTATCACAATACCCTTAGACCAATAGGAAAACAAAAGTAATAGAATGTTGTATTTAAGAGATTATATAGAAATAAATTTGCTTAAAGAATAAAATAATCTAAAAAAAAAGAAGAAAGTGTCCTACTATTACTAAGGCAAGTTTTGTCTGATAAAAAACATTGTCACTAATGTCCTAGAGTATATTAAAGAATCCACTGGGGATTTTTAAATTATGCTCTCTGATACATGGGTGATTTTCTTCCAGTTGATTAATGAGCCACAAACTATATCAGAAAACAGGTAGGCCATTGGAGTTCTGCACCTCTGTCTTATTTTTAATGTTCACGTAACTCCTTTTGAATGTGTTCCATATCTGACTTTTTTAGAATATGGTTATTCCACACCTATCCCTCTTCCTCAGACTCATGCAGCTCTAGTATCTGTCAGGATTCCTATGATCAAACAGAGGTTACCATTCCAGGTACTTCAAGCAGAAAATAATTTTTTACAGGGACTTACATTACAATAACGTTGAAAAACACCAAATTATTTTAAAATGGAGGACACTGTTCACCAGATGTCAGTAACATTAGGAAATAGCTACATCTTGGAGAAGCAGGCTCCTGTCTGATGCAGTTGACATGGGAGCCCAAGACTATATTTTGTCCCCTTATGTCCCTGACACTTCTCTGCTGCTGTCTGCTCTTGTCACCAATTGGAGGCCTCCCACCAGCAAAAAATATACTGATGCTGTGATAGTAAAGACACTGGAAATCTATGTTGGTGTTATAAGACGTGCATTAGAGGAAAATGCTTCAAAATAGCAGGAATTACTAGGTACGGTGGCACACACCTGTAATCTGAGAGTCTTGGAATGCTGAGGCAGGATAATTGCAAGTGCAAATCTAGCCTTAGCACAAAACAAAAAATAAAAAGGACTAGACGTGTGGCCCAGTAGTTAAACAACCCTGGTTTAATCCTTGGTACTACTACTACTACTGCTACTATTACTACTACTACTACTACTACTACTACTACTACTACTACTACTAATAATAATAATAATAATCAAGATGCTAGGAATTTTTCTGAATGCCAGAATGAGATTTCATGTCACTCCCACCTCCTAATCTCAATAGATGGCATAATCTTATCTACTCTGGTAAACAAAGAAGTAAATTAGACAGAGGTGCCTTCATATGCTTACCAGAAATGTATCTACCTACAGAACATCCTCAGGGGTGGTCTTCTTTTTCTTCCCTTTACTTGCTTACTTACTGCTAGCCTCCTTCTTCTTTTCAATATTTATCCTCCCCCAATTACCCCCATTAGCAATATCTTTTGACACTATATCCAGTAGATCCCACTCTGCATACCACCATATTCCTTTGTACCCCTGTATTTTTAAAAAGATCTTAGAAAAGTTAACTATGTAAACTATCCACTTTCTCATTTTACATCCTTTCCTCAATCTAATTGCATTTCCATTATTTTAACTCCATTAAAACAAAGAACTCTAAGTTTCTAAAGTTAAAATAATGTTGTTTTAATTTTTAAACTTTTTAAAATATTTATTCCCTTGTCTTTCTTCTCATCAAATTCACCATTTAGTCTACCATTTCCCTTTCATTCAACTCCCATTTTTGTAGGAGATCCTTTCTCTTAATCCTTAAATGTTGTACTTATCAATCTGAGCTTCCTTTTATTCTCTATCTCAGTATAAATTCAAGATTATCTCATCTACTTCCACATCTTCTACTACAGCTATTCAAATCTATGCCTCTAATCCTAATCCTTTTAGAACATCAGATAAATTTCTAATTAAGTATGTGACTTCTTTACTATGATATAAAATAGGCTTCTCTAATTTAATATTAAGAACTATTTTCTACTCTAATTTACTAAATTGATGATTTTGAAACCACAGAAGTTATTTTATAGTTGTAATGCTTCTGTTACTCCATCAGCAAAATCTGTTGCTTCTATGCTTAAAACAACAAACAAAAATCTACAATCAGTTCAAACTTCTCCATCTTTTCTATCATGCACCTAATCCACATTTTAGCACTCAATTTTCACTCCTGGATATTTCAGTAGTTTTCTGGCCCATCTGCCTGCTTCAACTCTTGATGCCTATAATCTATGGACAACCTAACCCCTTATGACTCCACATTGCAGCCAGTGTGAGTTATTTCAAACAAAATTGGACCACTTCACTTAAATAATTCAGGAACTTCCATTTTAATTGAAACAAAATTCAGTCTGCTATCCTGATTTACAAACAGCTCCATGAGTTGACTTTAATCTATTTGACTAAACGTTTCTAATGCTACTCTCCCACTTGTCTGGTAATTCCAGGCAACAGACCTACTTTCAGTTTCCTGAATCTGCCAAACTTGTTTTTGCTCTAAGACCTTTGCTCTAGCTGGTTCCCTGCCTGGACTACAACTGAAGCATGTTGAGCTCTCTTAAATTTCATCTCTTATTCTAGGGAGTTTTCTCTAATTTGCCAATTCCTGATCTTGACTTAAAATAAATTATATATAAAATTGTGTCAGATGCATTAATTTAAAATAAGAATTCAAAAAATTCTGCTTTTTCTAACCTTGTATTTTTCCAGTAATATTAATTTTATTATTTTAACTTTTTTTCATAAAGCTCCAGTTTTTAGATCATTTCTTCTCTGCATTTCACTTTTATCCATTCTGACATTATTATTTATACTTCTCACTCTTCCTAGATACATAACACTCAAGTTTTAAAAAGGAGATTATTTTCTTTTGAGGAAGATACACCTCCTTTTTTTCAAAATGAAATGTTTACCTTCTTAATAAAGCTGTAATCATTCGTAATGAATTTAGCCATCCACATCATCAATAACTGAAAGGTCTGGGTATGTGGCTCAATAGTTAAGGGCACTTTGATTCAATCGGCACATAAATTTGGGGAAAATTACAATTTCTTCCATCAATATTTGGGTCCTCAATAGTGAATGGTAATTAATATTTATTGGTCTTTCATTACTTACAATTAATTTTACTCCATTTGTCTCACTAACTTTTTCTTTTACTCTCCTGACTTAACAATGTGAAAATATTTTCAACCTTTTTATATATCTCATCTCTCTTATTTTTCTCTCACTTTTGGCAGAAGAGTATTGTTTTCATTACAGAAAAATCAGAAGCCATCAATTGGCAATTTCCTAGTCTCTTAAAACCAACCTTAGAATGATTTTTCACTTATTACTATCCTTCTATCATGATAAAATTAGAAAAAAAAGTCTTCCCTCAAAGTCTATTGCTTTTCCTATTCTTCTTTATTTTATTCCTTCAAATCTCTTCAGCCTTGATTATTTTCTCTCTTCTCTCTCACTGGATCTTTGTATTTTCACATGCTCTAGATTATCAATAAATTAAAATATATTGAAATTAGTATTAATAATAAATAATAAAATAAATAATTGAAAAAGTTTACATTCACATACATTCTTCAATCTATTCCATACAATTATATCTCCTTTTTCTCTAGCCTTTTAGAGTTACCTTCTCAAAAGGGCTTTTATATTATTAATAAAACTTTACTTTTTTTGTAATTGACTTCCAAACATATTCCAATGTAGTTTTGTCTGTTAAAGTCACTGATGTCATCCATGTTGATATATTCAATTAATATATTTCACTTGAAAGTCTATATTTTCCTTAACTCACTTAAGAAATCTTGAATTTATAAAATCTTACAAAATTTCCCAGACCCCATTTATCACAGATGGAAAATTCTAGTTCCTCCAAGTTAAAACAAAGTTACAAAAAATAATATCTACTCTTCTCTAGGGACCCTGCAGAGGTTCTTTAGTTTTTGTTCAAACCAACTGCTGTCCAATTAGGTGAAAACTTGCATGTCAGAATACTTAAAGCCTGCCAGTATTTTCCCCTGGAATCACTGCTACTTGTCCTTAGCATGGCTCCATCTATAAATCCCCTGTCCTGTTTAATCTGTCTGAAACACTTTCTTCAGAGGCTGCCATCCCTGCTGTGCATCAGCTTATAAAAAGAAAAACTTTGTTCTTTCAGATCTCCTAGTTTATTCCAATGCATGATAAATTATTTATTTATTTATTAAAGTTTTTTTCTTTTTCTTTCTGTTCTTATCATCAGATAATAGTAGACACTCTTTCCATGAAGCATTTCCTTTGGAAGAAAGATAAACATGCTTTTCTGGCTTCCACCTTTCACTACTCTTTTGGTTTCTACATTTGATTTTACCTCTTTTATATGACTCCTATGCTTTTTTTCTGTTTTTGACTTTAAGACTTCAATATTATTACTTTAATTATTCTTTCTAAAATGCTCTATGCATTTTCATAAGTCTTAATACAAAATATATCTTAAGGAATTATAAAAAAAATATATCGTGAGCATAGTTGTTGTCATTAAGCCTCTGATACACAGGCATAATTTCTTTTAAAACTAATGCTTTTCTTTTGCCAAACAAGTCACAAAAACTCAAAATGTCCTAAATTAAATTCATATTTCCCACAGTAAGTTTCTTCTCCAGTTCAAATATTTGAGGGAGTAAATTGCCCCTGGAGATCTCACTAGCAACAAAAGGACACATCCCTATCTGTCCATTTCTATCGGTTTCACTGTGACCCTCCACTATTTTTTATTGCCTCTTCCTCTACTCTCCATCCAGCCATCATCACATGAAGCCTAGTGTGCATCAAGATGCTGGCTCCCGTATCCTTGCAGCCTCTTTGTTTCTTTTCATACCAATCTTCATAGAGTAGGCAGAACAATCTTTAAAATTATGAACTGAATCATGACAGATCCTCTCCTAAAGTCCCTATAATATTTTCATGTCTGCATTATCTCTGCTGAATTTTCCACATTGAATGCAGATACTCAATGAGTATAAAATTTGTTGTTAAATTTAATGAATAAATGACTGAATGGATTTATGATTTCTTGACAGTGTAGAGAAAATTTAAATATCTGGATGCTAATAAGGGATATATGATTAGTAAACCACTATGTAATGTTACCAATGATCAGAATCTGTACTCTTTTCAAGGAATACTTAGATATTCATTTAGGCAGAAATATCTAAGAGAAGAAAACTATATCCATAATTTTTTTTAAAAAAGTTTTTGTTAAAGATTTCATTCATTACCAGTGTGACTATATTAAACAAATATATAGAGAATCATATAAAATTTATAAAGACTTTAAATTTAAAACCATTGTTGGCAAGAGAAAACAATCAAATATATTCATGGCCTTTACTTCATCTAAATTCAAGATTTATGCATAGGATTATAGTGCATTATATGCTCATGCCACTAGATTCACATTTAAAACATTCCCAGGCCTATAAGTGAAAATAAAGGAAGGGATTTTGCTTACAAGAGGATTCAAGTGCATTGTGGTTACATGTTCAAGTTGTTTGTTTATCATTGAATTGAACACACTTTGCTTTGGCCAAAAAAAAAAAAAAAAAAAAAAAAAAATCTTGTTAGACTCATGATAAGTGAGTAGCAGAAAAGTAGTGCCCTGAATTTAATGCAGATCAAAACACACTTGCTTCAAAAAAAAAAAAAAAAAAAAACCCTCTGCATTTCTTCCGTGGCTGCTGTTAAAAAGCAAAACTGTCTCTAAGCAGAGAAGGGGTTCAGAAGTCTCTCAATTCAGATCAGACTGAAGGAAACCTTATCATGCCATTAGGGATCACTTTGCTTTTTCTATGGATGACACTGTGTCACTGTGTCTCTTTTTCTCTGCATTATCTATTAATGAATTCCCTGTACTATAAGTGAGATTATTCATTATTTGAATACCAAGTTGTCCTCCTGCATAAAACCAGGATATGGGGAGGAGAGAAAATAGTTTTAACTGTGAATGCACTGAGCTACTTAAGTGGCTGTCAGGTGTCCCTCAGTTCAATACAATCTTTTCTCAGGGTCCCCTGGGAAGTTTTGAACATTCTTTTGGAAATGAAAATGTTTTTCTTCCTACTTCTACTGCATTTCTTTGAAGCCCACATACAAGCCATTATTCAAAGAATGAATAATCCTGAAAATTCTCCTGGGAGATCATCCTGATGCAGAATGAATGTAATTTGAGGCTGAAAACAGAATGAAGTGCTTTTTTTGTAAATAACTGGTGTAGTTAAAAAAAATTGAAAAAAAAAAAGTTTGTCTCAAATTCAGTGTGTGTTTCATTTCACCATTAGACTACCAAGTTTAAAAAAAAAATATTTGAGGCTGCTATATTTTTCTTTTGCTACATTTTATAAACATCACAACTCATATTTTATTTTAGCCTCACATTTTCACCTTTTTACTTCATTAAGCCATTTTACAAAGCTTTCTAAAGGGTATATATAAAATAGAAATTGGATGAGAATGTGTTTAGAGGAAAGAAAAGGATGTTGTCAAAACAAATTTAAGCAATGTTACATTAAAAAAAAAATCTTAGCAATCCAAACCTCACATAAATAATGATAAAAATAGGTGGGATCAATCCTCACTCATCACATTACCTAATATAGAGTTTAATAAACTTAACAATCTGCTTTTTATAGAAAAATATGAGAAAAGAATAATATTGAAAATAAGAAAATGTTGTACTCCATAACAAGTAATATCAAATTTATATTTTAAACCAACAATGTTCATAATATCAAAAGTTCCATAAGAAATCACTCAGTTTTGTTTATGTCACTTTAAATTGGCCACATACCCCATTACCAGTTACTTTCTATCTTCTTTCTGCTTAGTTTTTTTTCTTACAATAATCATTATCTTAATGTGGTATACTATATTTTACTTCTTTTTTAGGGTTTATTGGTGGTATCTTCTGACACTCAAAAAATAGGGTTTGAGGGTTGGAATAAGAAAAAAAAACATAGATGTTTGAGAGTTAGTGGGGTTTTCAAAGTAGCTTAAGTTTTTTTTAAATATTTTTTTAGTTGTAGATGGACACAATATCTTTATTTTATTTATTTATTTTTTAATGTGGTACTGAGGATCAAACCTGAGGCAAGCGCTCAACCACTGAGCTACAACCCCAGAACCCCCGTAGGTTAAGTTTTGAAAGCATAATGAATTAATTTATGATTTTTTTTCTTTTTCTGGCAGTTATATGATTTTCTGTTAGACATTTACAATCCCATCACAATATTATGTGTTTAAAATGTGGTACGCCTTCTGGAAAGCATGAAAATTTGAATATCAAGAAGCCAGGATTCTAGAGACACCGAATAACAACTACTGTTGCTGTTTTGGGCACTTCATTTTGTGGCCCTATCTCTAGAATAAGGGATTTAAACTCAGTGGTCTTCAATATACCCCTAGTCTTTCTTGATTCTTAATTAAAATAGTTACTCCACTTTCTCCTTTAACAAATATTTTTGAGTATGCAATTTGTCAAGGCCGTACTAATTAAGCCAAAAAAAATTCTGACCTATATTCAACAAGAGCAATTAAAATATATGAGAATGACAATGAAAATAAAACAATAAAAAGATAGTAAATCTAGAGATTAATTTTCTGTCTATGACAAAAGACATGTGATGAAGTAGAATTTAACGTGAGACTGGTGTGAGAAGGTATCTAGTTAAGTGAAGGTTTTATGGAAAAAAGAAATCAGGCTGAAGAAATGACAAATCCTTAACACCTGAGTCTAGGAAAGTAATAAACTCAGAATATTCAAAGAGCAGAAAGAAAGTCTGAATCTCTGACAAAGTTCCAGAGTATAACATGAAAGGTAAGCAGGATTAGACTGTGCTGGCCCTTCTCCCAAAAATAAGGAGTTGAAAAGTTAAGAGATTTATTTGGGAAGAGAAGCTGTGTTTTAAGGAATAGAAGGTCACTTTTAATATCTTGGTAGCATAGATTTCAGGAAGGCAAGAAAGGAAGCAGAAAGATTAGCAGGAGTATAGGCAAACTCTGTCGCTGCTATAGAGCTTGTGCTAGTGATGTAATAGTAATGAGAAGCAATCTGATTTAGAATATATTCTATAGGTAGAGTAGGAAGAATTATATGTTGCTTTTCTTGTGAAGTATAACAACAACAAAAAAAAAGATTTAAGAATGACCATGATCCAGACTGTAATCCCAGCCACTTGGGAGACTGAGGCAGGAGGATCATCAGTTCAAAGCCAGCCTCAGCAAAAGTGGGGCACTAAGCAACTCAGAAAGACCCTGTCTCCAAATAAAATAAAATAAAAAAAAAATAGGACTGGGGATGTGGCTTGCTGGTCAAGTGCCCATGAGTTCAATCCCTGGTATCCACCCCCCCAAAAAGAAAAAGTAAAATAAAAACAACTGTGAGTAGGTATTCCTGGATAGTTGTTTCAGTTCTGATGTTAGGAAAAAAAGCAGCCTTGGTGCAGTGGTTGTCAGGGCATTAGGCAGTCAATGACATTGTAGTTTAAGTCTGTGTTTCTGTGCCAGCCAGTGAAGTATAGGTAAAATACTAGAATAAACTAGCACAAATCTCCTATTGCACTTTCATCATAATGAGACTGTTAAATATGTCATTTCCCTTTGCCTGGCCTTTTCTCAGCTTTCTTTTTGTCCCCCTTTCTTCCTCCTTACTAATAGAGGTCCTTGGTGTTTTAAAAGTCTGGAATGTCTCTGCCCTGACAGTTCTTCTGGTGCGCACCTGTAATCAGCTGGCTGCCAGGTCCAAAAGCTTATCTGGATAACCAACTTAATCTGATGTTATAAGACTTACACTTGAATCAAAGTGTGAAATATGATATATCAAGAACTATGTAATGTTTTGAACAACCAACAATAAATTTTTTTTAAAAAAAGAATTACATATCTCTTTTGAATGTAAATGCCTTTCTCTGGGCAACATCATGTTAATACTATGAGTTCTAGACTCAGGCCTTTCCAAAACCCAACGGCAGCAGTCAAAAGCAAGATGTATCTAAATGTTTATGAGTACACATTCTAAAGGCTATTTTGATGTAGGTGCTTGCCAAGAACCTCACTGAGATATTCTCTAGACAGGACTAATTTTTCTCCTTTTCAAATAAGTAATAGTCTGAATTTTCAGAAAACCAAAAAATCCAATGGCTCCAAAAGGAGATATTTTGCGCAAGAGTGTGATATTTATCCATGATTCAGCTTTTCCAGTACTAGTTTATTTCTTACGTATCCAAGAATTGTTGCTTGCTGTCATTTTTTGAGGCAGAGGACAGGCCAAATGAAGAAATATCAGATGGCCTTGTATTCCATTCATATCATTTATAGTGACAAAAATTGTTAGCAATGATTAAACCCAAATTTGACTATTATTTAAAGTAGAATCAAAAGGTCTATTTTTACCTAATAATAGTTAATACTTATGTATCATTAAATATTATTCAAGGATTATAAAATGAGCTCTATATGCTTTCTCATTTAATCCTCAAAATAACCATATGAGGTAGTTATTATTATTACTACTACAATTTTAGAGAAGAAGCAATAGGAATGTCAAGTGACCTGTGCAAGTTATACAGCCAAATGACTGCTAGGATTTTGACTAAATCCCAGTCAACTTGTCTATCTCCTAAACTCTATGAGATTTACAAATGTTAGACAAGAAACTGACATGAGTTTGGACATCCAGAAACCATGTCAACATGACATAATCCTTATGTGGTGAGAACTTAAAATATATATCTGAGACATGTGCACATAGACATTGGTGTGACTCTGTTTTTAATTACTGATTATTTTCATTCTACTTATTCAGTTAACAAATATCTATTGACATTGAAGGCTTTGGAAATTATCAGTGAACAAAAAAGGACAAAGACCCTCACCTTCACTGAGTTTACCTTCTAAGAGAAGTTATTGTCAAGAGGTAAAATTTGCTTATTTCCACTTCTTCCCTAAGAGATAAGGAATAAATACCATTGTGTTAGCTTTACATTGCTGTAACCAATATGCCTAAAAAGAACAATTTAAATGAGGAAAGTTTATTTGTGTTCATGTTTTTGGAGGGTCAGTTCATAATTGGCCAACACCTGAGCTCTGGGCCCAAGGTAAGGTAGAATATCATGGTGAAAGGGCATGATAGAGGAAAAAAGCTCAGGGCATGACATCAAGGAAGCAGTGGGAGCTTGAGTGCAAGAAGTCAGGGATAATATAATCCCCAGGGACATGTGCCCTGGGTCCTACTTCCTCCAGCTATGCCCTACTTGCCTATATACCATCTATTAATCCACTCAAATATAACCCATCAAATGAATCAGTCCATTGATTAGAATACAGCTGTCATAAACTCATCATTTTACCTCTGAAGGCATTTGTATTGTCTCACATATGACCTTTCAGGGACACCTCATATCCACACCATAACAATCATTGACCTTATGGTGAATGTCAAGTGGATTCCAAGCCTGGGAGTGATTTTATAAAATGTGTCTCAGATCACTAGGGCATAATCCTTTTGCTGATAATAGTACTCCTCTAACAGGATGCAACAATTGTTATTTAGTATCTATAAAAATGAACTAAAATTTTAACCACCGGAAGTGTATGTGAACTGCAAAAAAAGGTCACTCTCACTAAACACCAATATCTTTTATACGGAAGGATTTTTGTTATTGTTTCACTTTCTCTAATACTTTGCAGCATCTATAGAACATTAAATCAACTAAGAATTTCGACAGTTCTTGCTTGGTTATGCTTCAGAGAAAAAAATCGTTAATGACAATAATCTTCTGAGGCTTCCTCGGAATGAAGAGAGCTACATTTCCGCACTCCTCTGAATTTGTCCCATTTTGGACTAAGCAGTACAAATGGGCTGTTGAACATTGTTTTTGCATCTTCAGCCACCAAGAAAATGGTATTCTGTGCTGCTCACTTAGATTGAATATTGGGATATCAAATAATCAGACAGCCTTTGTGTCTGGGATATCTTCCTTCAGGTTTTACACAATCAGTGATTTATTGTGCAGATTAGACAGTGGTTTCACGTATTGCTTTGCTGTTGTTTTGAAGTGATAACTTTTTAATGTGCTGGTTATTTGTCTTGTTTGGAATAGGGTGCTTATTTGTGAATGTTTTTCAAAGATCAGATAGAGGAGTTCGTGCATCTTAAGCAAATCAATAAAAATACAAACACATATATAAATGAAGCACATATGTAAAAATATTTTAACTATGACCTGGTTAGGGCACTTATTTCATCACCCTTTGAATGTTTTCAAAACATTGACAATCATTACAATTTGATATTGGATGTTTTCAGGTTTTTATGCTGCTGGTTATTTGAGAAGGACAGTGTGAGTGATTAACAGCACAAACTCAGATGTCTCACAGAGTCATTTTAGACCCCTTTTCTTCTCCATTTTCTATTAGTAACCTTGCAGCTCAGAACATTATCTCCTCTCTGTGAATTGACAGTGTGCCAATGCTGTGGTGTGAAATTGCAGTATGTAACTTTGCCTCAAGGAATCTAGCAGTCTGGAGTTGAACTTTGATAAAAATGAATGTGTTATTTCTCCCCAATGGGAAAAGCTGGATGGCCTGGTGTGCAAGGCATTAGATCATGAGTCAGAAGTCATAGCCTTGTCACTTACTTGCTGTGTGACCTTGGGCAAATCAATTAACTTCTCTGTGCCTCAGGTTCTCCATCTGTATAATGAAGACCATGATTCCTACCTTAAAAGGAAGGTAGAGGAATTAATGAGGCAATGTCTGCAAAACACATTAAGCTCCATGGAAAAGAGGTATTCTGTAATTACAAGCCATTATTACAGAATTTAAAAGACAGTAAAATGGAACTATTATTTTATCTTCTCTTGTAGGAGTTATTTCAACTGAAGCAGTTTTTGGTAGAATCTTAAAGCTGAACAGCTTATTTAAATTGCTTTAATTTTTGAAGAATATCTCTTAATTATAGAAAATATCAGATTTTGAATATAATAGATCAGAGAATTAAGTTAATTCTGTACAGTGGCAGAATGCAAATCACTAAATATTGAGCTTCAGATGACCTCAGATTTATTCTACTGCCTAGAAAGAACTGAGCCTAATTCATGTCAGAGAGATAGTTATCTATTTGATCCTTGAGCCTTAAAAGAGAATGTTTCTAGACCTCCTCTACTAAGATGCTCTAATATTTAGCAAAACAGTCTTTCACATTACCTAAATAGTTCTTGCTCTATTTAACTGTAATTTTTCATTCTTAATGGAAAGAATAGTCATTTTACATATTCCATTTAACTTTTGTGTGCTTTAGAAGAGTTCAGAGGTTATATTATTCTCAATGCTAAATAATCCTATCATTTTCATTTTTCCAGAAGTTCAAATATTGCAATATTGCTGCCTTTGAACTCTGAATCTCATTCAATTCTTTTTTTTTCAGTACCTGCACTATCACAAAGCCTAAATTGTGAAGAAATTCAGCTGTACTACTTGTGTTACCAACAAGATTTCTGAGCTCTTTGTAGGCCACTGAAACTTCCAATGGCTTAATTTATAGAAAACTTGTAAAGTCAGGACTTGAATGCAAGGGTTAATTTGGGTACTCACATCCTACACTGCATATCAAGGTTCTTTGGTAGTTGGTTGGTTGGTTGGTGGGTTTTATGCTAGTCTATAGACTAACAACCTGTAGTTTCAAATCTTTCACAGGATTTGACACATTTAGTCATCTCAACAGATTTGATAAACATAATTATCTCTTTCTTTTTTATATATTTATTTTCTAGTTTTTGGTGGACACAACATCTTTATTTTACTTTTATGTGGTGCTGAGGATTGAACCCAGTGCCCCTTGCATTCCAGGCGTGCGCGCTACCGCTTGAGCCACATCCCCAGCCCGATTATCTCTTTTTTGTTGATAAAGAAATGAATCAAACAGAAATAACTGTGTTTTTTGTAGCTAAGGATCTTACTACTGAAATCAGACAGGCATGGGATTGAATCCAATTAATCCATTTCTTTAGACCTCAATTTGTCAGTGTGCTATAATAATACATATTTCATATTTCACAGATTTAGTGAGAATTATACAAGGTTCTATATAGTAGGTGCTTAATAAAGCCCAGTATGTTAAATATTTGGTAATTAGTACCTTTTGATTTTGATTGTCACTGGGGCTGTGGTTAATGCTACTGACTCAGTATTCCAGGTAACTTATTCAGTAGGTATAAAGTTTTGATGCAAGTATGTCCAAAGCCCAAGTTCTATAGGTTTTAAAATATAAGTAAAGGGATTCTTTCTTTTTTATTTATTTTTTCTTTCTTTCTTTTTTTTTTTAAACTGGGAATTTAACCTGGAGACTTTTAACCACTGAGCTACATCCCAGCCTTTTTTATATTTTAATTAGAGACATGGTCTCCCTGAGTTGTTTAGGGCCTTGCTAAGGTGCTGAGACTGCCTTTGAACTCACAGTTCCTGCCTCAGCCTCCCCAGCTGCTGGGATTCAGGCACATACCACTGCACCTGACAGTGAAGGAATTTTTATTAGAAAAAAAAAGTATAGATAATTTCTCAGTTTCCTTATGTCTTCCTGTGAGGAAGTTAAGACTCTATAAACCATTTATTGGGTAAAGTTCTCATTGAGGAATTTGCTTCATTTCTTATATATGCATGCATATGTATATATGCATATTTATTACTTAAAGATACTTACGCCTGTATTCCAAAAGATATTATTTTAAAGCTTGATATTATTCTCAAGAAATACTTGGTCGATAATACATGTAATAAATCATATAATAGACATAATTAATTCATTTCTTTGTTTATTCTTAGAACAGTACTTTAATATTTTTTTATTATTATTGCTGAGAGTACAAAAGCTAAAAAACTGTCTTTTCCTTAACAGACTGTGAGGCATTTAATATCAGGGATTCTGTCCTTTTTGTGTCTGAATTTCTAATGACTTATTAAGTTCTGATCCTTAAGATGATCCCTAAGAATTTTGAACAAAACTGTTTTTTCTTTGAGGAGTGTAAAACCAAGGGAGGGTAAGACATGTACCACTCAGATTCTGATACAGAGTAAAAAACTGTTAGAGTTACAATAAAGAATATGGACACATCATTACCCTAGGTACATGTATGATCTCAGGATTGGTGTGACCCTATTTTGGGTACAACCAGAGAAATGAAAAATTCTGCTCCATTTGTGTACAATGTATAGAAGAGCATTCTGCTGTTATGTATAACTAATAAGCTTCCTTATATATATAGAATAATATGTGATAAAATTTAATGAATGAATGAATGAATAAATAAATAAATAAATAGACTATGGACAAAAAGAAATTAAGCAGTCTGTGAGATTTGGATTCATAATGGAATTTTCTGAAGGAGAAGGAATTTAAGTAGAGCATTTAAAGAAAAGTTGTATTCAGAAATGAAGAGATAGGAGAAGATGCTAGGAAAGGCAATGGGAATGTGCGGAAAAAGAACTATTTTGTTTCTTTGTCAGGCCCTGTGTCTTGGGCTCATCTCTACATTCCTGCACTTTTAGGACAGAGTTATCATTTTGAAAGGATGAAAATGAAATTCAGAGGATAAGATGCTTATTAGGAGTGATAAAACTGAATTTGTCAGGGGTCTGTTTTCAGGTTCTGAGTGCCCGGTGATTGGGTAGGAGGGCAATATAAAAATCAAAGAATAGTTGATTTGGATCAAAGAGAATGTTCTGGATCTTTTTGGTCTTTACTTATTCAAAAAAGTCCAGGCTGAAACTGACCTTGCTTTTACAAACATAGAGTCAAGCCTCTTGGTTTGCATTCTGTGAACCAGGCCCCATGGTTCTCTCTCTATTTCTCATGGCTCTATTTTTCTCTCTACAAAAAATTGATAAACACATTCAGTTAAAAATGAGGGAGATCCTTGCTCAATTCCTAGTGACAATTAGAGATGTGTGGGTCTGTATAATTTTTAAAACTTTCTGAACTTCAGTTATTTTCTATGTAGATTTGATAATGTTATTTTAGAATAATATGTGATAAAATTTAATGAACATTCTATCAATCAGGGATAATATCATTTTCTCCTTAGGACTATTCTGTGGATTCAAATAGATAAGGTAAATGATAAGAGTATTTTTTGTAACATAAGCACCTAAAGACTGAGAAAAAAAAGGGCAGTATCACACACACACACACACACACACGTATGCATATATATGTAATTTCTATACTCACACACTCACACCCACACTCACACACATACTCACCAGTCCACATACATCTATATCTATATAAATTCTCTGTATACTACCTAGTACATAGTAGCTGTTTTATAGGTAACAACTGAAGGAACATGCAACTCAATACAAATGTTTAAGATAATAATTTATTAGTTTGAGCATCCTATTTTAATTATATTATGTACATAACATCCATAGTTTCCCCATAGACTACAGAAAAAAAATTGACCTCATTTATATTTTGCACAACTATGTAATTGCTGTCATCAAATCTACTGATTTGATTATTTTGCTTAACATTTGACAGTATTTACTTCTTCTGATACTAAATGGTTACATACAATACTATACTTTAAGTATATAATCATATATTTTTAAGTGTTTTAGTCATTTTTAATTTGTTTTTGTCTATTGCAAAAATGGATTCTATCTTCCTGGTTAAACATTTTAGGAAAAAAAATTTCCATTTTTCAAAGTGAAACTACTAAACTTGTGTATATGTATTTTTCAAGAGTTTCCCTTCTCAATATCAAACTGCCTTTCAGAAATATTTCCCTATCTCTTTAATTAATATTATCTACTTTATCTGTACCATTGTGAAAAGATCTTCATTGTTTTTTTACATTGATTTTTTAAAAAATAAATGACAGTGGAATGCATTACAACTCTTATTACACAGATACAGCACAATTTTTCATATCTCTGGTTGTATATAAAGTATGTTGACACCAATTCGTGTCTTCATACATGGACTTTGGTTAATGATGTCTATCACATTCCACCATTCTTGCTAGTCCCTTGCCCCCTCCCTTCCCCTCCCACCCCTTTGCCCTATCTAGAATTCATCTATTCCTCCCATGCTCCCCCTCCCTACCCCACTACAAGTCAGCCTCCTTATATCAGAGAAAACATTCGGCATTTGTTTTTTGGGGATTGGCTAACTTCACTTAGCATTTTCTTCTCCAATGCCATCCATTTACCTGCAAATGTCATGCTTTTATTCCCTTTTATTGCTGAGTAATATTCCATTGTGAATAAATGCCACATTTTAAAAATCCATTTCATCCACTGAAGGGCATCTAGGTGGGCTCCACAGTTTAGCTATTGTGAATTGTCTACTATAAACATTGATGTGGCTGTGTCCCTGTAGTATGCTGTTTTTAAGTCCTTTGGGTATAGACTTAGGAGAGGGATAGCTGGGTCAAATGATGGTTCCATTCCCAGTTTTCCAAGGAATCTCCATACTGCTTTCCATATTGGCTTCACCATTCTGCAGCCCTACCAGCAATGTATGAGTGTACCTTTTCCCCACATCCTTGCCAACACTTATTGTTGTTTGTCTTCATAATAGCTGCAGTTATGACTGAAGTGAGATGATATCTTAGAGTAGATTTGATTTGCATTTCTCTAATTGCTAGAGATGATGAACATTTTTTTCATATATTTGTTTATTGATTGTATATCCTCTTTTGAGAAGTGTCTGTTCAGATCCTTGGCCCATTGTTGATTTGTTTTTTGTTGCTTAGCTTTTTGAATTCTTTATATACCCTAGAGATCAGTGCTCTATCTGATATGTGAGGGGTAAAAATTTGCTCCCAGGATGTAGGCTCTTTATTCACCTCACAGATTGTTTCTTTTGCTGAGAAGAAACTTTTTAGTTTGATTCCATCCCATCTATTGTTATCTCTTTCATTAATATTCTCTACCTTATATGTACCATTGTGAAAAGATCTTCAGTGTTTTTTTCTTTAGTTATTTTCTTCATTGGAAGCCACTGTGGAATTTCATGTATATTATTCTAGTGAAGGTGAATGTTGTGAATATCATTTACACAATTTTACAGTGTGTAAGGGCCTTGTCATTTATTAGAGCAGAAAAAAATGGGTTTTATTTATCTATATCTTAGTTGTTATTTTTGTGATGTTATATATTCAAAGGTCTGAGAATAGTTTCCTTGGAATTGAGAGATTTTTATTTGTCTTTCTAAATTGAAAAGTGATTAAATATACAGATTTAACAAACTATACAAATTTATTTATATCCACTTTTATTGAGCTTACTAGATTGGAAATATTTCACTAAAATGCCTATCAGTATTAATATCAAAAGCTTAAACTTACTATTGGAAGAGTATTTTGGAAGTTGGAATTCATGAAACTTTTATACCTTTTAGCAATAACTTAATTATAGTCTTTTGAGATACAATTTTTGCATACTAATGCCACACTTACAAATCGTGTTCCCTTTGTCTGCAGCTCTCCAAAATAGCTTTGAATTATAAGCTAATAAAAAAATCTACCAGATAAATGATAATTAAATTATAAAAATTAGTATCAACAATGTGATTAACATGCACTTTCCTAAAGTTGTATTTTTATTTATCATTTTTATATCAAAGTGCCTATGATTTTATGGGCTATAATAAAGATAGCACAAAGCTGAACATGGTGGCACATGCCTGTAATACCGAGAGCTTGGGAGGATGAAGCAGGAGGGTCCCAGGTACTAGGCCAGACTCGACAATTTAGCAAGACCCTGTCTCAAAATACGAAATAAGACTAAAAGTGCTGGGGATGTAGCTTAGTGGTGTGTGTGTACACACACACACACACACACACACATACATGTATATGTATAAATATGGTTTATGATATATATCTTTATCATATACAATAAAATTTTACATTTGGAGCATATAATTAGTCTATATAATTTAGCTTGTTCTTGAAAGTAGAACTGGTTAACTTCTAGAATGTTCTTGGATATTTCTAGTTTGTAGTAATCATGTTGAAGTAGTATTTCTATTTTAGTCATATACCTTCAGTGTTAAATAATTGGGAGATGAAGTTCATTTTTTTTCAATGAAATTATATTATGTCAAATCTGTTCTGACTCTATTTGACTTCATCATTAAATTTTCCTCTGAGAGATAAGTATTGGATGACAAAACCTATCATTCTTGAAGTCAGATTCATAATTCTTCTGGAAAAAGTTCTATCTCTTAAAGATAAAATAACCTGATGAGATGTATGAATATGAAAAGTTAGGACTAGTGGCAAGTTCATGAAGGACAGGGCTTATCTAATACAGCCTTTATCATAGTACTTGAGATAAGGTGAAATTGTGAAACATGTTCAGTCTGTATGTTTAATTTATTATTTTACAGCAGTTTAAAACCATGTTGGATTCAAAAGAGTTGAGTAGGGATGCAGAAGAACAGGTAGATGTAGTCTAGAAAGGGACAGAGGTAGGATGAGAAAGGTAAAATTCTAGTAAAATGAGAAAGGCAAAATTGAGCAGTTTTTGATATACAGTTGATAAGGAGCAAGATTTCAATGCTAAGGCAGTTTGCTACTCCCTTGTCTCTTAAGTAAAAGTTGTCAGACATATTTCCTGTCAGTGCTGCATTAAACAGAATGATTTTTAGGTAATCCTATGTGGAGATGAAACTGTATGGAAAGGAAAGAATATATGCAAATGCCACTACAAAAGTAGAAACTGAGAATTCAGAGACAGCATAGAAACAGAAGCAAGCGATGAGGGTAAATGTCAGTCCTGCAAGAATTCCCATATTAATTTGGAAGGATAGTAGGTTTCTTTTGAATGCATTGGATATACCTGACATAATTATATTTCAATATTAAAAGGTGACCCCAATCACATTGAAAGACTTAGGGCTGATATTTAATTTTTTTTTTCATAAGATAGTACTTTATACTAAATCCATATCTACATAAAATCATCATATCAGTTTCTAGCATATATGATTTTCAGCTCAGTGTGTTAAAAGATGTTATTCATAAAATGTTTCATGAAATATTTAATTTCACATAATATTTGTGAAGTCTGTGTCTGGCTTGATTACAAGAGGATATAATTTGGCTTTGTAAATCTATTTGTGATCTTCATATTTTTAAATATCAGACAAAAATACATATTACACATTAAATTGTTGCACTAATAAGCCAAGAGATATGAAGAATTTACTAGCTACCAAGAGCTGGTAATAAAACATTGAGGAAAATAGGCATAATTTCTTGTTTCATACAGATCCCATTCTGATGAGAGACACGTTAGGCAAATAAGAGAATTATAATAAGAGAATTCTGTACAAAAATTCTACTTTTCTACGTGCCACAAAGCAAATACATATGTTATGAAAGTGTCAGATTCAGGGTGCCATTGAGTAAATTCGCCTGAGCTTAAATCTGAATGCTTCATGGGAGGTAATTGACGGAGAGGAAAAGGAAGCACATTGCAAGCAGAAGGAATAGTAAGCACAAAGTTCTTGCTGCAGTAGGTAACAAGTAGAGCTTTCCAGAAATATAAAACATTCTATATGCTGGAACAGAGGGTGAAAGGGGGCATGTGTCACACTATTAGCCTGTAGTTGCAAGGAGGGGGTCATCCATGCTGGGCCTTTCTGACCTATTTAAATAATTTTGACTCTATTTTAAGAATAACTGAAAAATACTTAAAAGAGTTTACATGTGCCTACAAAGTAAAAAAAGCTGACATAATTAGGTGTTTATTTAAAAACAGATCACTCTTTCTGATTATAGAATATAGATTGACAGTGTGATCAAGTAAAATCATGTAGGAATCTATTAGAGAAATCCAAATATGTAGTAATAATAATTTGACGTATGAAGATTACTTATGCAAATGGCTACAATGATCAGATTTGTGGTAAGTAGTTAAATTTTAAAATGTGAAAACCAATATTTGGAGGGGTTGGCAAAAGTATGAGAGTGGTCAAGAATGACAGTGAATCTCTTCTTTGCATTTTTTTTATAGGTATGAAAGCCATTCAATCATATAGGCATCTCTGCAGAAGGGTGAATGAGGATGGATCACAAATTTACTTAGAACTATTTAAACAATTATTGTCTTTGAGCTACTTAAGAGATGTGAACTGTGAGTTGGATATAATGATCTGAAGTGGAAAAAATAGTTCAGGCTAGTTGTCATGACTTCTGACACCAACTACTTAGATTTAGGTCAAACTTCACAGGGTAGAAGCACAGTCCTCCAAAAAAATTATATTCCTTTCCAACAGTGTTGTAAGTTCAGGGGTCCTCAGGCCAGCTTTACTTCTGATTAGCTAGCTACTAATTGGAGTGAACCTACTCCTCCTCAGGTTCAATAATTTACTAGAGTTCACAGAAGTTAGAAAAAGTTTTAAATTTATAAGTATAATTTTATTATAGAAAGGCAATTCAAATCAGAATGAGTCAAAGAGAAAGACACTCAGGACAAGGTCTGGAAAAATCCCAAATGCAAAGTTTCTCTTTTCTTCTCAGTCAGCACACATTGACATCACAAAAGAATGATGTGAGCCAATACCCAGATTCCTGAAAAACTCTGGGAGTTTTGTATTTTTTTTTTTTTTTTTGGTACCAGGGATTGAACCCATGAGCACTTAATCACTGGGCCATATACCCAGCCCTTTTTGGTATTTTATTTTAGAGATAAAGTCTCACTGAGTACCTTGCTAAGATGCTGAGGGTGACTTTGACTCAAAATCCTCCTGCCTCAGCCTCCCAAATCACTGGGATTACAGGCATGTGCCACTTCGCCTACCTCTTTCAGTGAGTCTTCAAAAAAAGGTTCACCTAAACCTCCAGGTCCAGTTTTGGTTGAGGTCTTATTATGGAGGTTATGTTGATTGGATTATTGTTCACAGTACTCATACTGGCCCTTTTTACTGTCCTGGAAATCAAATTGATAACACTACTCCTAATCCTCTATGCAATTTTTTTTTTTTTGTTTTTCTAGTATGGCCAGCCCCTATTCTAAGTTACGCCATCATCACAAGCTAAGAGCATACTATTGGTTACCATGTTAGCACCAACTAACAGGTGTGGCCCAAAAGACTCACCAAAAGAGCTGAGCATGGTGGTGAATGCAGGTAATCCCAGTGATTTGGGAGGCTGAGGCAAGAGGTTTGTGAATTCAAAGCCAGCCTCAGTGATTTAGCAAGGTACTTAGCAAGACATTATCTCTAAATAAAACACAAAAAAGGGCTGGGGGATATGGCCCAGTGGTTAAGTGCCCCTGGGTTCAATCCCTGATACCAAAAAAAAAAAAAAAAAAAACAAAAGACTCACCAAAAATAACAAAGTCCCTCCTTTCATTATGGAAATCACACGGAATTTGATGCTAACACCCAGGAACCCAGGGACAAAAGTCAGTGAGACATTTTTCTATACTCTAAAAATAATAATTTTTGTGAGAAATCTGCATTTAAGAAGTTGTTGAAGCTATGGAAAAGTCACTGAGGTCCTTGTGAATAGCTGATGGTGGCCTGGAACTTTGCATACTCCTGCTTCAGTCTCCAGAGTCGCTGGTAATACAGTTATGCGCCACCATGCCCAGCAGCTGAGATCTTGTAAGAGGAGGCCTAAGAATTTAGTTTTTTTCTGACTGATGACTTTTACCAATGTTGTTTTTTTAACTGGATGGGAGTGGAAACTCTGTGAGCAGAGGATTGAATTTCTGGAATTTGGCAGGTATAGAAATCTATTTATGGACATGTGGCTGGGAAGGAAAAGTAAAGTTATTCTCATAGCTGGAGAAGTGTGGAGGTTCAGATTTGGAGGTTTGTTTTAGATTTACTGAGGAGGAGTTCAAGACAGTTAAAAGCTAATAAGAGAGCTGGGGATATAGCTCAATTGTTTCCCTTGCATACACAAGGCCTTGGGTTTCATCCCCAGCACCCCCGCCACACACACACACATACACACACACACACAATGCTAATAAGAAACAAGTATTAGAGACAGAGAGACAAGTTTGTTTCAACTGAAAAACTGCATGTGATTTCCAGAATTTGGACGAGAAAGAAAAGTACAAATGGAAGAATTTAATACATAAGAAGAGGAAAAGGAAGGGAGAGGAGTAGGACGGATAAGGATAGAAACACAGTGTCTTCATCTGGACCTTAGCAGAATCAATGAACAAAGTTCTACCACAGTAGAGCTTATGGTCTAGGCAGGAAAGTGCCATTAGCCAAATACAGTGTAAGTACAAATGAGAACAGTGCAAATGAGGAAACAAACAATGAGGAAAAACATCTAGAGGGAAAAACAGTCAAACAAATAAACAAAACAAACAAGTCACCTTACATAGATAGAATACTTTGAGGGAGTTAATTTTAGACTATAATTTTAGTGTCAGCCTTGACAGGTTGGAAGTGGGAGGAAGAAAGGAAGATCATCCTTGTGTAAGAGCTCTATGCAGGCTGAGGAGGAGGGTGGCCAACTAAGGTGTTGGAGGGATGCCAGTGAGACTCAAGTATAGAGAACCAGGGGAAGAGAGGGAAGAAAGTCTATTTACACAGTGAAGCTTTAGTCCCCCTCAATGAACAAAGAAATCATGGCACTTGAAGGTAAATGGATGGAGCTAGAGAATGTTATGCTGAGTGAAATAAGCCAGATACAGAAAGTTTAGGATTGAATTGTTTCTTCAGTGTGTGAAAGCTAGACCAGAATAAGGGGAAAAAATGGGGGGATGCCATAAAATTTAGGGAGATTAGTAGAGTAGGGGAAGAGAGTGGAGGCGAGGGAGGAGGGACAGGAAAAAAAGGAGGAACTATGAAATGAAATTGACCAAATTATGCTATGGACACATATGAATATAAGCAGTGAATTCCACAATTATGTATATCTATAAAGCACAAATTAAAAAATAAATAAATAAATTGAGATCAGTAGAGTAAAGGAAAAGAAATGGGGAGGCAGGAAGGGAGGCAAAGATGAAGCACTGAAAGGGAGCAAATTATATTCCATGTATGTACGATTATATCAAAACGATCCCTACTGTTGTGTGTAATTATAATGCAACTAATTAAAAAATCTAAATGGAAAAGGATACCAATCTATCCATTATATACCCATATATCCACTATTTCTATTGATCATGATCATTCCTCCAAGTTCCAAGATTTTTCCTTTAGCATTTACTTTCTGTACAAAGAACTTCCTTTAACAACATTTTTAAGAGTAGGTATGTTAGCACCAAATTCTTTTGATTTTCCTTCATTTGAGGTGTGTTTATTTCTACCTCATTCCTGAAGGTTAATTTGACCAGATGACGAATTTACAATTGATAGGTGTTTGTTGTTTTGTTTTAATTCTATAACTTTCTTTTAAACTGTACATCTTCTCATGAGAAATATAATATTATTTATCTCTGGCTGTTTTCAAGATTTTTATTTGTCTTTAGTTTTCAGAAGTTTGACTAATGCTGTGTTTTGAAGTAGAATTGTCTGAGTCTATTGCCTTTCATTCACTTTCTTCAATTTGTAGCTCTGTGTCTGTTGCTTTATTTTTTTTTGTGTGTGTGTGTGTGTGTTTTACCAAATTTGTAAAGTTTTCAAGCCATTATTTCTTCCATTTTTTTTCACTTTCATAATTTTCTACTCTTAATCTGGATTCTTTCTTTCTTTCTTTCTTTCTTTCTTTCTTTCTTTCTTTCTTTCTTTCTTTCTTTCTTTCTTTCTTTCTTTCTTTCTTTCTTTCTTTCTTTCTTTCTTTCTTTC